>NC_141697.1:665499562-665911904 GCF_964263255.1 Lissotriton vulgaris
CCACCTGGCACGTTTGGCCTCGGATGTCGCCCACAGGCGCTCCTTGCCTCTCTTCTTGATGGGGCGTGCTGCGCTCTTCAAGATGCTCTCACTGCCCGACTGCTTTATATACTGCAAAACTCACCCTATCTGATCCCTGGTGGGGTGTTTAAACGCATTTCCATGTCAGTGCGGACGTTGCTCTGGGACGGGGGTAACCCGAGGATAGCGTTGCGAAAGCTAACTAGGGGGGTATACGACGTGGGGCTGACCCTCCCGGACGTTCAACTGTACTACTGGGCCTCACAGTTGTTGGTGGTTAATAATTGGAACTATGTTGCTGGGTCGGAGCCGGCCTACAGGGTGGATAGGCATGTCATGCCGGGGGGCAGTTGCGAGCCTCTCTTGTACATGAGTAGGCAACGTAAGGATTTTCCGGCACATACCGGGGTGGTGATTCAGTGTTGGAGGGAGGCTAATAAATTCCTGGGTTGGGCGGGCACCCTTACGGGATGAACGCCGCTTTGGTTTGGAGACCAGCTGGTCGAGGTGTCCAGACTGACTGGCTTCAAGGGCTGGAGGCTCATCGGGATTGACTACGTGGGCGATTTGTGGAAGGGGAATGCACCTAAATCCTTTGCCTACCTCCAAAAGGAGTACTGACTGCATGACTCCCAACACTACCACTATCTGCGCTTCACCCATGCCTTACGAACATGCATGCACACGGATGTAGCGCTCCCAGAATATTCTCCACTGGAGGACAGACTCCTTCTTGACCCTATCCCGGATAAGCCTACTTCTACCATTTATCCCAAGCTCATTAATAACATGCCTGACCCCCCTGGCGTCCCTGCGGGAGAGATGGGAGGGTAACATCGGC
Organism: Lissotriton vulgaris; assembly: GCF_964263255.1. Taxonomy (NCBI): domain Eukaryota; kingdom Metazoa; phylum Chordata; class Amphibia; order Caudata; family Salamandridae; genus Lissotriton; species Lissotriton vulgaris. The sequence continues at coordinate 665,500,425 of NC_141697.1, forward strand.
AGCCTCAAAGATGACGACTGGCAGGATGCATTGCAGAGTTCTCGTGAAATTGCAATCAGGATCAGGTTTTGCCTGGTGCAGTTGAAGATACTGCACCGGGTGTACTATGCGCAATCTCAATTGTTCTCCTGGGGGAAGTGTTTGACGCCCTTGTGTGTGAGTGGCTGTCAGGGGGAGGGGTCCTTTTTCCAGATACTCTGGGACTGTCCGTACATAGTGCCCTTCTGGACCAAAGTTGCTCACACAATGGCGTTGGTGGTGAGATCGGTGGTGCCGGTGGATCCACGGTGGTTGCTGTTAATGATTAGAGGGGCTATCGACTGGTCCAGATATAACGAGATATGGCTAGCAACAGCTGTGGGAGTGGCGAAACAAAACATAGCCTGCAACTGGGGAGCGCGGGAGCCCCCTTCATGGAGCAATGGATTAGGGACCTGGATTGGTGCCAGAGGGTGGAGGAGACTGTCTATAAATCCAGAGGGTGTGTCACGAAATGGAAAAAGGTGTTTGACCCCTGACGTAGATACCGGGCTGAGCGGGCGGGGATGGTTTAATGCCATGTGAATCAATTGTCCATTCCGCTATCACAGTGTCCATTCAAGATATATGTACTGATGTTTTTTTCTATATTTCTTCTGATCACTGCTGTGCATTGTATGAGACCTTGAGCATTATCAATAAAAAGAGTTTAAAAAGAAAAAAAAAACGAGGGACTTAGTTATGAGAACCCTTGCAACACTTTTGCACGCCATTGTGTCAATTTTCCTGATGCAGCGGCGCCGTAAACAATGCGCCGTATTGTGCCATATTTACAAAGTGACACATCTAGGCAGATGCATCACTTTGTAAACTCCTGCGCTACTTTATACCTGCGTCGGGTATAATGTATGCAGGTTGGGTGTTCCACAACAAGAAAGCCTTGTAGAAGTGGTGCAGTGAAATCTATCAGATTTCACTGAGCCACTTGTAGAATGCCACTGCATCAAAACCTTATGCCTGCCTCATAGCAGGTGTAAGGGTGACACAGTGCAATGGTATAGGCCTCCCCTATGTATTGCTGGAGTTGCGTCATGCTTATGACACAACTCCAGCAATGCGTGAGTTTTGCGCTGATAAATATGTCAGGATTACTGACGGATCTGTCATTCCTTTGCGACATGGAGCTCCGTACAGTAACTACGGCGCATCCATGGTGCCGCAAGGACAGCGCAGTGAAAAGTGTTGCATTGCTGTTTTACCGCAGCGATGCAACACTTTTCATAAATGAGGCCCTGATTTTCTACTCAAACAGCTGAAAAGATACTAAAAATGCAACAGCATGAGTTACTAGCAGTGGAAGGCCCATTGCAAAGGTTAAATGGTCACCTTTCAGTTGCTTTTTTGTTTAATAAACTTCATTGATTTGGGGTAAAGTTACATAATCAGTAAATGTAGGAGCCTCAGTTTAATACAGAACATCATTTTCTACTGCTGAAGCTCTGCAAACATGAAAAAATAAATAGGAATTTTAAATTCAATACAGATGAATGAATCAATCAATCAATAAAAACTTTATTTCGGTTTTAGTACAAACCATAAAAGTACATATACACACAATTCAAGATACTTTAGTTAAAAACACATATCTGATAAAGTGCAAAAGGTGCAAGGAAATACTTTGTTCATTACATAAAAAGCAAGAGATTAGGAAATTCATTGCATAAGTCCACTACTAATCCATACATTTTCTAAATTTAACAGTCAATTTTAAAAATTCAGTGATTTGGAGAATACTATAATTGTGCAAAAGTTGTAAGTACATTAAAGCTGGCCTGATCTGAGAAAAATTACGTTTTTTTAAAAGAGTCACCAGATGGCTCTTGTGGGGATATTCATAAAACCTACATAAAAATATAAAATGCAGCATATCCTGCGGAGACTTTCCGTCGCAGCCGCAGGGTGCTGTAGTCCTATTCAAATTAACAGTTTTTGGCCTGACCACAGCAGATGATGAAAAGGATTCAACCTAAACCTTGTTAATAAGAACTTTTCATGAGAGGTCAGGGATCCCAATAAATATGGCTCGATAGTTACACATGTTTTCAGCATAACAAATTTTCTCACACTTTGTTTCTGGAGCTCCACTCCTTCCCTCTGGATCTTCCTGTCCATGAGGAAGGCCCGTTTAATTACCTCCAGGTCCCCCTTGACAATCTGAGTAGGATGTTCAAACAATTTGGGACGCCCCAGCCTAGAAAAGCTGGATTTCAGGTATTTTATCTATGGGATAACCAGTGCCTTGTCCTGCGACAGGCAGTCCCTCACAATCATATGTGTCAATGGAATATCAGGATTCAACCACAATTTTATCCAGCAGGTCAACGGGTGTAGGGAAAAGATGTCACATAGGTATTGCGTCCCAAATTCTTCGTGAACTGCAAGATAGGACGTGCCTGAGGGGACACACAGGAGACGCTTCATAAAGAAATTTTCAGCAATCTGCAGCTGCTCACCACCCATATACCCCCATATTTCACTACCGTATGTAGCCGTTGCCATGGATTTAGTGTTATAAAGTTTCAACATGGCACCAGTAGGTTTTTTCCCCAGTTTCGAGGCAAAATTAAAAATACAGGCATTCACCCTGACCAATTCTCCTTTCTTTTTAACAAAATGAATCACTTGTTGTTCGCTTTGGGTACGGCATGCTGGAAATACTCAAAAAAGAAACACGTTTTGCAGGCTCTAAATGAACACAAGTAAGCAGAATCTCAAGATGATAGCACTAATAGTAACAACTGAGCAATATTGATTATGTGAGGCAAACAGTTGTCCACATAACCTTAAAACCAGAACCTAAAAGAAAAAAAAAAAAAAGACTTAACGCCCCTCCTTCCCCTCGCTCTCGTGTATAGTCCCAATGTCATAAGGGGGGACATAACCCTCTGTTATTTAGGGAACTTTCTGTTGCTTATTGCTAAATCGGAGTGTCAAACGGCTACTAATGAGGCACAACTTTTATGTCCAAACAATGTTAACAAAAGTAGAAGAGACAAAATAATGTGGCAATACTATCACTAAATGTGCATCAGTATGCTGCAAAATTTGCCTTTTCGTGCTGCATAATTTAGTCAACTGTGCCACATAATTTGGCTGGCTCATGCTGCATAATTCCAGTGGTCTTCGCCAAGGGCTTCATTAACACTTTGCCAAGCCTGTCCCATTTAGTGAAGACGTTTATATTCTTCAGTGGCGGGACCGGCGGCAAAAAGATGGCGGCCGGCTTCTCGGCCGAGTGCACTGGCTGAAGCACTCTCTCCCCCTTGATCGGCTTGCCGAGGAACCTCACGCAGCGGATTTTCCCAAAGAGCAGATGGGGCTATAATTTTCGTTTTTGTTATATGACTTAGTAGCATTTACTCACCGGGCGCCTCTGTGGCGAGTTCTGCCTTCGCTGACCCGCAGGAAATGCTCAGCTGTTCCGAAGCTGTCTCACTCGCTAGATCTTGTCATCGCGGAGACGCTCCGCTGTTGGCAGCTTCTGGTGCAGTCTGCCGAATCAGCTTCGGGGCTCCCCCCGCTTGGTCATGCCTCCGAAAGGCAAATCCTCTTCTTTGGTGGGACGTGCTACGGTGCCTCGGAACACCATGAAAGTCACCGCTTCTACGGCTCAATCTCCCGCTACTCAGACGCCCGGCACATCAAACATTGCGACCACTCCAGGGGGGGGGGGGGGGGGGCCACGATCACCGGTGGGTACTTTGGCGCCAAAAATACTTAAAAATAGACAGTCTGTACCGGCGATGTTTAAGCCCCCTGCAGAGAAAAATAAAACACAACAGTCTAAACACTCCCAGCTATCAGTTGTTTCTCCCAAAGCCTCCTCATCCTCCATTACTATTAAGTCTACTGCCACTGATAACGCTGTCAGTAATTCCTCCCTGCACGCCTCAGGGGTATTGACCTCGGCTATGGATGAGGGGCACCCTCTGGACAACGTAAGTGCCTTGGAGGCAGAAGGGGGGGGAGAAAAAACTCCAGGGAGTTCTCCTAGCACTGATCTCCGGGTTGATCTCACACTACAATCCAGTGGGCTGATGGGAGATGTAGTTCCGGCAGCTAGTACTTCCAGTGAAAAGACCTCAGCGCCCTTATTACATCAAATCAAGTCTACTCATGGAGGAGTGCCTCGTGCTCCAGTATGCAGCACTACAGCGGACCTCGCCGGGGATACAGATGGGGACAATTTCTATTCCATGTCTGATCACACTGGGTCCTCGGAGGAGGATGGTGGCCTGGACAAAGATTGGACTGATGATGAAGGCAGTGAATTGGGTGATTGGCGAATCAATGAAGTATTAAATTCGGATGACATATCTAAGGGACTCTGTACAGTTTGGAAGGCACCCAAAGATCAGGACCCTTCAGCTTCTTGTTCTAACACTGGCTCCTTAGTCTGTGATTACTCATTCTCCACACAGTCTGGCTTACAGGGGGATGCTACAAATCAGGGTGATAATAACTCTATTCCGTCCTCAGGTGAGAGGACACTTGCAATAATTTATCAGACTATCATGGCACATCGTGAAGAGACCCGGCAGGAGAGTGCTAGAACTCAGGGGACATGTCAAAGAGTTCAAAATTTTATTCGCAGAGTCGCCAAGACATGTTCAGATATTGCTTCCAGAATTGGGAAGCAGAAGAAAGGATTTCTACCCTCGAAGACGATTTGGCCACCCAAAAGGGTGTTACAGATTTGATCAGATCTCAAAGGGATGATATCCAGTGGAAGCTAGTCGATATCGAAAATAGATCTCGGAGGAATAATCTAAGAGTTTTGGGAGTTCCTGAAGGGTTCGATGGGTCTGATGTCAGGCAATTTGTTGTGGAACTGTTTAGCGAGGCATTCCCGGAGGTTAAGCAATGGAACTGGCAACTTGAAATCCAACGAGCTCATCGTTTTCCATTTAAGTTGAAACAGCGCTCTGTACAAATGGACAATAGACCTCGTACTATCCTAATCTGTTTGAGCAGTTTCTTAGCTAGGGAGAAGATCTACGATTTGGCAAGACCAGACAGGAGGCGGGCAGGCAAGGGCTGCAAGTTCTTTGTTAGGCCTGACTTTTGCCTGGCGACGGTTGAACGGAGGTGGCAGCTCCGTCAGCAAATTGCTCCCTTTTAGTCTAAGGGAGCCCAAGTATTTCTTCTCTTTCCTTCCAAACTCAAAATTATTTATCAAGGCCAGACTACATTTTTTGTCTTAGAAGTCGAGGCCAAAGATTTTTTGAATTCAATTTAGACTTCACATTGGTAAAAGCTCACTTTTATAGCTCTATCGCAAATTTGGACTTTAAGCTACAAATGTTATGCCACTACAGGTCTTTTTGGGAAATCCTTTGGCGGCTTTCTAACAGGGGGGTATTGCTCCATGTGGGGGGTAGAATTTTTCTAATTTCTTGTTTGCTTTTTCAGGAATATTTTCTTTTCCTCTTTATCTCCATGGGCATATCCTCCACTGATTTTTCCAGCTTGGCAACGACCTCGGGGGGGGGGGAGTTTTATCCAGTCCCTGCATCACTAGGACCTAGGTCCTGTTGCCTTCTATGGGGGGTGTTGGGTCAAGGGGGTGTTGGTGGGCGGGGCCAAGGGGAAGGGAAGGGTGGTTGGATTGGGGGGGGAGGTTGGAGAAAAATAAAAAAAGTCTTGAATTTACAGTCTGATCATGGCTCATTGACTAATAAAGCTTATTAGTATGAGATTGTTTTCTTTTGGAGGGTGGTGTGCTACTGCCTCATTTGTATTACTTAGTGTTTGTCTTTATTTTTTGAGCACAGATGGCGTAGGGTAAATTCCGTATAGGTTCATGGAATATTTGTGGTTTGAACAAGGGCAAAAAAAGGGCACTTTTTTCTAGAGTAGTTCAGTCATTGTCTTTAGATGTACTTTGTCTCCAGGAAACTCACGTATCCTGGAGTGATCGAGACTATTTGAAAATTCCTGGTTTTAACTTAATTGGGTGCTCTCCTCAGACTTCAAGGATTAGAGGGGTGGCAGTTCTATTAAAACATGGATCGGGTCATGCAGGAAGACCTCACAGGATAGCTGCGGGAGATGGGTAATCAATGAGTTGTTGATAAATGGCAGACCTTTAACCATCTGCACAGTCTACGCTTCAAACCTGGATGACCCAGGTGTTTTGCACTACTTGAAAGTTGAATTGGCTTTATGGCCCCACCCCGTTTGTTTGGTTTTTTTTAAAAACACATTTTATTGGAGATTGTATACAACGTGCAGGTCCCTGTAACCCAGGGATAGCTGCAGGACATGTACGCTTCAGCAATTGGGATACAATCCAGTTATCTTCGTATGTGAGGATCAAACATATATGAAAGCATAAATCATCCAAGTAACCTCAACCCACCCGCGTCCCCAACTCCCTTCACCCCCCAACTACCCCCCCCCACCCTAGTCGCATGGTCTCCCTCCCTCGTCTTCACTACTCCACCCATAATGTTTTCGTGGTGAGCCCCGGGTGATATAAATCGGCCGCTCCAGACCCATGCAGAAATCGAGCCCTCTCTTCCACACTACAACAGTGGGGGTTCGCACATTCTTCCAGTCTATGGCCAGCTCCCTTTTAGCCAGAGTCAAGCCCAACAACAATAAATGCCTCTTGTAAATATTCCCCCCCACCCCCTCCAACACATGAAGGAGGCCGAGCTGTGGCGTACGGGGGAGTTCTCACCCCAGAACCTCCGACAGACAGTCCCACACTCCTTTCCAAAACGGAGCCAATTTCGGACAGCCCACACCGTATGTAAAAACATACCAACAGCAAGCTCACAACGTAAACAGTCTGGGGACCCAATCAGACCCGCCCGCCACAGCCGCTGTCTAGTGAAGTATACTCTATGGAGGTATTTAAACTGTATAAGCCGGAGACGCACCGAAATTGTGGCACCGCGGGGCCCTGCAAGTGCCGCCCTCCAATCTTCCTCCTCTAACTCACCCACATCTGCCTCCCAGGACTCCCGTAGCCTCTGTAATGAGGGGGAACAATGAGTGACCAAGGACTGATAGATACGGGAGATCTTCTTGGTCCCCAGGTCTCCCATGAATACCTTAGCCTCCAGGGGGCTAAACTCTGGGAGCGAGTCCAACCCAGCCAGGTACGGGGTGAGGGCGTGGCGAAGCTGAAGGTACCTGAGGAACTGCGAGCGGGGCATACTAAACTCCTGACTCAATTCCTGGAAGGACTTAAGGGTCACCCCCGACATCACATCCCCCAGTGTGGAAATTCCTATGCTGTCCCATCCCCCAAAACCCTGTAATGCAGCCAAAGCAGGGAACCAACCATTACGCCAGAGGGGCGTTTCGGCTGTCAGTGTGTTCCACCACCCCATTCACCCCAGTGCCTGCCTCCAAATTTGGAACACTAATTGCGTACCCGGTGGTAGTGTCCTCTGGATCTGTATGTCATATAATATAGTAAGTAGCTTATGCATCCCCATCAGGAAGCGCTCTAGCGCATACGCCGGGTCTCTCCTGTCCCCGTACCACCAATCATTCAAAACGAGGGGCTGGGATGCCTGATAATATGAAAGGATGTCCGAGGTCGCTAGTCCACCACAGTAGGAGGACAGAAAGCAAGTACGCACCACAACTCGAACCGCTCCCCCGGCCCAGAGGAACTGACCAAGCAATGCGTTCACTTGTCTAAACCAGTGAGAGTGAATTGGATAGGGGTGGCTCTGCAGCTGATAGAGCAGCCTGGGCAGGGCCACCATTTTAAAAATGGCAGACCTGCCGTATATGGTTAGCAGCATGCGGGTCCACGTTTTAATATCAGATCTAGCCTGCTCCCACACTGGTACCACGTTCCGTTCCCAGGAAACCGCAGGAACCTCGGAGATGAACACTCCTAAGTATTTAATGCCTCCCACAGCTACTTGTAGCGCTGAGGCCCAGTCCCCTGCGCGCACGCTCCCCCCCAGCTCCCAGAGGGTGGACTTGCGGTGATTCATATAGAGCCCTGATGTCTCACCAAAAATCTGCATAATTTCCAGGATACACGGACATGACCGATTAATGTTCGTCAGGAAGAATAGGACATCATCCGCGTACAGCGCAATCCTGTCAGACAGGTCCCGATTCCACTCGAACCCTCTCAACTGAGCAACCATGAGCACCCATGCAGCCAACGGCTCCATGGCCAGGGCAAAGAGGTAGGGTGAAAGGGGACACCCCTGCCGGGTGCCCCGCCTGATGGTGAATTTAGAGGAAGTAGCCCCTGACACTCTGACCAAGGCCGCCAGGTCCGTACACAGCAACCGCAGGTATGATAGGAAATGAGGACCCAAATTAAGTCGTGGCAGGAGAGCGAATAGGTAGACCCAACTCAACGAGTCAAACGCACGATTCATATCGGCCAACAGGAGCGCTGCCGGCACCCCCGTACGTCGAACCGCTGCTACCGCCACATGCGCTCTCCGAATGTTATGTCTGGTTGCCCTCTGGGGCATAAAACCGGCCTGATCTGGGTGGACAAGGTCAGCCACATGAGGGAGGAGCCGATTAGTCAGTGCTTTGGCCAAAATCTTGGCCTCCACATTCAGCAGAGAAATCGGGCGATACGATGCATGTTGCTCTGGGGGTCGGCCCGGTTTGTGGAAGACAACCACTTCTGCATGTCGCCAGTCTGGGGGGAGGCTACCTCTTGCCCTAGCTTCTTCCACCGCCGCTCTGTAATGGGCTCCGAGTTGCACATGATATTTCTTGTAGAATTCACTAGGGAACCCATTGGGCCCGGGTGCCTTATCAGCGTTAAGTTCACCCAATGCCGTGCCCAATTCCTCGGCCGTCATTGGAAGCTCCAGACGGTCTCGCACCTCATCCGAAACCGTTTGAAGCGGCAGGTCTGCCGAGAATTTATCCACCATCTCCGCGGGGAGACATTCGTTCGGGGCATATAGATCGAAGTACTAGGCAGCAAAGCTTTCCGCCAAGACCTTGGGATCCGTAATGGAGGACCCCTCGCCATCCAGTATCCGAGGTAGAGTTTGAGCCCGGAACGTGCCCTGACAGAGCCGGTGAAGCATCGTCCCGGATTTATCTCCCCATTGGTAGATCCGGCTGCACGTTGGAAGCCATATCTGTTTGGCTTTGTCCATCAGCAGGGACGCATATGATTGCTGCGCCAGGAGGAGCTGCCCTGCCGCATGCGCTCCATCCTCCGTGCTCCCTTGGAGCTCTAACAATGCAATATTGGCCTCAGCCCGAACCAATGCCGCCCTGCGTTTCATCCACGCAGCTGCACACCATGCTATGTCCACCCCTCGAAGTGTGGGTTTCATAGCCTCCCATACCGTACAAACGCCTGCCACTGACCCTACATTTTCCGTCAGAAAGTGGGCGATAGCCTCACCCATATGCGGTTGATACTCCGGCTGCTGTAGGTGCCACGCCGAGAGGCACCACCTGAAAGGCTGCCGCCCGGTACCCAAACGTATATCCACTGCCGTGGGGGAATGATCCGATAGCCCACGTGGCAGAATATCCGCTGTCTATAATGTAAGTAACAAGGACCCCCTGAAGAGTTCGATAGTTTTAGGTTCAGGGAAAAAGCAATATGTGCATAACATAAAACCATATAGAATAGAGGTAGTTACAATAAAGGAATTCTTAACAAAAAGGTTAAAAAAGGTTCATATATCATTTTAATAATAATTCAAATATAAAAACAAATCTGACAATACATAATTATTCAATCAAAAATTAATATAAGACAACATCAAAATTCTTCAATAAAACAATACCTAAAAAACATAAACATTAATATTCAACACAGACATTTAAAAATTAGCAAAAAATGTGGCAAATCAATAATTTCGACGCGCGTTTCGGCGTACTGACAAACGCCTTCTTCAGGAGCCACAATCTATATCTGCAAAACATAAATGCAGAACTTAAGAATGCATTAAAATACATTTATTTTGTACATTGTATAGCAATAGTGATACCTCTGTCTCATGTACAAAAACTCTACAGACATTATCTTTAAAATACTGTAAAAAGAATTCCTCATGTAACAAAACCTTCCTAACATGTATCAGCAATAATTGTATTGCTAAACAAGTCACAAATCTAAATACCATATGAGCAGTTGTAATACGAAAAAGCTCCCAATTACTTAGGAGCTTTAGTGCGAACAAGGTAAAGGGGAAAGATACATACAAATCATGTTCACATATGTCTGGTTCAGTATTGCAAATTAACATGAAATAAAAAGATGTTTATGATATTATAAGTTGGTGTAGAGATTATATACCAAAACGACACTTACTAAAAGCTAACCGCTATGGATCTTACTGTATTAGACGATGCTTCAATATCTGATGATGCTTCAATCATTGATTCAGAAGTAGCAGTAGGGTTTGATTTGATTTATCAAATAATTCTAAATAAGGAACAATAAAAAAGGAATTATGTAAAGGGATAGCGATATGTTATGCACATATAGAATATCCGCTGTCTCCACCCTATGGATTCCTGCTCCCGGGACAAATATGTAATCGAGCCTAGAAAAGGGCTTATGGACAGCTGACAAGTATGTGTAACCCCGCTCGCTACCATGCAAATGTCACCAAGTATCAACCCAATTAAGTCCCCGCACCATGTCTTGCAGTTTAGTGGAGGGGCTCGCCACCCCGCACCCCCGGGGCGAAACCTGTCCATGTGACTCTCCATAACATTGTTCCAGTCCCCCCCCCAATAACCGACTATATGTCAAAAGAAAGTTCCCTTTGGGCACCTTAATTTAAGGACACCAATTCTAACAGACAACTAGACAAATTTCCTTCGATCATAAAGACCTGTCACTTGGAGCATTGCAGTAAATAACAAAACAATTCTATAAAAACAAATATATTCAGTTTGCACAGTTTATTAATGCATTAAAAACAGTTAAAAAGACATATATGAAAATGAAATTGAAATTAAAATTGGGAACACAGACAATATAAAGAAGGAACAATTCATATACAAAAAATCAGCCTAAACAGTTCCTAAGACTAGAAAGGGAGGTACACAGTAAGGGTTAATATTCCGCAACAGTCAGAATAGTCCTTATTCAATGTATATTGCACTTCTCCCTTTGTTTCAACGCGTTTCAACGGACAATTAAAATATAGCCGCCTTCCTCAGGAATATATTAGCTGCCTTCCCAAAAGACTTCTTTAGAGATAAACTGCCTTAAGGTAGGGGATTGGAGCCTCCTTCCTTGCTCTAAAAGACTGCGTCTGGATTGACCTCACAATGATATCTTGTTCAAATAGCCGTCTTCTGTTCATACATGATCAGCCAAAAATAGATAGTTAAGAAAGTATCTTTGTATCTCTTGCTATTCAACAATCGGGATTCAGTAATAATTTCGATGTATATGATGATTAAGATCAGACTTTTAAAGGACATTCAGATGTAATCGCTTTGCACGCGGTAATATGGCCACCGATATTTAATCTTTATTGGCGCAATTAGTTATCGTATACTGAAGCACTCTGGGCTTGAGAGCTATATCCAGTCTCCCAAGATTATTTCTGCTCGTAAATACAGCCTCTTGAGTAAAACAACGTCAAACGTCCTGCGTGCAGTCCCGGTCGTCTTCCAAAAAGCAGACCCCCCCCAATAACTGCCAGCGCTTCGGATATATCTGCCCAGATGTCAAACAACTTTTCTACTAGGGACCACTGCAGGGGAGGCGGAGCGTGGACACACCCTAAGACCAACTGCTCCTCACCCATCATACCTTTGATAATTATGTAGCGACTTTGAGTGTCAATCCACTGGGCGGAATGGACATACGGAACCCTGCGATGGATGAGAATAGCCACTCCCCGGGAACCTTGCCTAAAGCACGCATGGAACACCTGTTGGTAGCCGTAGCTCTGTAGGCACAGCGCTTTCGTGCCTAGTAGATGGGTCTCTTGGAGCATCAGCCCGTCCGCACCAGCCCTCTTCGCCTGCCGCAGTACCGCCCCCTCTTAATCTTGTCCAGGACTCCCGCACATTCCCGCTGAGGACTCTAAGAGAGCCCTTGGGCCCAGAAGCCCCAGTCACAAAATCAGCCATCAGGGATCATTGCAGATAAACGCCCAGTCGGGCCCAGCCAATGCACACCAATCAACAATCCAGACCTTCCTGAGACCATGCGACCCCCCCCCCTGTGAACCCACTCCCAAACTCGAACAACCCCCTTTGCCCCATCCCCCCACGCCATACCTCAAAAACGTTGAAGTATCTGTTGCGGTATAGCGGACACCCGGCCCCCAACAGGAAGCCCGGGACCATCTACTCCAATGGATCCCCATGAAACTCTCCCCAACCCCTTACCCACCCGCAATTAACCCGCCCGTCGGGGACCTCCCGCCCAGAACCCCCCCCCCCCCGGCCCCCCAAGCCCCCCAAGTCTCCAAACTATATATAAATCTGCCGCGTAGGAGCCATCCGCCCATACTGTAAAACTGTAGCATAGAGGCAAAACAGAGAGGAAACACCATATTAACACATTCATGGACACAGGAATACTCAAACGTATGCAAAGCTTCTTTTCCCATGGCGTTTCCGCCAGGGACCTCAAGTTCCGTCGGTCCGGCTGTCAGGGCCCCTTTTCCTTTCTCCGATGCACTCCCGAGGCGGAGAGCTGCCGGGACCTGGACCTCCAGTTACCCTTCAACCTCGCCCCTCGGGAAGGCCCGGGACAGCGGCCCACCCTGAGAAGAGTCCGAGTCCAACCCAGGAGGTGTATGCACTCTGACTGCTACCGTCTCGCCAGTCCATTTGAACACCACCTCAGGGGTGTCGAAAAAGTGGGTGTGGGACTGGAACACCACCCGCAGGCGGGCCGGATACAGCAAGGAATAAGGAAGTTTGAGTTCACTCAAGCAGGCCGTGACCGCGGTAAACGATTGTCGCTGCTGCTGCACCATACGAGTGTAGTCTGGGAAAATCATGATTCGATGGTTATCAAAGAGCGGTGGCTCCTTTGTCCTGGCCAACTTTAGGATCGTGTCCCGGTCGTGGTAATTTAGGAGTTTAGCGATCACCGGCCCTGGACGCGCCCCCACGGTGGCTTTTGCATGAGGGCCCGGTGCGCCCGCTCAATCACGAAGCAACGGGAGAGTGAGTCCGAGGGAAGCCAGCCCTCCAGCCACTGCGTCAAGAAGCCCTCCATGTTGCCCTTTTCACATCCTTCGGGCAGCCCCAAAAAGCGCAGGTTGTTCCGCCTCGCACGCCCCTCTGCATCCTCCACTCGGAGAGCCAAGCCCTTCTGGACTGACTCCATGGCGGCCCCACTGCGCTTCAGGGTATCGACGTCGTCCTCCACCCCGGAGATACGTGTTTTGGCTTCTGTAATGCGGGACACAGCATTCCGCAAATCCTGACGCAGTAATGTTACATCCACCCCCACCGGCCCTATCTTTGCATCCAGCATGTCCCGGGACTTGGTTATAGCTGCCATGAGCGCAGCATTGTCCGGGCTAGAGTCCTGGTGGCCTCCTGTCGCCCCTGCACTGCTACTGGGGCCCATGAATTTATCAATGGATGCCTTGCTTGGGAGGCCCCCCACCTCTGCCGCCACGTGTCATGGTTTCCAGATGCTAGAGTCGGCCCCCGGGAGAGCGAACTCCGCTCATGCTGCGCGGTCCACTCTGTAGGTTCTGGAGGCACCTGCGCGCGTCAGTCCCCTGTCCGGACAGAACTCACACTCCGAACCAGTACCCTGGGTCCCCGCCGGTCAGTCGTTCGCCGGGGGGAACACAGTTCTTCTAATGGCAGGTCACCAGTATCCCGGGGCCCACGGCCCGGATCGACCGCCGAATAAAAGCTTGGTCAGGCCCGTATCACCCGATATGGCACGACCGGCCTAGTGAGCGTTCCTAGCGAGGAGGGCCCTGACCTTCCTTCCGCCTCCTGTGGACAACACTGCTAGGGGGTCGCCTGCTCAATAGTCCTCTCTTCGGCCCACTCTCGCCCATCCGATGTGGCTGGTCCGGCCCTCTGCCATCCCCCGCTGGCTGCAGATCCCAGGATCACGTTTGCACCTCGGGCGGGCACCAGTGGATCCCCTCAGCCGGCTGGCGCGACTCGACCTGGCCGCCGCCGTTGCCACCACCGGCCCGATATTAATGCGCAATGTCTGTCACTGGGCCCCCCCCGGTACACCCCAACCAAATGCCACACGCCTCCTTACTAGCTGCCCCACCAGGGCCTGCTGCGTCCCGCAACTGTATCCCACCAGGCCGACGCCTGCAGCCGCTCCCGGAAGGCACGCCAAAATCCAGCCCCCGGCTTTGCACCCCGGGCCAGGCCGCACTGCTCCGTCTCCGCTGTGAAGTGCGCTTAGGCCGCGGCCCCGGGGGGTCCCACCGTCTCCGGAGACCACCAGGGAGCCGATCTGCACTCTCGGCTGCCTGCACCAGTCCCGCCCAGTCAGGGATCGGCACTGCGGGCCTCTCGCCGTCTGCACTGTCTCCACGCTCCTCGCCGGGAGCGCGAAACTCGAGGTCCCCGGCGTCAGCTCACCGCACAGGCCTCACCGCTCGTATCCTCATCCCGCAGCTCCCCGCGCACCCAGCTGCCCAGAAGCACTCACGAGGGCTGCTGACCGCGTCAAGTGCCAGAATCTTTCCATTGGGGCTCTTGCGGGCGGGGGGTACAGGATAATGCCGCGGTTAAGTGTCTGGCGGGACAGAGCTCTATCAGGCTGCGTCCGCCATGATGGCTCTCTAGCACCCCGTTTGTTTTTGCGGGGATTTCAATATTAATCTAGCTGCCGATTTCAACTTAGTTGGGGGTCAAAAATATGTTGGCAAGAAACCCAGAGTATATAGGGCATTGCAAGCTCTGGTTCAAGAACACTGTTTGGCAGATCTTTGGTTTTATCATAACAAACACCTTGATCGTTACACATATTTCTCTGCCAGTCACAACAAGATGGTTAGACTAGACTATTTTTTCTTTTCCGAACAATTAGCAGATGTTACATCTATCTCAGTCGCCCCTAGGATTTTATCAGATCATAATCCTCTCATCTTCGACTCCATACTTACTCAAACAATAAGGGTCCCATGTACTTGGACTTTTGAGAGGAAGCTACTATTGGAACAATCGTACATAGATCATATGAGGAACTGGATCATGAAATTTTTTAGGATTAATAGAGGGACTGCCTCTGCCACTATTGTTTGGGATACGCTGAAATCTGCAGTCCGGGGCGAAACAAAGAGCTTTTCGTATTTTCCACATAGGGCTATTCGGGACCAAACCAATAAGAGAATCGCGGAATTGGGTTCTGCTGAGGTTCAACTTACATTGGCGATTAAGGAGGGTCGGGATACGGCTGAGACTCAGTCACAGGTAGCTAGAGTTAGGGCCTCCCTGTTGGAATTCTTTGGTCAGGACCTGGCTGCTAAGTATCTGCAATTCCGTTCCATGATGTTCGAGTTTGGGGAAAAATCTGGCAGGGTTTTGGCCAAGCGACTTCAGCAGAGGGGGTTAGCTAACCGGATCACTAGAATTCAGGATTCACATGGCCAAGTTCACGATACACCGGAGGAAGTGATAGAGGTTTTTCGCCAGCTCTATAGTTCTTTATATACAGAGGAAGGCAGGATCTCCAATCAAGAACTTGAAATGGAGTGTTTTTTACAAGACCTCGATACCCTTCAGGTCACTGCTCTGCAGAACGAGGCTCTCTCTGCCTCTATAGATTGGGATGAGGTTGAGCTGGTGATCAGCTCTTTAGCTAAGGGTAAAGCTGCTGGCCCGGATTCCATTCCTCTGGAATTTTATAGTCTTTTTCAGTCAGAAATTCGGGATGATTTGCTAGCAACTTTCAGAGGGGCTCAGCTTGGGTGTATACCAGAAACATGGCACCATACCACTGTAGGGAGACCCTCCTACCACCGCTGTTAGAGATAATGAATCTAGCCATCAGAGACGGCACCTTCCCTCTGGAGTGGAAGAAGGCAGTAGTGAAACCCCTGTTAAAGAAGGCCTCTCTAGATCCGGAGGTCCTAAAAAACTTCCTTCCTATCTCGCTGCTTCCGGCTCCAGCGAAGATGCTTGAGGCACATCTTAACAAGCATCTCGCTGTCTTTGTGGAGAGCTCGGGCTGCTTGGACTCCTCCCAGCATGGATTCAGGAGGGAAGACCGCACCGAGTCAGCCCTCACCATCGTGCTCGATAAGATCCGCACGACAGTGGATGGGGGCCAGACCACCCTCCTGGTCCTACTAGATCTAACTGCGGCCTTTGATACCCTCTCTCCCTCAGTACTTACATCGCGCCTGAGGGATGTGGGGGTGAAGGACGCAGCCCTAGATCTACTGACCTCTTTCCTTGAGGGGAGGGAACAAAGAGTCAAGCTGGGGGAGTTCCTATCTCCATCCCGACCTGTGCTATGTGGGGTTCCCCAAGGGTCGGCGCTTAGCCCGACCCTATTCAACATCTATGTGACCCCACTAGCCAGACTAATAAGAACTTTCGGGATGGAGGTAGTCTCTTATGCAGATGACACCCAAATACTCGTCTCTCTCTCCCATTCAGATGTGCAAACCGCCTCCAAGTTTAGATCTTGTATGGAGGCGGTTGGTCACTGGATGATTCAGAACTCTCTTAAACTGAATGGGGAGAAGACTGAGGTGATGGTGTTTGGGGGGAAAGAAAACATCTGGTCACCCAATTGGTGGCCTGACTCGCTGGGAATGTGTCCTTCCCCCACAACTTCTGCTAAGAATCTCGGGGTGATGATAGACCCTGCCCTTGACATGGGCTGTCAGGTGAGTAGAACCATCTCCACCTGCTGGGGCCTGATCCACACTCTGCGAAGGATCAGGAAATACCTCTCCTTGCAGTCCAGAAAGCAAATAGCTGTCGCACTCATTGGTTCACGCTTGGACTACTGTAATGCGCTGTATGCGGGGCTAAACAGGAGCCTCCTGCAGCGCTTACAGGTAGTTCAAAATGCCACAGCCAGATTTGTTCTGGATGTTCCCAGATGCTCCTCGGCCACGGCGGCCAGGAAAACGCTGCATTGGCTACCGGTAGAACACCGAATACGGTTCAAAGTCTTATGCATGACATACAGAGCCATTGCAAAAAACAGCGACACAGGAGTTGGTTCCATTATCTCTCACTATACTCCTGGAAGGAACTTGCGTTCCTCCGGGAAATCGCTTCTGACAGCCCCCCGCATACGAAGAACTAAGTGGGGTGGCAGGGCCTTCTCCACTTTGGCCCCCAAATGGTGGAATGATCTTCCTTTAGACCTTAGATCCCTACCCTCCCTACAGAAATTCCGCAGTGCCCTCAAAACTCGCCTCTTTCGGCAAGCCTATATGTAAGGATGTGAGCTTCAATTTTTGATCCTATTGTTAGGCGCCTTGATACCTGCGGGTTATTGTCTTTTGCGCGTTATAAATTTTTATCAATCAATCACTGTTATTTTTATTAGGAAAAAAGGGAAACCGGAGTCATTTCGTCCGATATCTATAATCAATACGGACAGTAAGATATACTCGAAAATTGTATCTACTAGATTGGCCCTGATAATCTCCCCATTAGTTTCTCTGCGCCAGCACAGCTTTATTCCAGGCAGGGACACGGCTGACCATGTCCGTCGTGTAATTGCACTTTTGGACTGGGCTCAAGCTACACAATCTCTCCTCGGTGCTATTCTGTTGGATGCCGAAAAGGCGTTCGACAGAGTCGCTTGGGGGTTTTTGTGGGCAGTCCTACACTGGAAGGGGGTTTGTCCTGAATTTATCCAAGCAGTTCAGTCACTTTATATTGCTCCAGTGACTACGGTCTCAATATCAGGCTTGGCATCTAGATCATTTAGCATCAGCAGGGGCACCAGGCAGGGTTGTCCCTGCTCGCCCCTGTTGTTTGCTTTGTATATAGTCCCTTTTCTGAGTAAAATAAAGAGCTCTCTGAGTATACCGTCAGTTACGATCAATAGAACAGAATATAAGGTGTTGGCGTATGCCGATGATATCATAGTTCTGACCAGTCATTTAGCATCAGCCTTTCAGGCAATTAAGAATTTAGCAGAACACTATGGCCAAATTTCCGGTTACAAACTCAATGTTACTAAAACTCAGGTTGTCCAGTCGGCAGCCATATGCCATTCTGAAGCTCCAGTGGTTCAAAACGCGTTGTATCTTGGGGTCAAAATTACAGCTTCAGTTGAAAGTATTCCTGACCTAAACATCTTACCTATTATTGATTCTGTTAATATCACTTTGACAAGGCTAGACAATCTACATTTGTCTCTCTACGGGAGGGGAAACGTTCTGAAAATGCTGGTGCTGCCAAAGTTCCTATACTTATTCAGAACCATTCCGCTTGAATTTCCCCAGGCTAGTCTTGCACGAGCTGAGAGATGCTGTCATAGATTTCTCTGGGGTTATCATCAACCCCGAAGAGCGGCTAAGTGGATGCACCTCTCTCATGCTTGGGGAGGCTGGTCTGTGCCCAATCTGGTACTATATTGCTGGTCAGCTTTCCTTCAGCATTTTGCCACACCACTATTTGGTGAAAATTAGCTTTTACCATCTTTCTGTAGCCCCTCTATCTTCGAAATAGGACTAGGGGAAGAGGCTAAGGGGATTTTGCTTCGGGTTCTGGAACCCAGTTATTATAAGAAGACTAAGTTCAAGGTGGTTATAGCAATGTTCTCAGTTTGGCGTAAGATTCGGCACAAATGGCTGATTCCCAACATTAACTACTATACACCTTTTACTGCAGCCAGACTGTTACCCCAAATTTTTCAAGATCAGATCACTTTTAGGTGGATGTCGCAGAGATTAACCCCTTTGAGAGATTTAGGATTTGAAGGTTCTATGCGGAGCTAGCGCTGCATCGCGGGATAGACAGGGAAAGGGCCGCCATCGCTGCTTCGCGAGGCCACGCCCATCTCTCTGGCCACGCCCACTCCCCCGCCTATAATTAAGCGCGGACTGAAAGCGCTGGTGACTTCTCCCTACACCTCTGAGGCGGAAGCCGGAGGCTAGTTGCACTCGTGTTTTTAAAATTTGCATCTTGTGTTTTACATTCTTTAAAACTTACTTACTCCTCTCCTGAGGTTGACAGCCCCTTTTAGCCTAATCAGGGCACCCCAGGAGCAGCGGAGCTAGCGCTGCATCGCGGGATAGACAGGGAAAGGGCCGCCATCGCTGCTTCGCGAGGCCACGCCCATCTCTCTGGCCACGCCCACTCCCCCGCCTATAATTAAGCGCGGACTGAAAGCGCTGGTGACTTCTCCCTACACCTCTGAGGCGGAAGCCGGAGGCTAGTTGCACTCGTGTTTTTAAAATTTGCATCTTGTGTTTTACATTCTTTAAAACTTACTTACTCCTCTCCTGAGGTTGACAGCACCTTTTAGCCTAATCAGGGCACCCCACGAGCAGCGGAGCTAGCGCTGCATCGCTGGATAGACAGGGAAAGGGCCGCCATCGCTGCTTCGCGAGGCCACGCCCATCTCTCTGGCCACGCCCACTCCCCCGCCTATAATTAAGCGCGGACTGAAAGCGCTGGTGACTTCTCCCTACACCTCTGAGGCGGAAGCCGGAGGCTAGTTGCACTCGTGTTTTTAAAATTTGCATCTTGCGTTTTACATTCTTTAAAACTTACTTACTCCTCTCCTGAGGTTGACAGCACCTTTTAGCCTAATCAGGGCACCCCACGAGCAGCGGAGCTAGCGCTGCATCGCGGGATAGACAGGGAAAGGGCCGCCATCGCTGCTTCGCGAGGCCAAGCCCATCTCTCTGGCCACGCCCACTCCCTCCCCAAATGTGCCAGCCTCGCAAGCGCAGCGGGAGCGCCGTTTGCGCGCCGAAGGCGCGGATAAGGCAAGCCCGTCTGCGCCCGTCCGCGTCCATCCGCGGCCCAGGCCCCGTTCCCCTGTCCAAACCATCTCAGACCAACATGGGAATATAACATATACGAGGCAGGCATTACTTCAGCTGCGCAGGAGGCTGCCAACGGAATGCTATCACAAGCTGCAGGTGGAACAATGGCCCCTGAAATGTGTGGGCTGCGGCCATACTATCCGCAGAGACCAAGCAACGAGTAATGAGGGTAAGGAACTATCTGCCGTATTACTGAACTGCCGCTCAATGAAAAAACATAGCCTGAATATTTATGACCTACTGACTGACGACAAACACGACTTGGTCTTCTTGACCGAGACATGGCTGGATGAACAATCCATCCCTGATATAGTAGAGGCCCTTCCTCCCGGCTTCGATATTCTTCACATCAATAGAGGGGACCAAAGAGGGGGGGGGGATAGCTATTATTCAGAAAAGCGACCTACCAGTCTCTCTTGAACCAACTCCCATTAGTAAATGTGAATCAGGACTCTTCTCTATCACGGTCAGCCCCAACTGTACCATTAAGGGCTACCTTATATATCGCCCCCCGGGTGTGGCAACTGCGTTCATTGAAAGCCTCCTGGATGTTCTAACGCAATCGGCCTTACGCCATAATAAATTCATGATTGTAGGAGACCTCAACGTGCACTTAGAGGATGTCTACTGCAGAGAGGCCGTTTCCTTAATCAATGAACTCAGAGCTCTTATGTTTGAGTTAGCTGACAATAGAGCCACCCATCAAGCAGGACATCTATTAGACCCTATTTTTACTAACTGGGACAATATAAGGGTCTCTGCTCCGATTAAGATCCTATGGTCAGATCATTATCTGATACCATTTCAATTCAGAAAACTGCCCAACAGGGGGCCCTTACAGAAACCTCCCGCTATTAGACGCAGGGACTGGAGGAAATTCAGTCACGAGGCCTTCCGTCAAGCCCTACAACAGGAACCCCCAAAGCATAGCGACAATTTGGTGGAGGCATACAAGATGCATGAAGAATGGGTTCAAGGTGCGCTGGACAATGTAGCCCCTTGGACTCACAAACCCATGGCAAGGAGCACGAAATCCGCTCCGTGGTTCACCGCTGAGCTACGCGCCGCTAAAACCAAATGCAAAACCTTGGAGCGTAGATGGAGAGTGGATTACGCCCCCTCACTACGCGAAGCCTATAAGAGCGAACTCAGAGTCTACCACAGCCAGATCAGGAAATCTAAAAGAGAGTACTATAACAACAGGATAGGCTGTGCAGAGAATACATCGAAAGAGCTCTTTATGATTCTAAAGGAACTCTCCACTACTCCCGCGAGCTCAGGGGAAGTCCCACCCACGACGAGTCATGCAACGAGATCGCAGACTTTTTTATAGGGAAGGTAGAAAAGATCTATGCTTCATTTCAGACTAACTTAGAGGCTACCAACTTGCCCGACCCTAACCGCGGTAATATGGTCAAAAAAGAACTCAGGAAATTTGCGGTTCCCCAAACTGAGGAGTTTATCAACATCCTATCGGACATCCACTCGGGCTCTCCCCTAGATGCGGTACCAGCGAGAATTCTCCGAAATCATCTTCCCCAGGTGGCGAAGCAGATAGGCAATATGGCCGCGCTTTCCTTCAATGAATGTCTAGTTCCGGACAGCTGGAAACTGGCCCAAGTCGTCCCAATAAAAAAGAAAGCCCACTTAAGCATAGCGCAACTCGACAACCTAAGGCCTATCTCCCTTCTTCCCTACTGTGCGAAGGTAGTAGAAAAACTGGCCAATCGACAGCTGGTAAGTTTTATGGAGGAAAACTTGCTCCTGCACACGTCTCAATCGGGTTTCAGAGCGAAACACTCGACTGAGACTGCCCTCCTCCTATCAACAGAATTGCTGCGGAGCAAGGCGGATGAAGGTCACACGGCCGCACTAGTCCTATTAGACTTAAGTGCAGCGTTTGATACCGTATCACATCCCGTACTACTGGACCGACTGAGGGAAAAGGGAATAACCGGACCTGCTCATGAGTGGCTGGTATCCTTTCTTAAAAACAGAAGATTTCAAGTGCATTGCCCACCATGCAAATCCAGTGTAAGGTGTCTCAGGCAAGGAGTTCCCCAGGGCTCTATTTTGAGCCCTACATTATTCAATCTGTACATGGAGCTCCTTGCCAAACTGGTGGAGTCATATGGTGTGGCAATAGTCTCCTATGCAGATGACACACAACTGGTGATCAATTTGTCCCGTGATCCAGTTGTGGATGCTGAGAATTTCTCGGCTTGCCTTGTGGCTCTTGACGGCTGGATGAAACAAAACTGTCTCCGCTTTAATGGTAACAAGACTGAAGTTCTTATTGTAGGTCCACGTCCTTCCATCTGGACCTCTGCCTGGTGGCCCACTGAACTGGGCTCTGTCCCGGTCCCAGTGGACACAGTTAAGAACCTTGGCTTTCTTCTGGACTCTAATCTTGCCTACACCAATCATGTGGGAAAGGTCGCGGGAAAATGCTACGGACTTCTGAAGGTCCTAAGGAAAATCCTGGACCTATTGCCCCCTAGCTCCAGAAAAACCATGGTACACGCCTTGGTCACCTCCCAGTTAGATTATGGGAACTCCCTCCTATGTGGACTTAGTAAAAAGGGCCTAACACAGCTTCAACGCGTCCAGAACGCTGCAGCGAGGCTGGTCCTCAACCTCCCTAGGAGAGCCTCTGGGAAACATGCATTACGCACCCTTCATTGGCTCCCAATAAAGGAAAGAATCAATTTCAAAACCATGTGCATCACCCACCGTATAGCTCACAAAAAAGCACCTCCATATCTCCAGGACTTGCTTCCAGTATATCGCCCTACACGTCCTTTGAGGTCGATGGGTAGCATGCAATTAGTGGTGCCTCGGATACATAGAGCAAGGATGGGAGGACGCTCTTTCAGACACCATGCCAGTAACAACTGGAATAACCTACCTATCGAACTGAGGATGGAGCCCTCTGAAACCAGGTTCAGACAGAGGCTGAAAACCCATCTTTTTCCCAGGTTAAACTCAGCATAGTGTACCCTTGCCCCTGTGTCCAGCCTCTTTGAGCTAGGCCGAAGAGTTGTAGGTAGGGTTGTCAGCGCGGGGACGCACTGTTCTCTGTGCAACCAAGCGCTTAACAAATGCCATAAACTAAACTAAACTAAACTAATCTTTTTGATTTCTAAAGGATACATTTTCCTTAAATACTCATGAGTTCTTCAACCATTTACAGATTCGAAGTTTTGTACATAGATTAAAGGATCAATAATCTATTTTATTTGATAAGAATGTACTTATGGAACTGATCTTAAGGCGATCAAGGATAGGCATATTATATCAGCACCTGCTTTCTGGTCTCCCTGATGATCTTCTCTCTCAAAATGTCAAGTGGGGGTTAAAATTGGGAAAAACAGGCTTGGATATTTCCATGGCTCTAGATCTCCAAAATACAGTGTTAATATCAGGAAGTCTACGCTCTCAATGTTATATGGCACTATTCGACCTTTATTACAAACCGGCCAAAATCCCAAAATGGAGGGGCAGAGGGGGTCATCACTGTCCGAGATGCGGTCTGGTAGCAGCCAATGATGTACATATGTTCTTTGATTGCCCTAAACTTACCATTTTTTTCCAGGAGGTAGAATTGTTCATTAATTCTAGACTTAACATTTTGGTAACTCATCAGAACTTGTTATCTTTGGCTGCAAGACTAACTCCTCATTTGAGAGGACAACTCATGCTTCTGCCTTTTTATTCATAGCTATGTCTCTAGTACGATTTTGTATAACATCAGAATGGATCAGTCCAGAGCCCCCCACCTTTCCAAATTGGAGAGCAAGGATGTTAGCTCTCCATAATTTAGAATCAGCAGTTTTTCAAAGGTGGGGTAAAAGGAGGCAAGAGCTGGCCGGAAGATCTGGCCCCTCTGGAGGAGTGGCTCAGTGATTAAGCACAGGGCTGGCACATTTGGTTTTCTTAGTATGCATTCTTAGGGCAATTAATAAAAACTTTGGGGTAAACAATGCTTTAACTTTTTCCTCCTTAGTTCTTCTCTGCTGTTTCTGTTTGTTTTCTTCTTCTCTCTCTGTATAGTCTGTATAATGTGAAGCCACCGTTCATTTTATGTCTTATACTTTTCTTTGTCATTGTATTGAATTCTTTGTAATTTCAAACTTACAATAAAAACAAAAAACAAAAAAAAACGAATTTGGCGAAAGTCTTGGTCTCTGCATTCCCCTGGCCAGCCAATCAGGGCAAGGGAAAGATTTCATCCCGCAAGGGAAACCTCATGTTAAAAATATATGATCGTGTTATGTTCCATACCGAACAACGGTGATACTTGCAACCAAAAGACATGTACCCTAAAACAACAAATTCCATTCAGCTGCTTTCCAATTTTCCCAAATGTACTGAATCCAGTTAATCGCCTGTGAACACTACGAAACATAGAATACACATACACATATCTGGTTCTGCATGAGGAAGACTGCAGAGAATTACCATGTTTTTGGAAAGAAATTGCTAAAAATAGGACAAACATCTTGTTCAACATTTCTATCGGCCAGCCAGTCAGGGCAAAGGAGGTGTGGCTTATACCAATACCCTTGGTAGCACATATTTAGAAATGATACTTTACGTTACTATAAGTTACTATACTTCATATAGTCCTGAATTTGATACACATTATCAAATTACCTGTGCATCATAAACAGTTAGTCTGTCACAATTTAGTCATCTGCGCTAATTGATTGTTCAAACTACGTTCCGTAGAAAAACCCTAATGCATTTGGGATTACCAGACTCCATTCAGGGTAACATTTCCTTGGTTAGAATCCCAGGATTTACGTTTTTTCCACTTTATAAAGGCAACCAAACTTTGAGCATAATTCTGAGACCCACTGGGCAGGCCCAAAACGATTAGTCCTAACAAAATCCAGCTTTCCCAAGTCCTGTTCAGTGGCCAATTTTGATTGTATTTGGCTTGTTGTGGTCCTGGTGGTGTTCTCTGGCCAGCAGGAGTGCCCAGGTTAGGCCTCCTGACCTTTAGATGCTGGGTTAATTTTCCAAAAGTTGGTCTCTTTAGCTGCTCTCCCTCTGATGAGTCAGAGCTCAAGACCTATTCTCCTGCCTTTTAGCTCCTCACAACCAGCTGATGAGGCTTCTTTGCACTACCCGGTACCGGTTCCTCCCTCTGGGCTTCTTGGCCCCAGGGTCATCCTCAGCAGTTCCCCACAGCCATCAATGCCAATTACAGTTCATGTTTGCAATTCCCAGGCCTCACGGTTTCCTAGCCAATTATACAGCACCTGTCTGTCTAGCAGGTGTCATGGGTCCACCCATTTGGTATCACTCCCCTACAGGGCCAGTCCTTAGAAGTTTTAGGACTGTCCTCAAGGGTCCCCAGCAAGTCGACCCCTCTCCTGTCCACCAGAGGGAGAGGAAAGACCCGATCCACTGGCCCTGGAGACAGGTCCACAGAGTCCAAGTTAGCACAAGCCCAGAGTGTTCCACCACTCCAGACAAGGGTGCGTCCATGAGGGATCCTTCTGCCCTGGTCTTCTTCAGATTCCAATGCTTTCCTTGGGCAGTGATTTTCAAGTGGGGGTAGAAACTTCTGGAAAGTTGGCACCCCTGCCCAGTCCAAGTAAGACACCACTTCACTTTACTCCGTCCCATCACTCCAGCACAATATCTTTGGCCTTTTCAAATAATAATTTCAAGAGATTAATGGTCACAGCTCAATGAGAGTCTTACACCCATCCCAAACTGCCATTGTCAAACTCATCATTGTATCTTTATTTCGACAAATTTTTCATAAAAGAATTCACACAAATTAAACATTTTAGAAGAATTAAAACATGTTACACGAATTATCCAAGTAGTAAAAGCGAGTGAAGTACAAATAACCAAAGGGCCTAGTAATCATGAACGGTCCGTTATTGATTAAAAACATCCATAAGTTCATCCATTGCGTGTCTGAAGTATCAATTCATTCATATAAATATCTGGGGCCGGCCCAAGGCATGTGCAAAATGTGCACCTGCACAGTGCCGCCAAACCCCAGGGGCCGCCACGACGAGGATCTGATCGGAAGGATCACTGGCGGCCCCAATGCAGGTCGGTGATCTTCAACTTCAGATGTCTGCGCCTCCCCTCTAAATACATATAACTACATATGTGTACGTCTTGGCTTTACTTTTCACACTCCACTGCTCGGGACCATGGGCGTAGGAGACACTAAATTTCTGGGGGGGACAGGGACAATCTTGTGGACTTTCCAGTGACCCTATACAAATCGCCCATTGTGAGAGACCGTACGCGCGTTAAATGTATACAATCGCATAGTTATGAAGAGAAATATTAAGAAAGTCAGGAAAGTAGTGGACTTGGAAGATGTACTGGCTACTCAAATGTGGTACTAAGATCATCCTGCTCAGTTGCTAAATGGTGACAAGTACAAAGAAATAAAACTGAGGGACTTGAGACAAAATCTTCACTAGCAGTATCCTGAGCCGAGATACCATCAGGTGTAAAACTCCACATAGTTTTAAGAGCAATAGAGAATTGTGAAACACAGAACTAGGAGAGAGTGTGAGTGTGTGTGAGCTGCACGAAGGCTCAAACATGGTGCAGGTAACCTCTAGCCTATAGTCCACCGGTACTCTGCCATAGCCTGCCCTTGCACCCAAAATATGTAAGGGAGTGAGTAAAAATTTAAAGTCACTTAGCTGAAAATCTAATTTGTACAGTGTTCAAAAGCATAATTTTTCCTGAAATCCCACTTGAGTGTCCCAAATTCAAGATGACCCACAGCTGTCACATACAAACTCAAACAGAAAGCTTGGAGGGCATGTGGCACTTGGCACATGTTTTATCAAGAAGATGCCCTAGCAGGGCTGACACTTCTAAAGGTGGACAGGCACCGACTGGTGCAGTAAGGTCATAAGGTCTACACACATTTTAAATGCTGGTTCAAGAGTGTGAGTAAATCTCTTGCACTTTTTGTGAATCACAAACACAAGCGGCTTAAGTAGGAAAATCAATTTTTAATTTGGGAACACTGTCAGGCCATTAATGGTAAAAGATTTGATAATGGGCAGTGCTTTAAATGGGCCGGTACTCACCGGTACTGAGTACCGGCACTTTCGAATTTTCTGTCCGTCAGTAGCAGCACTTTTCTTAGTTGAGGGAAGAGTACCGGTACCCTCATTGAGAGCACAGCAGGCTCAGGTTCAGTGACTCCTCCAGCTCAGGGCAGACGCCGCTTTGCTTACGAGGAGCTTGCAAGTCCCAGAGCGCATGAAAGGCCGTTTGCAGAGTCGCTGCTGGAGATTCCAGCAGTGCTCACTTGAATGGCCCTACTGCAGAGGTCTGAGAGGGCTTGCCCTGTGTCCTGCTGTGATCAACAAGACAGGGTCTAAACCGACCCTGCACTGTTGATCAGGTGCGCAACGGCTATCAGCTTAAAGTGTTCCTCCATCAGGCATGTGAAATGGGCTGCGGCTGCCAGTCATTAATCCTGTCCGATTTAGGGAAGTGCACGAGCAGCAGCGCCAAACAATCCTCTACCTTCCCAAAGATGTTTTTTTCACCTTTTAGTTAAGCACAAAGGCTGCTTTCCTTTGTGTGCCCCTCTGTTGAAGCAGGAAACGAAGATGTAAAGTGGATAAATTATGTTTATTCAAGTAGTAACATCATAAGGGCCCAAACGCAGGAGGAAATAGTAACGTGTGAAGAACAGCTCTCAAACAATCCAATCAGCAGAACATTCTATAACGTTATTTATATAAGATAAATGAACGTCCCAACAGATGCCATAATCAACACTAGTCTACCAATGAAATAAAGATGTGTTTTTTTTCAACATAAACGCATTCCTTATGCGTTTTGATATGTGCTGTAACTGATATAGAGGTCATTATGTATCATCATATCTTACCCTTAGCCCCACCGCTAGCCCCGCCCCTTTCCCACACCTCTAACTAATTTTAATGAGTACCTACACTTATTTTTCCCATTTAAAGCACTGATAATGGGGCAACTCAGTTTACACTTGCCGCGCCTGCAAAAAGGGCCCTCATATTTTTCTCCGGGTTCAGAGTGGTTCTGCCTGAATAAATGTAGCTTACCATTAATGTTATCAGCGTACTCTATAATATCATTAGATACACAGTGGTCAAGCCATGGGTCTTCCATTTCCCTTGTTGTGGAATGTCATTGCTGGCCAGCGCACTGGAGCTGAGTCTGCGTTACACAAGAGGAGGGTATGGGTTTTAGGCAGAGCCACTGGAATCCTAAAACTGGGGAGCACAACATTTCACTGTCATGTCACACCTGGCTGATCACATGTCAATGTCAGGTAAAATCAAAGGTCAGCAAATAGCAAACTAAAATTGGAGTCAAAGAACAGAAGAGAGGGAGAGGCGCAACGAGAAAGCAAGAAGGAGGCAGGGGGAAAAACGAGTACAAAAGACCGACAGATGAATGCAGTGTAACAGCCCTTGGCTTTACTTACAAGTTAGCCGAACCAAAAGTCAGTCACTTCAATGGGATAGGTACTCACGCAGGAGGGACCTCACACTTAGTGGGAGCGTGCTGCTGCAGCCCTTTCGTCTTCAAGCCGGCAACAGACACGGGGGCGAGGAGTCCGAGGTCAGCAAATCAATCAGTGCACTGCCACTGGCTAGGTTGTATGATGATCCATTGGCGTCAACGTCATCACGGGCGTTCGCATTGTGGCAATTACATCGTAAAGGCAGTTACACCAGCCTATTTCACATCGCACGTAGTTGCGACGCAAATGTGGCCATGTAATAGGATCGCGTGTCACATCGGAGACTATACTTAGCACGTCTTGACAACGTTTTTGCGTGCCCTTCTGCCTTATGTTGCCCTCGTTTTTTGTGGCCTTCTGCCCTCTGTTTGCCTCGTTTTTGCGTGCCCTTCTGCCTTATGTTGCCCTCGTTTTTTGTGGCCTTATGCCCTCAGTTGCCCTCGTTTTTCGTGCCCTTCTGCCGTATGTTGCCCTCGTTTTTTGTGGCCTTCTGCCCTCTGTTGCCCTTGTCATTCACCCATCCATCCCATCCATCTGGGCACCATACACCCATCCATCCATTTTGCATCTTCTGCCCTCTGTTTGCCTCGTTTCTCGTACCCTTCTGCCCTATGTTTCCCTCGTTTTTTGTGGCCTTCTGCCCTCTGTTTGCCTCGTTTTTGCGTGCCCTTCTGCCTTATGTTACCCTGGTTTTTTGTGGCCTCCTGCCCTCTGTTGCCCTCTTTTTTCGTGCCCTTCTGCCCTATGTTTCCCTCCTTTTTTTGTGGCCTTCTGCCCTCTGTTTGCCTCGTTTTTCGTGCCCCTTTGCCCTCTGTTCCACTCGTTTTTCGTGGCCTTCTGCCCTATGTTTCCCTCGTTTTTTTTGTGGCCTTCTGCCCTCTGTTTGCCTCGTTTTTCGTGCCCCTTTGCCCTCTGTTCCACTCGTTTTTCGTGCCCTTCTGCCTTATGTTGCCCTCGTTTTTTGTGGCCTTCTGCCCTCTGTTGCCCTCGTCTTTCACCCATACACCCATCCATCCCAGTAATCCGGGCACCATACACCCACCCATCCATTATGCATCCATCCATTAATCCACCCGTCCAGTCCACCCACCCAGCACCCATACATGCACCCATGCATCCATTCACCCATACACCCATTCATCCCAGCCATCCAGCCACCATCCACCCATCCACCCATCATGCATCCATCCATTAATCATTCATGCATCCATCCATGCACCCATGCATCCATTCACCCATACACCCATCCATCCAGTATGCATTTTTAAATAGCATGTGACTGTGATGTTTTTAATATTCCGTTTTGCCATCAACATCGCATACAAATCCCGTTTTGCCAAAACCCCTTGTAAAATCCGCAGCATTTTTATACGGCAAAACCCTTTTTATAATCCCGGTCTTTTATAATAAAACCCCTTTTATAAACCACTGCATTTGCCAAATATAAAACCACCACTTAATCCGCTGCATAAACCACCGCTTAATCCGCTGTATTTGCCGAAGATAACCACCGCTTTGCGCTGTAATGCCATTAACATCGTATGCATTGTAATTGCATGCGATGTTAATGACATCGCGCAGTCTTAGCATGCATACTAAAAGCTTGCGATTTGAAGGACGATGCGATGTCAAAGTCGCGGTGTTTTGACACCGATGCTCTGGGTGCTTCCCCACTGGCTCCAGGCAGCTGAGGTGAGAAATAAATAAATCCCGGAGCCTCAGGGGTGCTGCGCCACACAAAGAGTTGAACAGGGCATAGGCAGGGGGGCGATTGGCCTCTGACGTCACCTTATGCTGTGACTATCGGATCATTGGCGGCTCACAGACAGGTAACTGGAGAGGCGCCAGGTCAAGTGCAGAACCATTAGGTCACGCAGCTCCGCTCGCACTTTTTTTCGTGAGCTACAGGCCTACTAATCTCCCTCTCAGAAAGTAGACCCACCCTTGTCCCCTGCGTCCCCCCCACTCCAAAATCTGGGGGGATATGTCCCCCGCGTCCCCCACAGTTCCTACGCCCATGCTCGGGACACAGGCTGTGTTCTCTGCTTTCGTGGATAAACTGCAGCTGTTCTGGAAACAGCAGAGGAACCCCCGCCAATACCTCTGCTCCAGCTGTCAGCCTGAGAGGACAAGGAACTGCCAGCCGAGGAGGGGGCCCAATGATTGGCATTCACTGACTGGTGGCACCGTCACCTCTTCTCCCTATCTGAGAGGCCCAGAGGCGAATAGGCACAGAGACCACCGCTAAATTCACCCCTGCAACAGACACCGGCTGCGTACCCAGGGGCACGAACAGGGGTGGGTAGGGCGGGGAGTGAACAAGGGGTCAGGGGCATGCAAGGGCATACAGGGACAGGAGCACCCGGGGTCAGGCACACGAGGGCAGGTGGGACACGGGAGCAGGAACACGCACCTTATCTAGAGATGAGAACTCGAGCCAGAAATGAATCTTGGACTTAGTGGAAGGCCCCCCGCCTTGGCACCTTGGCTCAATACACCTGTTCGCGCCCAGCATCTCGCATACGTTCACGAAGACGGACGCTAGTAAATACACACACACCTGTAAACACACACAGCTTTTCACATTCATTCACACATGCACACACACACACAATTGTGCACACACCTGTAAATACACACTCACAGCTGCAGTCACACACACACTTACAAATATGCACACACACCTGTACAGAGTCTCTCACATACCTTCACACCTGCACACACACACATGAACACGCCTGCATGCACACAGGACTCACCATGCGCCCGATGCCAATCACAGCGCTGTATGACTTTGTTAGGGCACTGAAGCGCTAGACACATAATTCATGCAGACAGGTAATAATTTCACAACCAAGACAGCGCTTTGTGCCAAGCAGAGGGCAGGGAAGTGCTACACAAACGGCAATGCAATGATGTTTACACACAGTCAGCACTTCACCCTTGTGTAGACATTGTATTCTAGACTGTGTTCTAGTGTTCCAGTCTCTTCCGGCCTCCTCCACCCCCGTGGTTGCCTTCCCCAGCCGAACCATCTCGACGTAGAGAATCCCTCCTGCCGATGCCCCCTCCCCCACCCTTTCTCTCTCTATCCAGGTGTACCTCGACTTCTCCATACCTCATAGCGCCTCTGGTACATTTTACAAGGGTCACTGAAACCCATAGCTCATGCACAACATGACTCAAAAGCGCCAAACGCAGACTTTATTCCAAGTGCAGCCATCAGCACCGAGACAAAAACTTCTCTGATGTACTTTCATAAAATATCGATCCCTCTCACAGCCTCACAGAAAGATCTATTTAAATCGAGGTATACAGTTTACAAGCAGCAGTCACAAAGAACGAAAGAGAAGATTCATAAAAACGGCACTCAGACCTATTCTGCGTTATATTTCAGTGCGGAGAGTGAGACCAAGATACCGTACGTGCACCTCCTGCCCGTCGTGCAGTGTCAGCACTGAGATCCTCATCCACACACGCCCCGCCCCCCATGAAACTCAGTTCTATCCTCCAGTATATATCCCGGTACTCCGATCCGCACACTGCCCTCCCATGCACCCCAGTCCTTCTTCAGCACCCAATACAGGTGGGGGGGGGGGGGGTTTGCACGGGTTGAAATACAAACAGCGCGCGTGCCATCATTTTTGCTTTTTTTTCCAAACAGGAAGGCTTTTTTTCAAGGGCCAACAACAATTAAAAGAATGATTTGAGCGGAAAGCTAGGGCTTATGGCAAGTGTAACAATGTGTGTGAATTATATGAGTGCACAAACCATAGATTGCTTAAAAACAACAAGAAAATGGCGCCTTGTTAGAACACCGCTGCTGGCATAGTTCCTTCGCCAAAACACTTAACATTTCAGAGCCAACTGGATTAGGTCTTTTTTTGGGGGGGAAGGCAGAGCAGATTTTTTGTAAGGACGAAAGGATTCCTATCTTGGATCTCACTGGATGTGCTCCTTGTTGTTTTTGAAGCCCGCTGGGGTATTGGTACAGTGCCCTCTCACCAGTCTAAGGCAGACAGGCAGCTAGCTGGTGGCAGCTATGACTAGTGAGTGGAATGGGGGGCTTATTTACAAGCCCCTTGCACGACCAGTGCGTCACTTTTAATATGGGAAAAATGTGGCGCACCGGCGGCGCAAGGGGCTTGTACATAAAATAAGCCCCAGGGTTTTTACTGGTATCCTTGGTCCATGCGGTAAGTCGTGAGGGGGTGACATCATGACCAGCCTTAACTGAATTGCAAGTGTAACCAGGATCTAAATGATTGCCAACCTAGGAATGCCTATGGAGGAATGTTCATGTTTTGAGACTGACACTAGCTCATGATTAGGAGTTGCAATTGTTTGAAAATCAATTGAATATTATTATATTAATATCTGGTAGCATAGATGATTGGTTAATGAGGCATTTAGTACTTTTTAGACTTGATAATGTAATATAGATATGCTTTTATTTATGGATGTTTTTATAGTCATATGAGTGCATAAAAATGGAACATTGGCGACGTCACTGTATAGCAGAAATATTGCTGTATATTGACCAATAAAAATCTAATAATCTTGTACCAGTCAATTTTTAATGTACTATGATTACGCCGGTCTGACATGTGAAGAGTGAAAGTTACCTTGCACATTCTGGTCGATAAGCGGACATTGTTTTAGACAAACCTATTTTATTATTGTATATATCAATGGCATTTTAATGATTATCAATTTTTTTGTGTGTTAACATATTTAGTACTGTGCACTTTAATGGTCGTATGACCGAATAAAGTTAAACTGAGTAGAATCTGGAGAGATGTAAGTATTTACAATTAATAGTGAGTCGCATTGCGATGAACTTATGACCGCTAACTACGGGCGTGCCCTAGACTCCATTACTGACAAAATTACACAGTGGATCGCGTTTCCTCTGTCCATAGCTGGTAGGGGATCTCTGATTAGAATGGTTATCCTACCTAAAATCCTCTATTTATTTGTTAACATTCCCTACGCCCCCAGCCGTCATTTCTACTCTGCCATGAAGTCCCAACTGATACGACTACCATGGGGAGGGAAACAAGCCAGGCTCAATTGGCACACACTAATGCGTCCTTACAAAGCGTGAGGGTTCTCCGTACCAGACATTGACTTGTATTTCAGCTGTGCACAGGCGCATTTAGCTACATACTGGATGAACCCCCCCCCCACATGCCCCACCTGGCGATTGAACATGGATATATGCGCCCTACTCCTAGCACAGCCTACATCAGCGTTCCTCCGGTCCCCAGGCACATTGCATCCACCACCGTTCAATGTACAGTTAGTGCATGGCACGACCTAGCTAAACAGACCAATTGGACACCGCTATACTCTCCTTCCCCTTCAGGGGAGACAGGACATCCCAGTTACACAGGAGGGTGGATGTCGGCAGCTTCTTCGTAAACTCTCTATACATACCTAGGGACACCTATACACTGATGGGAAATTTAGCACTAGCGAGGATTCTTTAAAGACACAGGTCCTACTCCTTTAGACTGCTTATATTATTACCGGAGACCCCCACAAGATGTAAAAGCTGCTACACCTTCTTTTCCTTTAGAACCCCCAGTGATGCCCCTGCTACATATCCTGCTAAAACAGGATGCCCCTGAACATGTACTGTCCAAATTGTACTGCACCGTCCAAACCAATAGAGAATACAACCCACCACTGTCCTAGGGCAGGTGGGAGACAGAACTCGGTCATGAGTATAACCGATGAGCAGTGGACATACTGCTGTGCACAGACAGGTGAAATTTCTTCCAACAGTAGATTCAGGATGATCCATTACAAATACAATCACTGTTTATATTACACGCTGAAACAGCGAGACAACAATCGCTGTGATTGATGTCGCAGGGAGGGCGCCGACTTTATACACCTAGCTGGGACTGTCCACCTATACACCCCTACTGGGAGGATGTGCTTGCTGCACTAGATCTCATGACCGGATTGCACGTCCCTACTGACCCATTCACTGCCCTACTGGGTTATATCTAATCCATTGCTGCTAAAATGCAGAAGTACACCTCAATGGCACTACTAATCGCCAAAAGGAAAATTTCCTGCAGGTGGGGGAGTGGGAGAGCGCCAAAATTTAAGGATTGGCTCCAAGACCTAATATACTGCCAGGAGCAGTTACACTTTTATGCAGAACTCCAGCCCCCCTCCTCACGCCAAAGAGATATATGGGGCCCGTTGCAAAGCTACTTAATGGAACGCCCCGATGTTAATAGCGCGGAAACCTCATAGCACAGATCACCTACTCCCCGACGATCTCCCCTCAGCAACACACGCAATTGCCGGGCACTAATAAGCTTGGGGCGATGTATGTTGTGGCTATATTATTTATGGGCTGTAATATCTTTTTTAACATGTGACACGTGGAATTGGTTCTCTTCCTTTACAAGATGCCTTAGTTGTGTATTACCGTTATTAATAACATATATGTCTGCAATGATGAATCTGCCTTTACAGCCAAACATTCCCACTAACGCTGCAGGCCTGTAGAGGTTGTAGGCGGCTTGCTGTGAACTCCCCTACCCCCGTAATACATCCACCTTTTATATTTGCAATGTCGCTGTGCCGGCCGAGACCTGGTTGTAGGCAGTAAGCGGAAATGTGTGTCTATTGTTGGTCTTTAATAAAGGTTTTTTGAAACTTAAAAAAAAAAATAGATAGTGATTCTCATTAAATCCTGTTTTAACAACCTGGATTAAATTAGAGATATATCTTTATATAGCCATCTGAAATTATAACTGAGCAATATGACTATACCTCGCATGTCCTCTCTTAACAAGGAATGCAGGATAGCTAAACACAATATATTCTTTCACTAACCAATTCTTTACAACCCAAAATTCTTGATTACACATTATATGAGTTCTTAGTTTTTTCAAAAATGCCAGTTTATTTGTATCTGTGAAATTAATAAATTTAAGACCCTCTGATCCGGCGTCGTAGAACCGCTGAGACTCACAGATGGCCTCACCCTTTTCTCCACCTACTCGTGTTCAGAGCAGCCTAGTTTTCCAGACGCAAGTCAGCATGACGTCTGCAGCTATACCAGTGGGAGGCCGGCAGGAGGTTAAGCGGCTGGATGACCAGAAAATTAAGATAGACCATTGACCCGGATGACGTGGTGAAGGAAGTGAAGTAATAAAGCGACGGTGAACCGGAGAGGGAGGGCGGCGAGCCAGAAACTGGAGCAGGAAGACTGCGGTATACTACTCGAGGGAGCGAAGGGTTTCCAGGCGGCTACACCCACCGGCCTAGTACAGGCAAAGGACACTGAGAAGACCCTTGCCACGACCCCGGAGGGCCGTGGTTTCAGGCAAGTACCATTTTTGGGGTACTTCTCACTAAAGCAGTAGTGGGTGGGAAGGCACTCCTATGAGAGACAGTCCTGAATTTCATCAGGACATAAAATAGCGTAATCACGGACAGCAGAGCACGAAGTGTTGCAACCTAGAGCATAAAGCACACAGGTGTGGTGACGGGGAAAGCTGAACGAGCACAGACACTAAACTGGCATCCTCTTCTTTATCCTGAGGGACTATTGATCCAGAACAAGAAGAGGAATGCTCTGGAAGCCCTCTCAGCTGAGAACAATAAGAATGGGAAAGTTATGAGCCTGACGCAAACAGCTTCGCCCGACGTTACCTGAACCCAATAAGTTTTCTTTATTGGTAAAACAAAAACCCCAAATAAAACTTTCTCCCCATAAAAAAATTCCTTTGAGAGTTTTCAATTCCGTGACCACAGACCCTTACTAGGAGCAATTTGTTTCCTTTAACACTATAGAGCTGTTAGAATTGAGTGCCCCGCTACCTAGCGCCATTTCCTGTCTTCCTCTTCTGGAGCCAGGAGTTGTTTATTATCGCTCTCTGGAACCAGAGAGACTCTCCTACCTCCTTTTCCAAAAGAGACACCCGATTTACATTCCCTCACAAATTGAGAGGCTTCTTGGGGAGAAAGCCCAGAATTGCAGTTGACCTGGCCATTAAGACCATTGAGATTATATGAGTTGATTTTAGAGACTTGCTCCATCTATGGCCCAAGAACATTAATACCACGACAGTGCAATTTCTCGCTGTTCAAGATTACTAAATTAGAAATCACCTTGGAACAAAAGGTCACTCTAGCCCACCATTCCTACTGTGATCTAAAACTGGAACCAGTGCAAGGTCACTAATCTGTACCATTTGGAGGTCAGGGATATCAGAAAAAACCCAATAGGAAAGACCTCTTCAAATGCAACTCCTGATCGGAAGTGGAGAAAAATTCTAAAGACAAAAGTACTAACAGCCGATTATTAAATTAAATATTTCTGCCAAGGCCTCTCCCATTAGGATTATATATAACATTATCCCCCATTATGGATGAAAATAATGTGGGATTGGGGTTCAGATTAGAAGTAGGTGACACCATTACTGGGCTAGAAACAGTCTTGCTCATTTCCCTAATATAGGGAGAGCCTGCCTGAGTATTGAAGTCCTTGCAACTATAATTTGAGGCAGCATTCACTTGGCAAGACATATTTAAGTTGGAGCCACAGTGATAATGTTGGGACAGACATGCACTTTAAGAAGGACCAGATTTATTAAAATATTTAGCAAGTGGAGGAGTAGCTTTTTCAACTAGAGTTCTTTGGTCCAAAATTAAACAGAAGAGAATCCAAAATGTGATCAGAATTGGTCTTAGATTTCTCCACCAGAACCAATATTGAGGACAAGACTCTTTCTAGACCATGGAGCGAATACAACAAATCTTTGTTTCCCGGATTGTTACATAGTGAGTGTGGATTCAAACACAATTCTGGAGTGACTGACAACCTTGAATTTATGAAGAAATTTCCACAGTATGAACAGCTAAAAAGCTGCATCATGATGGAAGGACCTATAAGTATACCCATAATGTTTTCCACTGGATTTGAAGATGGTAGGATATCAGCAAATGCTCTAGATGTCTGGGCTCCATTAGTGGCCAGATCAATATCAACTTCGTCCCTGGTTATAGCTCTTGGCTGGGTCAATTAATCTCCAAGGGTATTAAAGATTTGGTTTGTCCTAGGTATTGTTTCAACTTCCCACCTCAGATATTTTCATGGGCAGTTTGGACCTATTCTCCATTGTGGCCACTTTATTTGTTCCTTCCTCTCTTTAAAAAAAAGGTGGAAATAGTATTAAAACCTTTCTGGGTGTTTATCTGCAATGCCTTATTTATCAGGGGGTTAGCAGTAGTCTTGTAATAGGCTCTTGTGAAGACCAACATCCCAGAGCGCAACTTCTTGGTAGTCTTACTTCAGCAACTGGCCATATGCCCAAATGGGCTCCATTTCATCAAACTCCTTCCTGGATGGGGCTGCCAAAGACCAGATTCATCCAAAGATTAATACTTGGTTAGCTAAAAGATGAGGCAAATTGGAAAGATATCAAATTATTTACAATGCTTCTCACTCTGACTCTCACTCAGAAGTCTATACTTTATTAGAGCAACTCTGGGGCACCAAAGGCAAAAAGTGGGGAGGGGAGTGCGGTAGTGAGCCCACTGCAGGATCAAGCTTCACCGACCAAATGTCGGACGCTTTTGCGCTTACTAAGGGGAGGACACACGGCTCAGAGCCTCACCTGCTCTCCCAAGACCACTCACACAGTCTCTCAGGCCTCACTGATTTTTCACGGTCTCTCTATACCTCATACCTTGTTCAAATTCCACTTTGAGTCCACTGAAGAGCAAAAGAGGCTTTATATTGGCCTTTATTAGTTAGCAGCTCCTCATCCCTAGTACAGGCGCTGTGCGTCCATTGGGGCGTAGGGGCGTAGCCCCACTAAGCCTCGCAGCGTGCACGCACCACGCCTGCAAAGCAGCACAAACAGGACATTGCTGTTCTCCTGTTCTCACCTCACGCCCGAATATCAGAGTGCGCGGCGCCAGGGGGTGGGGCTGGGCTGAGCTGCTGCAACTTGATTGACAGTTCAATTACTCCGCTGCAGCAGTAGTGCGCAAACTGCGCATGTGTATTTATGGGCTTTATTCAGCCCGCGCATGCGCTTACTCTTCCCCCTTCGCGAAGGAACCAAGGGGGGGTGCTGTTTCATACAGCACCCCCAGGGCCACAGCCCCCCGGGTTGAAAGGGGCTAATAGTATCTGTGCCCCCCTAGCCAATCCTGGCGCTGCATGCAGCGCCAGGATTCATTGGTCCCAATGGTCCACCACGCAACAATCCATTATTGGGTGCCGCGCGCGTGGGTGGTGCCATGCCCTATCAAATGCCAGGGTGCAAAGAAGTAAACAAGGGTCAGCCGCCTCCCGTCGCATCCAGTCTCCTGACTTGGCCGTTTAGAATTTGCAAAAGAAAAGAGCAGGGAGAGGTTAGTTCCACCACTTTGCAGAGCAGAGGGGACGCACGGGATCGGAGGAGAATGGAGATGCCCAGTAAGTTAATTTTTTTATTGTATTCATTAAATTAGGGGCTAGAAATTGCTGCCACGCACTCAGTCTACTCTAAGTCTAAGGGCTGTCATTAGTAGGGAACTTCATACCGCACTCTGGAGTCTAACTGAAGGAAGCACGATGAGGATTCCTTTACTTTTTTCGTAACACAGACACTGATGTTTGCCGCCAATCAGATTGCAGTAGTAGGTGAATGATCCTGCAATGACTGTGGCGTGAAGAGGCCCCTTGTCACCTGGACATTCCCAGGTTCGACCGGCTCAGCAACTTCTGAGGAAGGGTGAAGAACACAGCAAAAGCAGAGAGGGTTCTGTGCATTTGAAAATAATATTTTCCCTCCAAATCTGTGTAGTCTCGTCATTTTTACGTTCGCTCATTTTTTCTCTCAGAATAGTTGTGTGGCAAATTCTTTGGACTCCGGCATGTCATTCGCATGGCAAATTACAAATACGAACAGATGACGTACTTTTCTGCAATTCATATTAAGGCAGAGTATTAAAATATCAACTATCCCATGTAAATGTAGCATACTTTTACAAGGTTTGAGTACTTTGACCAAAAACTGCACAAAGCTCAATTTTCTAATCAAATAAGTACACATTTCCATAAATGAACATTATCTATGCTAGAGCTGCTCACTGTGGAATTGAGGAATCACTCAGGGTCATGGCCAAATGTACTTAGAGCTATTGGGGTCATAGACGTTTTGATTGCGACTGAAGGTTTACGCGCCCACCACTTTCAAATGTCACCAGCCACCATCGCCCTAGTACACTGCTACTGACACCACACCAGGCCCCCACGTCACCATATAAACTGCCGAAAACCTCTGATGCCACTGAGCTGGGACCCTTTCGGACCCCAGTAATCGGCTCCACACAAGGCTCAGACTTGCTAAGTTAGCATAAGCTTGGCCGCCATTTTACTGCTTTGCTCACGTTAGTACATTGCATATTTCTCGTAAACACTTTGCTTGCTCGATTTCACATGAGAACTGTCTCCATTTCAGTTATTTAGTTGAACACTCTGCTCCTAGTCTGCACAGCGTGTTCGAGGTCGAAAAACAATGAGCTCTGTTGATTACTTTGGACAGTCTCCCGTCCTTAGCCATAACATAGAACACAGCTGCAAACCTGGAAATCTGGTGCATTCAATATTGCCTTGCATACATGTTAAGACACTTGTAGAAAAGCTTTGAAGGATAGAAGAGCTGTGCTTGACCGGAGATGTAAATTCCTGCATCTGCACTCGGCGGTATGGGGCCCCCTTGGCAAAGCCCGGAGGTCTTCTATTATAATAAACTAGCTTCTAGCACGGGGGAGGGTGACAAGGTGCTATAGTCCGGTTTTCCCCATCATTATAATATGATTTCCCCTTTTGTTCGATATGGAATTATAAAAATGCTGATTTGTTTAATCCTTTGCATATTGCTGCTAGCGTTGGCTTGTGTACTGCATTATAGAGCTTGATAGTTAAAATAAACATTTTAAACTATTCTTTGACTCTATGTACTTAAGTTGTGGACAAGTATGAGAGTTTGCACGAAAGAGCATTCTTAGCAGACTTGCTAAGTTAGCATAAGCTTGGCTGCCATTTTACCGCTTTGCAAACGTTACTACATTGCATATTTCTCGTAAACACTATGCTTGCTCGCTTTCACATGAGAACTATCTGCATTTCAGTTGTTTAGTTGAACACTCTGCTCCTCGTCTGCACAGCGTGTTCGAGGTCGAAAAACAATGAGCTCTGTTGATTACTTTGGACAGTCTCCCATCCCTAGCCATAACCTAGAACACAGCTGCAAACCTGGAAATCTGGTACATTTAATATTGCCTTACATACATGTTAAGACACTTGGAGAAAAGCTTTGAAGGATGGAAGATCTGTGCGTGTCCGGAGATGTAAATTCCTGCATCTGCACTCGGAGGTATGGGGCCCCTTGACAAAGCCCGGAGGTCTTCTATTATTATAATAAACTAGCTTCTAGCACGGGGAGGGTGACAAGGTGCTATAGTCCGGTTTCCCCCATCATTATAATATGATTTCCCCTTTTGTTCTATATAGAATTGTAACAATGCTGATTTGTTTAATCCTTTGCATATTGCTGCTAGCGTTGACTCATGTACTGAATTATAGAGCTTGATAGTTAAAATAAACATTTTAAACTATTCTTTGATTCTATTTACTGATGTTGTGGACAAGTACGAGAGTTTTCTCGAAAGAGTGATTGTTTCCCACGTATCCTGAGAGGGACGGAGTAGCATGTTCTAGGATGTCTAATCATTGGTAGCTTCGCTGTAGCACGGAGAACAAATGTAACACTATAGCTAGTCTGATAGGGTATCTGGGTACAATGGTGGGTATTTTGATACACCACTACTACACTGAGGTCCAGGTTTCCTGCGCATAGTTCTGTATATGTGCAGAATCCCTGCAACAGCACAAACACAGGGAACACTGCAGCAGTCCTCCTTGTCCTTCCGTACACAGGCTCTCCTCTACCTGATGCGAGTGCCTCAGCTCTTGCTACGGTCCCAGGCTCAGTGTTGACTAAATTGCGCTGGAAACAATTGGTCGTAGAGGCCCTGTTCAGCCAAGACACAGAAGCACTAGAACGCCAGTTCCGCTCCCGGAACTACCACTTCTCCACATAGCGGTCAATACAGTCCGGACACAGAAACACCAAAGTGCTGGCCTGTCCGGCTGGGACAAGGGACGTGGAAACACCTTAACGCCCGCCCTCTCCCAGTCCTACCACTCCCCCACCTCTCATACCATATTATGGAGCCTAAGTGCCCACACACCTATTCTATCATGTACCCCCCTAACCTCTCAAAAAAGCAAA
The DNA here is from genome assembly GCF_964263255.1 of Lissotriton vulgaris. Classification (NCBI taxonomy): domain Eukaryota; kingdom Metazoa; phylum Chordata; class Amphibia; order Caudata; family Salamandridae; genus Lissotriton; species Lissotriton vulgaris. The sequence continues at coordinate 665,542,211 of NC_141697.1, forward strand.
AAGCTTCAAACATAGTCTACTAAAATCGCACCCAGAAACCCCAATCTCTGACCCTTATTTTTTTCAAATAACACAGGACACATAACAAACAACATCTTCTATACTAAAAGGAGTGCAAAATGGCGGAAAGCCTTTCTCACCCTATTCTCAATTGCATCAACCAAAAAAACGCACACGGTCTCACATTATCTATGATTTCCTCCCCGTCCTACAAAGCAAATGCTACATTTACCATTTATCATAATGGGATTATCCTCATGCAGGCAGCAGACCATAACGTTAATTTACTGGGCAACATCTTCCCGAGCATCAAAGCGAAGGTTGCTTGATCCTATTCCACATCCCCAACAAACCATTCTCCTAACCCTTTGTCGGATTCCTTACCTGACGCCCCATCCAGACATTCCCCCTTGGTATCCCACTGTTCATACTCATCCACCTCAGACCTAACCGACACCCCATCTAATGACATGTACCCACATAATCTCCACTCCTTCCCCAGCTCCACCGCAATCTCTACTACACTCACCTCACCTATCATTCGCATCACCTCGCCCCCAAATCACCTTCACGCCCCACGTCCTCCACTACCACTCCACAACCGCACCTTCGTCCACCTAATTGCGGGTTTTGCTCCAATCTCTTCTTCCTACACACTTATTCCTGATCAGTCCGCTGGTCCATCTTCTCCCTTTCCCTGCATTGCAAATCTTACCGTTCCTCCTCCCATAGCTCATTCCAATAACCCTTCACGCCCCCTCTTCACTTCCCCCTTTCTAGTTACCACCACTCTACAATTATGTCACACAAAAAATTAGATCCTCCTAAACTAAACATCAATATCTCCTCACATCCACTCTCCACCCATGCCTTCCCTAGGGACTCCCACACTGAGAAACCATCATGCTGCGAACCAGCTCACGTCATGCCCCGGGACACCACACTAGCAATAACCCCTCTCCATCTTATCACAGTTCAGGCCACCAACATGATATCTCTGACCCCTGACTCTAGACTCGATGAGATACTACTATCCCTTCAACTACTTAAAGAGGCCATCCAAACGCTGCATGACCTGATCCGCCATCAACCCATACCACTAACGAATCCTACGCATCGGCAATGCACTAGCCCCACGCCTCAACTCCCCAAATGGAACACAGTACCCTACCTACCATAATGCCTCATCCCGCCCGACCAGGAAAAAGAGAATCCTACCTCCAAGTGAGCTCACTTCCCTGGTTCCTTCTTACAAACTCCCCTCCCTTCCCTCTAAACCAGCACACACAGACGACACATAGAAACTGGACTTAATCCAACCCATCCATCCCAATGCATCTAAAAGTACAAGACACGCCCCAAGAGGTATTGATGAAAATAACCTGAAGAGAGTACCCATATCCCATGACCAGAACACCACTTTGACCAAGGCCCAGCTAAAATGTATCCTACTAAACTGTAGATCAGCATCTCGCCATACCGCTGATATAGCTGACCTTATTATAACTAATGAACCTGACCTTCTCATGCTGACGGAAACCTGGCTAAACGAATCATCCACACCCATCTTAGACATTTTAGTCCCCCCAAACTATTACATCACAAGTCTTGAAAGACCTGATAAGCTAGGGGGTGGCATTGCCTACATTAATAGGAACAACCTCTCTGTGAACCGCTCTAACTCCCCGGTATTCTCTTCATGTGAATACCTCTGCCTAGACATTTCGAACAATAACAAACCAATATGCTCACTCCACTCTTACTACCATCCTCCCGGTAACAACCTTACCTTCATCGAACGCATCATGGATATTTTAGCCACAAATGTCGGTCAACAGATTACTCAGATCTTCCTGGGGGACTTCAACCTCCACTGGAATGATCCAAATGACCCAGAGGTCAATAGCATCAAAGCTTTCCTGTCCGACCTCAACCTATCCCAAATTTGTGATAATCCACCCGCGATAAGGGCTCAAACCTTGATCTAGTGTTTTCCAAAGTAGACTCTATCCAGCTTGAATCGATTCTTCCTTGCGACTGGTCCGACCATCACATAATCACTTTCCATATCAAGAAAGTAGTTAAATTACTCTCTATCCAACCTAAGAGCAAATATCTGGAGGAGGAACCTAGATAACCATAATCCTACCGCACTCTCAACCGCTAGCCACATCTTCTCGCCACCACTGGAAGGATTAGATGATGTACAGGAACTGAACAATCACTACTTCAACTCTATGAACATGGTACTCGACAACCTAGCACCCCTACAATTGAAAAGAGTCACCACAAAGGACTCAAACCCATGGTATGATGGTAGGCTAAACGAAGACAGAAGATCACTGAGAGCAATCGAAAGACAATGGGGATCCACTCCATCTGCTGCCCACCTCTAACTACTAAGAAGCACCAGAAACTCCTATTACAGAAAGATTAGACTCTCTAAAGCTGACTTCATATGTATAAAATTAGACCAAGCTAAGAACCGCCCCAAAAAACTATTAGAAATAATCAAAACTCAATCAAAGGGTTTCTCCCACTCCCCCCAAGCTAGTCCAGAAACACTCCCCAACTGTGAGGTGCCTGCCACCTTTTTCACAACAAAGACTGAAAATTTAAAGACAGACCTACGTAACGACCTACTATCCCACACCCACACACACATTAATACCACGCTGACCACACCAGTGACCCTGCCTAACAGTTCTTCAAAGCTCGACCTCAAAAACAACGCCTCCTGGACCACTTTCATCCTCTACAGGGAAGAAACTATCTTAAAAACTCTCATGGCTTTGAATCCCTCTAAACATTTCACAGATACTCTCCCAGCAACCCACTTAAAGACCTTCATGCCACAGCTAGTGCCCCTATGGACCAGGATTATAAACACCTCTCTTTTGCAAGGAACCATCCTAGACATCCTCTAATCAGGTCAGGTATCACTTATTCTAAAGAAAGTATCTGCTGAACCATCAGAACTGAATAACTATCGCCCAATATCCAACATTTCGACCCTGGCCAAATTGCTCGAAAAATGTGTCCACATGCAGCTTAGTAACCACATTGACTGCTTCAACCTGCTGGATCAATTCCAATCTGGCTTTCAATCTGGACATAGTACCGAATCGACCATGACCCACATCATAGATGACGCCCTACAAATACTGGATCAAAATAAAGCCTGGTTGTTAATGCTAATGTTCGCAGACGACACCCTACTAATCTCTAAAACGCAAGAAGGGCTTCAAAAAGCAATTGGCTGCTTTGAGGCTTTTTGCAAAGACCATGGTCTAATTATAAATGTGTCTACAACTAAATTCATGGTAATGCACAGACACAAGAAAGTGAGGGGCACAGTTTTTATGAATGGTGAGCTTCTAGAACAGACTGATTGTTTTAGCTATTTGGGCATTACACTGGGATCTAGGATGGAATGGAAGCCACATATGACTTACTTAACTACAAAACATGCACAGCTAGCAGGTGTCCTCTTGAGAGAATTAAGATCATCAGCTACTCAACCAATAGCCCCAGCCTTAAAAATATATGACACGAAAGTTAGGGCTTCGATGTTATATGGGGCCGAACTGTGGGGGGTTTCTGATGTTTCCGCCCTGACAAATGCACAAAATAAATTTTTGCGGTGCATAACTAGATTTCCAAAATCAACACCATTGACCCCGCTGTATATGGACTTGGGTTGTCAGAAAATTCAGGACATAGCCAGCTTTAGATCAGTTGCATATTGGAGGAGGCTATGGATTACGCCCGAACTATCTCACTATGCTTCAGCGCTCCTAGAAACCAGAAATATGGACACAGTGGGTAAAATAGTATGGTTTAAACAGGTCAAGTCGCAATATAAAGCCTTAGGAATGGAGGAACTTTGGGGAAAACCCATTAGAAAATATCTTTCCATCACGAAAGGCCCTAAAAGAGCTGTATTGGGCGAATATAACCCAAAGGGAATTTCAGAAACATACTGATGCATCACTTACCAGGGCTTTTTTAGAACAAAAACATATCCCTGTATATGAGCGTTACTGGGACCTTATCACCATCCCCAACGATAAGAAACTTTTCCATCAATACAGGGTAGGAACTCTTCCTATCAACACATTTACAAGTAAGTGGTCAATTAATAAAGATCACCATCAGTGTCCTTTTTGTATATCCCATTCTGAAACTCTAGCTCATGTGTTGTTTATATGCCCAGTATATAAAGCCCCGCGCCACAAATGGATCAGACCAATTTGTATACAGAAAGGCATTCACAGTGGCACTAAGGATCTTAAAAACAGATTGCACTGATAGCATGGTTATTGCACTTGCAAAGTTCCTAAAATGGATGTGGACTATACGTAGAGATAAATTGAAATTAATGTAGATTGCAATGTTTTAACCTGGTTTTATAGTAGAAAGTATGAGTTGGTAATTATGTAACACATTTTAAAATGGTGTATAAAAATTTTAAGATATAGTATATATTTTTTTTAATGATTGTGTTTGGATCACCCTGTACAAAGCAACGATTGGATAGATCATTATATGAACTTTCCCTTGTCTTTTGGGATACAGGACGTAACAAGTATGAAATATTGGATTTTTATTGTCTGTTGTTTTATTGTGATGTTTTTTATGACTTGTGTCGAAATAAAGACTTATTGACTATGACTACTATGTTAATCCTACTTGACTTATCATCAGCCTTCGACACAGTCAAACACAGCAACCTACTAGACCTCTTGAAACATAAAATTGGTTTATCTGGAACAGTGTTAAACTGGTTCACTTCTTTCCTCCAAGACAGAACGTAAAGATTCAAGATTAACCAATATGTATCTATCCCTACCCCCCGACACCTTTGGAGTACCCCAGGGATCTTCCCTATCCCCAACACTCTTCAATCTGTTTATGGAACCACACACTGAGCTTTTCAACTCCTCAAACATCCAATATCACATGTACGCCGACAACACACAACTCTACTTGAAGGTCGACTCTCTTGAAGACATCAAGTCCCTTAACTCAACGCTCCAAAAAACACAGATCTGGTTGGCAAGCAACCATTTAAAACTTAACACACTAAAAACAGAATACCTCCTTATCGCTCCCCCCAAACAAACAGACATGATACGCGAATGGATGCAGCACCTAACTGCACTCGATGGTCAACCTCGCATCATTGATTCTGCAAAATCCCTAGGTATAACTCTGGATAATAAGCTAAACATGCAGAAACACATCAGCGCTGCAACTAAAGGAGCCAATTTTCAGATGAACACACTGAGAAAACTGAAACCATTCATACCTGCGAATGACTTTAAACAGGCAGTTCAAACCCTAGTAATTCCCAGAGTGGAATATGGGAGTGTCGCTCTCTGCGGCCTCCCCAGATCAACAACCGCTCCGCTAAGAGCCTCAATCAATACAGCCGCTAGACTCATCACAGGCTCCAGAAGAAACTGCCACATTTCCCCTGACCTTCGTGCCCACAACTGGTTACCTTTTGAGTCCAGAATCCATTTGAAAATCGCCTGTATGACTCATAAGGCATTGCACCAAAAAACCATGAGATACCTTCCGGAGAAACTAATACTATCGGGTGGTAGCAGAACCACAGGAGCTCTGATAATCTTCTACTTAAACCACAACGTTTCTCCATGAAAAAAAAAGTACAATCGTACCTTCTCAGGAATGGCCCCCAGGATTTGGAACGCCTTGCCCCCTGAAACAAGACTGAATCCGTCCGCTGCTGTCTTTAAAAAAGATGTGAAAGCAACTTTCCTATTTAGATTCTCCTGAACGTTCTTATATACTCTTGTTGATATGTACTAGTCTCTAACAGTTACCAGGAATGTATTCGCACAATTCATCGTATTTGTATGTATCTGTCAATCACCTGTATGTCATCTGTATGTGCCCTGTAAAGCACTCTGATACCCACATGGGTCTTGTTCGCTCTATGCAAAACTGTCAAAATAAATAATAAAACAAACCACGTGACAGATCACTTCCACAGACACAGCATGCCTTCTGATCTAATTGCACCAACAGCTGTCCATATGGCTTCCTCATATGCACACATATGCGAATAGTAACTCAGTGCTTTGATTTCTTGGCAACCACTATTTGAGATACCAAGGGAGTAGTCCCTTTTGCTGTCTCTATTATTCCAGCGGCATTTAACTTCTCAAGTCCTTGTTCTTGTTGATACTTGGAACAGAACTCTTCTGTGTGGAAGCTCAAAGGAATGTATGGAAGGATCAATGTGGAGTTTCTTAGATTTGTCCTTCAGACACTGAATGCCTTTGAATATTTCTGTAAACTCTTCCTGAATTACTTTGACTCTGTACTGTTGCACACCAAATACAAATGTGATCCCCTTCAAGGGTGCTGTTGCACAGCAGCTGGCCAACATGCCCCCTTTTGAATTGATTACAAAGAAACGTCTAGTGATAGATTAACTTTGTTTCATGACTGTGGTCAAACACACTCCTGCTAGGTCAATGGAGATTGAGCTGCCATATGCATAGATCTGAGGGGAAGTTTTCTTTAGTGCCTCAGTTAGACGCAAGTTCTGATAGTTGGCTCTAGAAATAATACATACAGTGGATTGAGACTAGTCACAGGGTGTCCCTGAATGTACAGCTCGCACTTTGGGTGAGATCGCCTTTAAGTCAACGTTAGATTATCAATCACTGAATTGAGGTGGTCGTATTCTTAGTCTGCTGATACCAAATCATTCTTAATCTGCTGATACCATACAGATGTCACCTCAAAGATAGGCCATCGGAAGCCCATAGGACAGGTTGCTATGTAGCTAAAATGTAGGATATATTATTATAAGTTTTACATGTCCTGATAGTAGATAACTCCTAAATTATTTTTTCACTTCTGTGAAGTCTAACCTTTTCGAAGGTTAACATTGAGGATTTCTTATTACATCTAAAAAGTATAAATCCTGATTAAGGAGGAGTGGAACTGTCATGTCTATGGACTTGTAATATAAACCCTCTTCTGTGTTAAAGTTAGATTTATTATTGCAACTTTAAAAATGACCCTTTTAGAAAGTTGGCATTGTTTTACTCTTAAACTCTGTGTGCTTGCTGGCTATCTCCAATACACATCTGGGGTGGGTAACAGCTGGGTCTTGTGCATTCCCTCTAGACAACCACACACAGAATACTTAGATGTATCTGATGGGCCATTCACATCCTAATGGGTCATCCTGGGCAGGATGAGAGGCAGGAGCTGACACACCTGAATAGGCGGTGTCCTGCTTCCTCACAAAGGATTGCTTAACCCCCTGTAGTGAGTCTGGGATGGATCTCTGTGCACCTCAAAGCCCCGCTTTAAATTCTCCCCCTCTCTTCAAACGCACCACTGGGTATAATTACTGGAATTCTAACCCTGCCAAATCAGTACACTTCTCGGCTTGAGGACTTTATACCAGGAAGGACTACTGTGCTGCTGAAAGTACCGTCACTCTGCTGGATTTCTGCTCTGCTGACTAATGCCCTCCTTGGCTGTGAGTGAGGAGGACTGGACCCTCATCTCTACATCCCCAGAACCAAAGCGACTTCAATGGCTTGCTAGCTTGCCTCCTGTTTCGAAGTCTGAGGGACATCAAAGACTGCCAACAATCCTGCTACAGCACCGGGACTCTGCCAACTGTGAGTCTTACACTGTCAAGTGGTGCCAATCCAGTCCTTGGCCCTTGGAACTGTGTTTTTCTGTGCTGTATTTGCAAAATCCGCCAATCGCCATAGTTGTGCCAGTCTGAACTGACGCATCTTCCCTCAACGCTGATGCATTGCCACTGACGCAGAGGATGAAGACACTGTATCGATGGCTGCATGGCTCGTCGAGGTTATATAACCTACATCCATCGTGGCTCGATGACGACACATCCCTGATTTGTTCGGCTCGATGATGACGCATTGCCTATGAATCCTAAGGATCAGAACCAACGCATCGCCTCCCTGCTCCACCCATCTCTCCCTCAACTTCGATGCATCCTCCAACAAGGTTGGTCCCTGTATCGGACCTGTGCTCCATAGCTGGCGCTGTGAACTTTTGAATTTGATCCAGTGAAGCGCGACAAGATAGCCTCAGTTGCGCTTTCTGCTTTTCAGCAGAATATTTGCAGAAATTCTTTAAAAATTCATAACTCCGATTCTACTTATTGGATTTTTGTCATTTCAGTCTTGTTTTGTTCAATAAGGTACGCTCTATTTTTCCATCCAGGTGAACTGTCTTTTTGTGTGCTGTTACCACTGTTTTACTTTAAGTGTTTTGCACAAATACTTTACACATTGCCTCTTAAGTTAAGCCTCACTGCTCTGTGCCAAGCAACCAGAAGGTGATCACAGGTTAATTTTGGGTGTGTATCTGACTTACTCTGACCAGGACTGTGGTTCCTGCTTGGACAGGGTGCATTCCTGAGCCAACCAGAAACCCAATTTCTAACAGATGGGTACAGGAGACAGGGGCCTGGAGAGTCCAGCTCCTCCTCATCATCACGTTGTAGTGTCAGGCCTCTGGCTCGGTGCAGGTTGCTCCCAGGGCCGGACTGGGAACCAAAGCCGGCCCTGGGAAAGGGCTCGGCCGGCCCCGCCGGGGGGTTGGGGTGCGACCGAGCCCTTTGCCAGGGCCGGTTTTCAGCCGATTTTGTTACAGGGCCGATTTTGCAGCTCTGCTGCAAAAACAGCCCTGTAACAAAAATGGCCCCCACCCTTCCGGCACACCGGGGGTTTTCCCGGTGCCCGCAACGGCCAGTCCAGCCCTGGTTGCTCCACATGGACAGCTAGATACTCTACTTGATGAGAAATTGATTAATGTGCTGCACACACAACTGCTCCTAGCAGGGATGCATCGTTTAGTTATATCCAGGATGGTGACACAGGGAATGTACAAAATGCACATTTGTGAGTGGGGAGGGGGAGAACCATGAGTGCTTGTAACCTATTGAAAATGAAACAAATCTGATATTATTTAATTTTACGCAACACTGACTTCTATGCAAAGCTGAAATACATTCAAATTAATATTTCCAGCTCTTCTGAGCAAGAATGCTATACATTTACTAAGTCAATACCACCACCTTTTGTCGGGCTACATTGTACTAGAGTAGTGCAAGTACATCTCAGCAGGGAGGGCTTCACCTGTAATTTAGCTTAACCAAAACTTATAACAGGGTGTTCAAAGAGGGCCAGTATAAGGTTCAACCACCACTTCTGAGGAGGAAGGATGTCCTGCTTTTAATTAGAGAACATTGGTTCATCATATAAAAGAAGGGTTTTGTAATTGTATTTATATAGTGCTTACTACACCTGACAAGGCGTCGGATCACTTTTTGGCAAGTAGCACTCTAATCCGGTACCCAAAAGGATTAGTAGTAGATTTGTTTTGGAAAATATTGGTGAATTTGAACAGTGGACATGTGAGTCTGCTAGTTGGCTTGAATAGGATAATGGAAGGATAGAAGAGGTAAGAGTCTAGATAGTGTTACTCCATATAAATGAAACCATGCACAGACCGTTCCTCTTTATTGTAGCACTGTGTTTTAGTAACACAATTGATTTTGGATGAACTCATAATCTTATTAACAATACAGTAATTTAGTTTCTCATGCAGCAACGAATATCACAATCAGTTGTGCAACAATACTCCAAAATACACTTTAATTGTTTTTTACTCTAATGAAATCCCAATTACTGGGATGCAGCATCCCATGCAAATCTATAGAAAGCCATTGTACCTTGCCCTTTGTTGCACTGCTGAGGTTTCTGTTGTTTTTCTTTCACTGAACTTGAAAAGCGGGTGAACCCAATGAGGGTTCTCCCACTTTAATGGATTAAGACCCATAGTCGTGTTTTAACATAAGGGGGCAGCAGAAATGTATCCCTCCTTGAAGTGTTTGTGTCACTCCCTAATTGGGCTTTGTGGATCTGATGGCAATGAAAGATTGGTCATTAATGAAGGGTAGGCTCCATGTTCTTTTTCAGTCTTCCTCAACAAGGACCATTTACATTCACACCTGTGAGATATATTTGGAAGATGCATATAAACGTTTCTGTAGGTTGTTAGTGTGAAGTCTCTATATGCGTTACATAGAGCACATGATGGAGTCCATTTTGAGATTGTGCATCAGTCAACCGAAAATGGAAAAAAGTCCTTGTTCCAGGCAGCCCAGGTTCCATTAGCGAGGGTACCCATTATTATAAAACGATTATTTTCCTGCCTAAGACCTACAGGTGTATATGAAGTTGCTGCAGTCCCTCTTCCAGAGTCCTACTCACTCCCCTTCCTGCCTCAGCTGCATCTCTGTGAGATGTGGCCTGCTACGTGAGACCCAATGCATATTCGACCTGGGCTGCCTAGAACCGGGCAAATGGGGATTTCTTGTTGTTCATGGCCTCTGCATTCACTGATCAAACATTTGAACATTGTAAGAGAGAAAATGTATCCACTGGCGTCATACTGACCATTTTGACCAGTCCTTTGTTCTAGAACATCAGCATAGGAAGGATCTGCACACCAGCGCAGTTCTGTGGGTGCAGGTTTAAGTCTTGCCTAACTTTACCTTCCAGTTAGACTTGTGACCAGTCTGACCTGCATACCAGTTAAAGTGCTACTGGACTACCTTGCTTAGAGAGAGCCATGCCTGCTGTTTAAAAGTTGAGTCAGTGATTGGTATCCACCACTCGAACATGAGCCACAGACCTGCTGTTCAGTATGACAGCCAGTACTTCATCTGTGCCACCTGGGACACAGAGGAGAAGTTGTCGCTTAAGGCATTTGATGGTGAGCCTTCTTTTTTCCAGACCGTGTCTAGCCTACTGTCAAGCATGTGTTTGTCATTCAGTTGAACAAACAAGCCTTGGGGAACAGCTTGAATCAAACCATTGACCTGGGGAGTCAAGAGATAAGGATAGGAGGTCCCCCTGAGTCCAGAACAGATGACCAAATCAAAATCCATTCAGCAGTTTCAGAAATATTTGCTTTTGGGCTACTGGTCACTTGTCTCCAGCGTTTTCTTGGTAAGAGTGTAGAATTCTCATGTTATGCTGTTATGTTCCCTTTCACCTTGTTCCTAGCTGCTCAGCCAGCATGAGTGTTCTGCGTAGAATGTTAGTGTGATTGACATGTATGGAATGCTTGGGTGCCTGGTGTGAGTGCGTCAGTTGGAAGATGGGCTGAGCAGCTAGGAGGCTGCTCCTGGCGGGGCTTGCTGTAAATACTTCTTAAGGACTTAATAAACTACATAAAGTACATCTCGCCCTAGTCTACTATGTCCCTTGTACACGTGAGACCAGCCCATTACAGAGAGGTAGCCAGAGTACATGCTCCTAACTTGTGGACACAAAATTCCAGTTGCCACCAGTGGTTTCAAAATTATAAGTCCTTTAGGCCATTTGAATATTTTGTACTGTAGCACAGGGCTTTTGCAGCATCGTTACAGAACCACCTTTAGTCCCCCCAACGTCTAGTCCATGAACAGGTGGACTTCAATGGATTGTGACAAGGCACTTGGGACTGAACGGTGCCCCACACACTTCTAAAGTGACCATTGTAGTACGCCATCCTTGCACGATCTCTTCAGACATTTTTCGACTGGTTTGTGGGCATCGCTTTGGGCCAGATAGGTTTCCTGGCATTTGTTTCAAAACCTTGTTTACATTTCTACACCAGCAACTGAAACACATATTTGTGGTGCGTAAATTAAGGATACTTTGCGAAGATTAGCTGTACGAACCATTACTCCATTTGAATGGTATCTTTTACAAGACTGTGAAACTAGCTACTCTTGTGTCCTTGCGGAAGTGCCTGTGCCAAATCTAAAGACCTGAACTCATAAGCATGCTTTGACCGGGGCGAAACCGGAGCCCTCATCCTACTAGACCGCTCTGCCACCTTCGACATCATCTCCCACCGCACCGTAATCATGAGAGTCCACAATGCCAGCATCTGTGACAAGGGAAACAAGGAAGGCTTGGGTCTATATACTATCTGGCCTAGACCACTCAAATTGAAACAGCAAAAACATTGGCCAGGTAGATTGATTATAACAACAAAGTCTAGTACCACTTACCCAATTAATCTAAGCGGACACACTTTTCATTTAGTATTTTTTACTCATTTTTTCATTTTACTCATTTTTTCATTTTTCCACAACTTCATTCATATATGTCTAGAGAATGATACCATTTCACTAGCAAAAATTCACATAAAAATACACTTTTCAAAACATACAGTGAATGAGACAGATTTACATTTACACAATATATACAAAAACACAGACAAAAAATGCCTATTTTCATTAAATGTTTAAGGCACCAGTCCTGATATACAACCTACAGACAAGCAAGGGGCCGTTCGGTATTTTTGATGGCCTGCTCGCTTGATTATACTGGAACTTGGTAACTACTAGGGTCAAAGTTCAGGTAGAGTTTATCTACAGTTGGAGTCCTGACATGCCCTTCCTGAATCTTGTTCCAGTATCGATACTACAGAGATCGGCTCCGGAAGGACCCAGGGTTCCTCCCTCAGCTCAACCCTCTTCAACGTCTGCATGGATCCCCTCGCAGCCATCATCCAAAGCCATGGGCTCAACGTAGTCTCCTACACTGACGACACACAGCTGATCCTCTCCCTCACCAATGAACCCATAGCCTCTGGAATCCACTTTCACAGTAGGTTGAAGGCAGATGCTACCTGGATGAAAGAGATCTGCCTCAAGTTCAATTCGGACAAGAACAAAGTACTCATCTTCTTTGACAAGCCCACGGCACTGGGAACCCCTATGGACCTCTTACGCAACCTCTGATTCATACTTGACTCTTCGCTCACAGTGAACCACCAAATTAACGCAATATCCTCATCCTGCTTCCATGGGCTCAGCCTGCTTTGAAAGACATTCAGATGGATCCCCACAGAATCCAGAAAGACGGTCACCCTCACACTTATCAGTTGCAGACTACTACAGCAACACTCTATGCTGGCGTCACACAGAAGCCGCTCCGGAAACTACAGAATGATCAAAATGCCACAGCCAGCTGGGCCTTGACATTCCCCGTTGCAACCACTTCACACAACACCTTCGACAACTCCACTGGTTCCCAGTCAGCATGAGAATCACCTTCAAACGCCTCACAGATAGCCACAAAGCCCTCCACGACGCAGGACCAGCATATCTGAACCACCTCCTCTCATTCCACATAGCCGCCAGACAACTCCACACTGCCCAACTTGCCCTGGCCTCCATCCCTAGAATCCACAAGACCAGAACTGGAGGCAGATCCTTCTCCTACCTCACCGCCAAAACCTGGAACACCCTGCCCCTCCACCTCAGGTAATCCCCATTGTTGACCCAATTCAAGAAAGACCTCAAGTCCTGACTCTTCAAATTAACCTCCACACCCTGTCTGATCCGACGCCCCCATACCCCTAGCTCCTTGCGACCCTCACGTGTGAGTAGCCATGCTACACAAACCCTTGATTGATAAGCATGCTTGCTCTTTTGTCTCAATTTAAACAAATGGTGATAAGCCTGTGATCTGGTGATTGCAAATATTTTCATATGCTAACATTTGCCAGTGACATTAGCAATACATGTAGTTCTTGGTTCATAAGAGCTATATCATGTGAGGTCAGCTGTCTGGCTAGGAAAAAATTAGAGTTCTTGATTTGATTGGTCAACTTTATTTCATGAGCAGTATTTAGTTCTATGTATATTAATATATTTGTATAAAGGAAATAAAGAACTGGAATTTCAGTAATTGAGGATATTTTTCTCCAAAGGTCAGCCTGCATCAGTGTCTCCCCCAGTGACTGAATTAGTAGTTGTGACACAGAGTTATAATGTTTGACCATATGATTCTTGCGTTGCACACAAAATGCCATACTTAAAGTGGATCTTACTTTCCTCTGAGTTTCATGCTGCATTCAACGTGCTCTGAAAATGTAGCACACTTGACTCAAACCTGAGTAACAGTTCCTGTTATTCATTCTGTTAATTCATTTTCTAGTTTAATATTTGGGTGGACATTTTTGTTTTTAACGTGTGTCGCTTTGGGTATCGTCAATCAATCAATAAGCACTTTATTTTATTAGCTTCAGTGTAGGAAGGTGGATATCTGAATATATGGTTACCCCAACTTTTTGTCTAGTGTTTTGCTGGTTTTCGACTTAGCCTGGGGCCCTGAATAGCAGGATCCCAGGCCAACTATCTGCTCTCCCTATAAAATGGACTCCATGTACATTAGGTACATACCAGATTGGGTAGTGGGTCACCTTTGTGAGCCCCTGTATAGTGTACCATAGGTACCCAGGGCATTGGTGCATCCAAGGCCTACCAGGGGCTGCAGCATGTATTATGCCACCCCTGACTGGCCCTCCAAACTGACACCACAGGCTGATCACTCAGCTTGGGTAAGGTGGTGTAATCACCCCTTACTTAGATATAGTTTACCTTAATCTACCTTTACATATAGGCACATATACACCTATAAGTCACTCCGAGGGGGCGTCGCCATCGTCCACAGAAACACCATCCGAATCACGACCAACTCTGACGACACCCTCACCGCCGCCAAACACCTTCACTTCCAGATACACACCGACCCCAGAACTACCCTTAGAGGCACTCTCATCTACAGACCCCGGGACCATGCACACAATTCAGCGAAGCCATCACAGACTTCGTCAGCCCGCACGCCCTAACCTCTCCAGACTACATCCTCCTAGGGGACCTCAACTTCTACCTGGAGAACAACAATAACCGCAACACCACCACCCTGATGGACAAGCTCGCCAACCTCAGACTCAAGCAACTGGTGAGCACCCCCACCCACTACACCGGCCACACGCTGGACCCCATCTTCTCCTCCAGCAAGCACATCTCCTTCAGCCACTCCACCTGACTACACTGGACAGATCACAGCTGCGTCCACTTCAACTTCAGGAGAACCACGACCCACCACCACCCGCAACACGTTCCCCGCAGAAGCTGGAGCAAGATCACTGCCGACCAGCTCACCACCTCCCTCAGCCAGAACCCTCCCACCAACACTACGGACCCCAACGAAGCAGCCCGCAACCTCACACAGTGGCTCACCAACTGCGCCGACGACCTCGCACCACTGAAGGAACCACCCAGCAGACCCGGCAGCAAGAAAGCCTTGTGGTTCACCAACGACCTCAAAAACTCCAAGAAAACCTGCAGCACCCTCGAGAAAGCCTGGCGCCACGACCAGACAACAGAGAACATGACAGCCCTCAAGAACGCCACCCGCAAACACCACCAACTGATCTGCACCACTAAAAGGACTACATTCATAGAACGACTGGACAACAACACCCACAACAGCAAGGAACTCTTCAGCATCGTTAAAGAGCTCTCCAACCCCAGCTCCTGCAACAACTACATCACACCCTCACAAGACCTCTGCGAAGCACTCGCCTCATTCTTCCACCGCAAGATCGCCGACATACACAACCGCTTCGGCGCACAGACCATGCACCCAACCACTGAACCAGTGCACCCAACCACCACCCTCTGCACCTGGACCTCGGTCAGCACCGAAGACACCACCCGCACGATGAACACCATCCACTCCGGCTCCCCTACCGACCCATGCCCACACCACATCTTTAACAAAGTCGACTCCATCATCGCTCCCCAACTCCGGGACATCATCAACAGCTCCTTCGCATCCGCCACCTTCCCAGAGAGCTGGAAACATGCCGAGCTCAGCGCCCTCCTGAAGAAACCTACCGCGGACCACACGAACCTCAAGAACTTCCGCCCCATGTCGCTCCTCCCTTTTCCTGCCAAAGTCATCAAGAAGACCGTCAACAAACAACTCTCCGCCTTCCTCGAGACAAACGGATCCCTCGACCCCTCGCAGTCTGGTTTCCGAGCAAACCACAGCACCGAGACCGCCCTCATCGCAGCGACCGACGGCATCAGGTCCCTGCTCGACAACGGGGAAACGGCTGCCCTCATCCTCCTGGACCTCTCAGCAGCCTTCAACACTGTATGCCACCGCACCCTGATACAGCGCCTCAGCAACACCGGAATCCAAGGAACGACCTTGGAGTGGATCATCTTCCTTGCCGGAAGAACCCAGAGAGTCCGCCTCCCACCGTTCCGATCCGCGGCCACCGAAGTCATCTGCGGCGTTCCGCAAGGATCCTCGCTCAGCCCCAGCCTCTTCAACGTCAACATGAGCCCCCTCGCAGCCATTGCACGCCAACACAACCTTAACATCATCTCCTACGCCGACGACACCCAGCTGATCCTCTCCCTCACTAACGACCCCGCCACCGCCAGAGCCAGCCTCCAGGAAGGAATGAAAGACGTTGCGGAATGGATGAAGCTCAGCCGTCTGAAACTGAACTCCGACAAGACTGAAGTCCTCATCCAGGGACCATTCCCCTCCGCCTGGGACGACTCCTGGTGGCCCCTGCCCTGGGCACCGCACCCAAGCCAACGGACGACGCACGCAACCTGGGCTTCATACTGGACTCCTCCCTCACGATGACCAAGCAAGTCAACGCCGTCTCGTCATCCTGTTTCAACACCCTGCGCATGCTCCGAAAGATCTTCCGGTGGATCCCCATCGGAACCAGGAAGACGGTCACCCAGGCTCTCGTCACCAGCCGTCTGGACTACGGGAACACCCTCTACGCTGGAACCACTGCCAAAGTCCAGAAAAGACTCCAGCGCATACAGAACGCCTCGGCACGACTCATCCTGGACATCCCCCGTCACAGCCACATCTCTGCTCATCTGAAAGAACTGCACTGGCTCCCCGCCAGCAAGAGGATCACGTTCAGACTCCTCACCCACGCACACAAGGTTCTCCACGACATGGGCCCCAAATACCTCAAACAGCCACCTCACATTCTACACACCCACCCACCAGCTCCGATCCGCCATCCTCGCCCTCGCCACCATCCCACGCATTCGCAAAGCCACCGCCGGAGGAAGATCCTTCTCCTACCTGGCAGCCAAGACATGGAACTCCCTCCTCACCCACCTACGGCTGACCCAGGACCATCTCTCCTTCAGGAAACAACTCAAGACCTGGTGGTTCGAGCAGTAGCAACACCCCCTCCCAGCGCCTTGAGACCCTAGCGGGTGAGTAGCGCGCTATACAAATTTGTTTTGGTTGATTGATTGATTGATCCTATGGTAGGCCTCGACAATCCTGAAGGCAGAGTGCTTGGTTTAATGTGAGAGGGTGCCCTAGCATGAGCTGAGCCCCTCTGCAGCTTTCGGAACCATCTCCTTATAGCTGTTCTATGATATAGCCATACCATATACTCTTAAGTGCATTATAATCCTCGTGGCTAATGCTAACTTTGGTTTGGCTTTATCAAAACATGCCGAGTAAGGTGTCAAACCCGTTGGTATACTACCCCCCCCCCCCCGCCAGTTAGCATTCCACCCTTCTAGAGGGAAAAGACATGTATGCTACTGCTTTACCCGGTTAAAGTTAAACAGAGCCTCAGCATCACAAAATGGATGCTGCTGCCACAGACACAAGACTGACTATCTGGTGCTGGGGGAAACTCCAGCAAGGGCGGCCTGGACAATAGGTTTCCTGTCCAGGGAGGTGCCAGCACCTCCCCAGACAGGGGTTATGTGTATTGGGGCAGGGAGGGCTGCATTCAGTGAATGCATCTAGACATTGCCTGGGGCACACAAGGGGCTCCATGCATAGCCCGGTTCAAACCAGTTGCTGGGGCACTCCAGCCCCAGCTCTTGCGCGCAACTGGCCAAAGGGAAAGGGGTGTTACCACCCACTTCTCAGGACCACCCATAGGAGGGACCTAGGCAGGTAATCCAGCCGCTTAGCTTAGTATAAGTATAGGAGCTGTGTCCTTTGATACAGAACTCTTGGACCTTCGACATTCTATTCTGACTAGAAGACGGAAGACATCTCCCTTGTGGTCAAGGAGTGACCACCCTGTGCAAACAGGCACCACCAGTAACTTTGCCAGTCTGCTTTGTCGATGCTCCTGCCGGAACCCGAAGACTCAGTGACACAGGAACTGGACTCTCAGACTTCTCTAACTCCGACCCACATCCACAGCAAAGCTGAGACCCGTGGCGGACACGAGAGACGTGGGACCGTACACCCTGGACATCCTGCATTTTGCTAACTGCTCGACGACCGAGGTACCCTCTCAGTTTTGCATTGGAGTACGAGAAGCCCCAGACCCGAGCGCCATTTGCACCGAAGCTCAGCCCTCCACACTCCACGAGTGCCGCGTGGTGCCTGCTCTTGCATTTCAGTTCGACGCATCTTCCCGGTTCCTTGCACGTTGGCTAGTGAGCCCCCTGAAGACTTTCTTTTTGAACTAAACTGCTTTCCTGGTTGCTCCAGGATTGCTCCAGCTTCCCTTTGAATTAGAAGCCCCACAGACCTTGCTGGTCTGCAACAGAGCCAATCTCGTCATCCTGTGTGGGTTGCGGTTGCCAAGGCTTGTTGGGTCCAATCCGGATACCGACTCCGCAGTCAACTAGAACCATTGTGGGACAGCTCGTATGCAGCTCCTGGTCATTGTCGATGCCTCCTGGACTTCGTGGCTGAAGAGACAAACTCACCTTCTTCACCTTCAAGTAAGCAACATCGCCTGGCTCCTTCCTGGTCACTGGCTAGTGACCCAGACTCTGTCCCCTCTGCTTTCAGGTTCTTCACATCACCGATCCACCCGGACACTTTTCCTCTAGTCGCCTGCAGCACTTCTTTGCAGCTCTCCATAGAAAACAACGATGAAACCCGACACCAAAAGGCACCTATGCACCCGGCTTCCCTGGGTGAGGTAACACGAGTACTCCGGTGCTCCCGTGGGGCTTGACTCTTGAAGTGTCCTAGTCTAAAGGGGTTTTATTGTAGTCCATCCGGAAGTGTCCTTAAACAGTAACTTTGTAACTTCTTTGTTTCCCATTATAAGTCAATGGTAACTCGCGACTGTGTTTAGGCACTGCAGGCGTCTCCCGTGGGCCTCCTACTTCTTGACCTTTGGTTGTTTAGTATAGCCCCAGCGATTCTACAGGCCCTAGGCCTGCTGACTAACTCTCACGTGGTTCTTATACAACTTCTTTAGTATATGGTTTGTGAAGCCCCTAGGGCATAACTGTATTTGTGCAACTTATCGTATGCTAATTGAGTAACTTGTGATGTACTTCGATCTCTGACCTCATAAATATTGCAGAGGGGTTGTGTTTAGAATAAATACATATATATTTGATATATACCTTGTGTGGTGTCCTTTCATTTGGTATTCAAGGGATTATAATTGGTAAAACAGCTTGCTTCACATGCTCTCTGAAGTCTTAGCCTAAGACAGCTGGTCCATGCTACCACTAGGATAGCTTGTCTATAAGATTGACTTTATAACCACCATCAATAAGGGTCGATTAGACTGGTGCAAGGTGCTCACTAGAATAGTGGACATCATATGCCAGGCTAACTTCTCACATTCAGCAATCATAAAAGTACAATAAAAAGCAAACATCAATAAATATCATTCCATAATATATAATCCATCATGGTTCAGTGTCAAACATAAGAATAATACACACCTAATGAAAATCTGGTTAAATACCAGCAAACCGTAAAATTATCTAAAAATTAAAGATATAGGAGGTCTTGCTTGGTTAAAATTCAAAGGAACCAGGAGTGGGCGTGTATACTTTTGTCACAAATCGGCCCATTAAGGGCAGATTAAAACAATATGTAAAGTGTATAGTGCAAAGAACGGATCACATGTGCAAATGAGAGGATTGTGTGGCTTATACCATCCAGCTAATTGTTGAGGGAACATATTCAAACGAAAATTAGTTAGAAGTTTTCTGTGGTAACCGGCATATCCTATGTAAAATGAAATTCCATTTTATCTCTAGATTTTACCATGGCATAATGTGTCTAGCAGTGCTTCTACTGTGAGTCTATAGTTCTCCCTTCATGGGTATACACTTTAAATGCCCTCTCAACTCCTACAATGTCTGATTTTGAGATTAGCTCTGGGGAATTAAAGAGGTGAGATATCCCCAAATGTGTCTGGGTAGTTTTTATATAACTAAGCCAGGATTTACGTAAGCTATGGTCCACGTGCAGACAGTCTCTCAGTATTCCTCTATTACATTCAAACTCTTTTTTTGGTCCAAATCGAACACCATAAAAGTAAAGAGCACAGGCGAATATAGTCAGCTATATTGCCTGCCCCTATCTCATTGTGTACAATTTCTGTTGGAAATTCTGTGGAATTTGTAACAATTTCCTTAAATATTAATTTTCTGCCATTTGTATAGAAGTAGAAGATTTGTAGACCCAAATCTCCGTTCCAAAGGCTACAGTTGGAACAAAATTGGCATTATATTGATATAATATAGACTTCATATGACTTCAGCCTAAGTGCCTGGAAAAAGCATCAATGCTAAAGGCAACTGTATTAACGGATTGGGTGTGAGATTTCAATAATGGGTCCCAGGCAAAGTTATCATTCAGTAGAATGTCTAAATCGCTAAACTTGTCTACCTTACCTACGTTATTGTCCTTTAATACATGGGTTTTAGTCTTCGTACCTTTAGGTCCTATGGTCATGGTAAATGAATTAGAATAATTAATTTTCTGACCCAGATTTTCCATAAAAACGACATGATAAAAGTTGCAGGCCATTGGTTGTACAGGTGATAAGAACTGAATCATCCGCATATAACAAGGCTGGAACCGTTCTTTGTCCTATCCTGGAGACATCTTCGCAGTGTTCCCTTAAAAACTGGTCTAATCTATTTATATATAAAATGAAAAGGAGCGGAGCTAAAATACAATTCTGCCGACCCCTTTCTCTAACTAAAAGTAGTCCGTGCCTTCTCCGGATGGGCTATATCGTACCCATGGTTCAAGCTACTAGCGCAAATGATGCAAAAATTCCACTGAGGCCTCCTCCACCCCATGTCCATCAGCACAGCCCACAGCTTAGACCCCACCACTGTATCAAAGGCTTTGCTGAGGTCCATGAAGGCTAAATGTATACTTACCTTTTAAACCACAGTGTATTTATTAATTAAAGTATATAAATTCTAATTCTGTTCTCTAGTGCCTCGAACTGACCTAAATCCATGCTGAATGTCTGACAGTATATTATTATCAGCCCAATCTGTTAGACGCTTCAACAAGACCCTACCCAGCACTTTTACTTCTGTGGCTATCAATTAAATATAACGATAGCAGGCTGGATCGTCTCGATTCCCTTTTTTGAATATGGGAACTATAACGGATTGCTTCCAAGAAAAGGGTATGTGATCCTGTGCTGCTACATTCAGATGTTGGGTGATTAGTGGAGCCCACATGACCCAGTGTAGGGTATCAGAGCACTTTACATTAGCGTTTCATCAGTCATTAATGTTTCACACTTCAGTTTAGCATATGGACATATATACATTCAATAATACAGTTACCATGGTGCAGTTAAGATACAGGATCATCTTTGAGCATGGCCCAGTATGGTGTAGCAGAGCTCTTTAAAATAGTGTTTCATCCGTCATAATGTTTTACACTTCAGTTTAGCATATAGACATATATACATTCAGTAATAAAATTGGGCAGTTTATAGATAGCAGGCCTCCAATATAGTCTTTATGGAAGAAATTTGCTCATATAGTACGATTTTGCTTCCTTTTTGAAGGTTGCAATGGATGTAATTCTTCTGATGTTTGGTGGAAGTGCCTTCCAAATTCTCGGTGCTGCTCTTGAGAATGCTCGGTCATAAGTCTTTTTCTTGCAGAAAGACTTATGGTTTCAAAAGAAAGTCTGATTTGCTCCCAGAAGGTTGGTTACCTCCTAATGGTGTAAGTTTCTGGGCCAGGTAACCTGGAGTTTTGTGGTGTATTACATTATGAGTGATGCATGCCAATTTGAATTGAATTCTTGCTTCGAAAGGCAGCCAGTTTAGCATTTTAAGGTGAGGGGAGATGTGGTTGAATATTTTGGATCCCGCTATCATCCTTGTGGCTGCATTAAGACAAGCTTTCAATGGGGCAGTTGAGATCTTAGGGAGTACAGCCAGTGTAGTGCACCCATATTCGATCCTTGATATGACCAGCTCTTGAACTGCGGGTTTAAGATCTGTCTTGTTCAGGAAAGATTTAAGTTTTCGCAAATGGCTCAAGTGGAACCTGGCGTTTTTTGCCATTGTATTAATATGTGCTAACATATTCAGGTTTTTATCTAGGGTAATTCCCAGTGATTTGGAGGAATCTACAATCTTTGGAGTACAGTTTAGAGCAGTGATAAGGTTGGTCCATTCTGTTGAATTTAGTTTGCTTTTATGTGGTGTAATCAGTAGGAATTCGGTTTTCTGTTGGTTTAGTTTCAGGTGATTCTTGGTTAGCCATTGGAGGGTTCTTGATAGAGCATGGTTCATGGTCTTAATCTCTTGTGTTGATGCGACCTTGATGTACAACTGAGTGTCGTCCGCATACATGTGGAAAGCTATGTTTGCTCTTTGTAGTATTTCTGTGAGTGGTTCAACGTATAGGTTGAATAGCGCCGGTGAGAGCGTTGATCCCTGTGGAACTCCTATTGTATTATCTGTTGGGCCAGAAAGGTTTTGGTTGATCATGAATTTTTGTGATCTGTTCTTAAGGAAGGAGCTGAACCAGTTAAGGACTGTACCCTCTAGGCCCATTCTGTTTTTCATCCGATCTATAATTTTTTCATGGTTCACCATGTCGAACGCGGATGACAGGTCCAGCATGATTAGTAGGCGGGTTTCATTGTGGACAAGAGCCAGCAGTGCGTCATCTACGATGTGCAAAATTGCAGTTTCTGTGCTATGGTTTGGACGAAAGCCCGATTGACAAACATTTAGCAGGTTGAACTCAGATATGTGTAAACTCAATTGTTGTTGGACACATTTTTCCAGAACTTTGGCTAACATGGGGATGTTAGTTACAGGTCTGAAATTGTTTGGAACAGAGGGGTTCTCTGAAGGTTTTTTTAGCAAAGGGATAACTTGTCCTGTTTTAAGGCAGGCTGGGATTTGTCCTTGTGACAGTGAGGCATTTATGATCTTTGTCCAAAATGGGATTAACAGATGGTTTACGGAGGACAAGCATTTTGCTTGTAAGGGATCATTATAGTGGTTGTTGGGTTTAGTGGTCGACATGATCTTTGAGATGTCTAATTCACTGACCACTTTAAAATCTGACCATCTGGCATTGTTTTTAGGTTTCTTTACTTCTTGTTGAACCAGTTCTTCATCCTCCGAATCCATCGTACTTTCAATGTCTTCGGCTGCTTTTTTTAATTCCCTCTCCAAAGAGTCAGCTTTATCTGTAAAGAAGGTCGAGAAATCTTCACTATTTAGGCTATTAATGTTGATGGCTGGTGCTACTGTAGCAGATTTATTAGATTGTTCTTTAAGAAGATCAAAAAGTTTCCTGGGTCTATTTACTGCATTGTCCAGTTCTTTCCTGAAAAAGTCTTTTTTAGATTTAATAATGCTTTTATTGTAAGCCTTCCTCGATTGTCATAGTAGGGTTAAGTGAGGTGAGGAAGGATGTTGTCGCCATTTGCGTTCTGATAGTCTCATTGATCTTCTTTCTTCATTAAGGGCATCGTTTAACCATGGGTTTTTGATTTTGTCAGTGACCCTTTTCAGCTTTAGAGGGGCTGTCCTCGAGAATATTTGACATTGTCTTGTTATAGTACAAAGTGAGGTCATTGACATCAACCATGCTTTTGGGTACTTGTAAATCTAATGAACAGCGTGCAGCTATTTTTTCCATATTAGTTCCTCGAGTGTCTCTCATCCATTTTTTTGGTTTAGCAGCTTGTGAGGACGATTTGGTTTTCTTGAAGGGAATTTCGAATGTGAATATATGGTGATCGGACCAGTCGCATGGTGTGATTACAATGTTCTCTATTGCTTTCTCTTTAGCTAGGATCCAAACTAAGGTGGATCCTATAGAGTGGGTGGGGAGATTACATCCTTGGACTAACGATTGCTCTACCAAGAAGGTTTCTACCTGATCTTCCCAATTGGTATTAAAGTCTCCTAAGAAGATATCGTTAGATTGCTGGTTCAAGTTGGTGGTAATGATATCTATTAGCTCTTCTATGAATTTGGTCTTTGTACCTGGGGGGTGGTAAAGAGCGTGAACTTTACAGTTTTTGTTATCATCTGATCTAAGTGACATGCCCATATATTCACAAGACTCTAATGGTTCAGTGTGATATTTTGTGATGGAAATGTTTGATCTGTGAATGCAGGCGATACCTCCACCCCTTCCTCCGTTTCGGTGGGATTAACAGGTCTAGACATGGAGAGGACGAGTCCGATAGCCATGTTTCAGTTAAGATGATAACATTTATTTCCTGGTTTAGTATGATGTCTGCTACGTCAGCCGCATGTTTATTTGCTGAAGGACAGTTGAGTAGTATACACCGTATGTGTTCATGATCATTTATCCTTGCAGAGACCGCTTCTCCAGGCATTAATGTCACATTCTTAAGGTTATTGGTGTTAAGCCCTCTATCTTTGGATTGAGAAGTTCGGTCTCCATTCGTTAGGATTGTTTCGATTGTTTGGATGTTATTTTCTCCTGTTTTATTGAGAGCCATGGGTGTGGGTTCATATGATGCGAGAATGGATAATTGTTCACTATTTGTCAGGTAGTTGAGTTGAAAATGAGTACGGTAAGTTCTGTTAGATGTCGCCATGGGGGTGGACCTGTGCTTAGCTAGTGTTCCCCTCAAGGTAACCTGAAGGACCTCCATTTTAGCAAGCCATTTTTCTGATAGGCACAGCAGGTTTTTCATATCTTTAATAGCGAATAGCATAGCTTTATAAGTCTTGCTAGTTTGCGAACTGAGGTTTATAAAATCCTCATTTTTGTGTCCGGGACTAGTTTTTCCCACTTCCGATCTGTGACGCTTGGAAGTGGGTTGTTGTGTGGGTGTTCCTGTCAGATGGCGAGTTTTGACTATCTCTGCCGTGTCTGTGAGTGTATTTGAAAGCTTGGAGCCGGGTCCGCAACTCCCTTTGATGTAACCCTGTGTGTCCCTTCCACTATCAAGATCAACTGGCGATCTTCCCTTCCATCTGAATGATCCCCTTTTAGGGTCAAGAATAGTGTTAGGGGTAGGAAGAGAGCAATCCATCAAGAGGAGAGTCGGCGGGTGAGGTGACAATTGAGCGTTTTGTGTTGATGTCTCTACTTTTAGCCTTGCTGGCTTCTTGACACACTTGTTGGGGCTCCTCGTTGGGTGACATGTCTTTTAATGATTGGGTAGTGGTTAACTGTTGAGGTTCTAGTGTCCTGGTGGATCCCTTTTCACTATCACTTGTGAAGTTGATTACTGGGGGTGATATTTGGGGTTCTACCCTGGGGTTTGTGCTAGCTCGTTTACCTTCTCTACCACTTTCACTAGGCTGCGCATTAATGGTTTCCTGGTATATAGGTTGTGGTTCATCATTGGTATTAGTATGGCCAACAGACCTATCTTGACTAGACTGTTGTAAAGCACTCTCCCTGCCTATTTCCACCATAACCGGTAGGTTCCTCTGAGGGACCGTGGCTTGAGCAGTCATGTGTGGATTATGTTTTCCATGGATGGAACTGCTGATGACCTGTTTTTAAGAGCTCCTCGAAGCGTTCAATGACCTCTGTTGGCAGCTTGAATGAGCAAAGTGCCATTTTTATAACATGTAATATTTAGTGTTGCTCGCAGATTTCTAGATGGCGTAATGAGTACTTTAGTTCCATAGGGAAAATTCTTAGATTCCTGAATTTTTAGAGAGTTACTTAGTGTATTTCTCCATCTGGCCATTCTGTTTGTAAAGAAAAGAAAATCATTAATGATCACGCCTTTTTTCATGTTTACAGATGGATCCAGGATTAAAGTTTCAGGGTTACTATTGAGAATTTTTTGTTTAAAGGATTTTGAAGATTTTTTGTCATACTGGTAGGGTAAATTATTGAGTAAGAGTTCAATCCTTCTGGTTTTAGATGGTGTCCTGCCATG
Organism: Lissotriton vulgaris; assembly: GCF_964263255.1. Lineage (NCBI taxonomy): Eukaryota > Metazoa > Chordata > Amphibia > Caudata > Salamandridae > Lissotriton > Lissotriton vulgaris. The sequence goes on from NC_141697.1 coordinate 665,568,262, forward strand.
TTTCAGACTAGAGAGGGCATGTCCTAATTTACTGTATGTGCTTCTGAAGATAGAGTACAGTATCCCCCGATACTTCTGCGAAAAACTGATCCAGTGAGATAGTAAGTGGTCAGGTTTTAGTTTTAAATTATATACAGAAAACTTTCCCCGTACCAAAATGGCTTCCAAAGTAATATCTGGCTGGAGTGGAGTTACGTCCTCTGTCTTTGTTAGTGGATCAGCTTCCGAGGTAGTCCTTTGTTGATTTCTATTTTACTCATATCACAGTCCATTGTTGATTTCTATTCCTCCCTCTAGCAGTAGTCCTATGCTAACTTCTACACACGAGACCCTCTTGCTACATGAACATATTAAGCTCACTAGTCCTATCTCAGTTTTCATTCTATGCCATTTTGTGCAGTGCCTGACTGCTTCCATCAGATCAAAACGTTAGTTCCTTCTCAAAATGGTGACTGCACTATTTAAATGTTAGTCCATCATAAGTATATTCCAGCTTTTTGAAAATATTCCAGGTGTGTGGCATCCCTAAAATAAGGGTTCACCCATCCTGCGCTTAATATTCCTAAAATAAAGGTTCACCCATCCTGCGTTTAATATTCCTTATCCAGGCCTTTCCAATATTGTGAAGCCCTTCTGGGCCCGGTGCATTCCCTGATGACCATTCTATTATGCTTTCCCTCACCTCTTCTAACGCAAAATAGACAGGGAGGCATATTAGTTGGGGGAAATTCATACCAGAGGATTTTCTAAGGAATGTGGTCCAGAAGAACAGACATGAATTTGAAGTGTGTCTGAATTTTGCTGTTTTGGTTATTTTATTTCTTACTCTTACTCTCAATTGTGCTTTCAGGTTGATTGCATGTTGGTCTTGAGGTCATATCAAAAAATGAAATAATGTAAACTGAAAGTGTTTCTCTTCATAAAAATATTTGGTAATTCCTTTCAGTGTGTCCTCTTTGTGAACGTAGAGCATGGGCCAGAGAAGGCTTGTTTTAATAGGTCGTATGCCTCAGACCGTACGTCCTGTGGGCCCAAGCTGTGCTGCATTACCTTGAGAGGCTGTATTCATCTGGAACATAGGAAATATGCGCTCTAAAGCTAGACATGATTGAGCTCCTTTGTCTTCCATAGGTTGTTAGCTTGCAGTTCTCCTTGATTGGCTGGTGGCCCAACCGAGATAAGGCTAGTAAGTAACTGATTGTTAATCTTTTCCCAAGTTGATACTGGAAAGATTCCTATGCAGTTGAGTTGTTAAACAATTCTTTCTAGTGAATATATTTAATCATTACTTTTGTGTTCAATGTAATGTTTTTCCAACAGGCTTGGTTGCTGTATGGCCGTAGAGAATGGAGTGGGAAAAGGATGTATTGAGACTGGTTGGTGATGGAGAATTCCTGTGGGAAGCTGATGAGTTTCAGAGTGATTATCAAATTGAATAGCAGTAATTTTATTTAAAATGGATGCAGAAATGAAAGTATAGTCCAGCACTGCTAGCCTTGTGTTCAAAATGTGTGTGTAGAATATAAGCTGAATTTCGGGGAACCTGCCAGCTAAAGTGTGGAAACCCATACTTTCTATGATCAGAAACAAACATTCTCAGCAGTGTATCTCGAACCACTTTCCAAGACGACACCCGAGGAGACCACACGAAAGATAAATCTAGCGAAGGTGAACACTTACATCACCCGTGCGGATGCGTATTTGACATCCCTTTACGCTAGAATATATTCATCTCTCAAAATTTCGATCAATCTACCACAAAACAAAAGGATAGCTGCCATCCTAGCATCTGGAGACTGGTGCAATCACAGTAGCTGAAGAAATTTGACCCAACTGATAAAAATTCAGAATATTAAATTACATCTCATCCATTCGCCCTGAAGAAGTCCTTCGGACGAAACGCGTTGGCTACTTTGTGAAGATTGAAAATAAAGAAAGAAAAGAATATATAATGGCTTACTGATATATTTTTTGACCTCTCTGATATTACTCACTGTACATTATATGGTGTGCCGAACTATTTCTTTGAATAGTGTATCTCCCCTTTGAGCCCTAATGGCCTAGGACGGAATCGCCCTCCCAAGCGTCGAATATATTATTGCGGCGTTCTCAAAGTGGGTTAAATGTCAGATTTAGATAGACATCGCTCCTAATAATCAGATGGATAACGGACTGTTCTTGCATACATTGCATCTGCTTACCTAGTCCTCCGCCGCATTCCAGTCACTTGTGGTCCACCGCAGCTTGAAGTGCTGTTTGTTTGGAGGAAGTGTAGGGTGACGGTTGCGGTTGCGCTCCTACTTCCGGTGGCACAGGCCACGCCGCCATCTTGGGTAGCGCTCTAGTTTCTGCCGCGACTGCCATAAAAACAGCTGATGGAGCCGACGCGCAGCTTAGAGAAGAGCAGCTAACACAGAGCTCTTCATTACGGGCTTTTTAATACTTTTTTAATACTTTTAACCATTGCACTTTGTTGTTTGCTTACTGAGGGGATTTTGAGAGGCTGCCTGATAGATTGTTACAGCTGTGGGGCACTCGGACTGTTCTTGCATACATCGCGTCTGCTTACCTAGTCCTCCGCTGCATTCCAGTCACTTCTCTCCGGTCCACCACAGCTCGAAGTGCTGTTTCTGTGGAGGGAGTGGAGGGTGACGGTTGGTTGCGGTCGCGCTCCTACTTCCGATGGCACAGGCCACGCCGCCATCTTGGGTAGCGCTCTAGTTTCTGCTGCGGCTGCCATAAAAACAGCCGATGGAGCTGACGCGCAGCGGACGCGCGCAGCTGGCGGGCCAAAGGCAAGCCCGTCTTCGCCAAAGGCACCCGGCCCGGGTACTTACCTATGAGTCTGAGACACTATGGGCACTCAAGGCGGGAAGCTGCGTGTTAGAGGAAAATATGCAAACAAAGTTTTGAGTTGAATCCTTACTGAAGACCAGCAACACTGAGGGGGAGGGGGCCCAGAGGACTCAGGGGCAGCCCCGAGCCCCTATGGGAAATGGTCTGAAGGTAGCTGTTCTTAATACTCGCTCCTTGCAGAAACATCATCTTGAAGTGTTTTCCCTACTACAAGAGGGGAAGATTGATGTTCTTGCACTCACAGAAACCTGGCTGGGGGATACTTCCTCCCCAGACATTGTGGCAGCCCTGCCAATGGACTTCAACACGGTCTGGCACAATAGGCCAGAGGAATCCAGAGGAGGGGGAGTAGTGTCCTGTTCAAAAAGAGCCTTATGGTCACTAAAATACTTGCAGAAAATTGTGATAGTGCAGACGTTTTGTCGATAAAAATTTCCTTGAAATCCTCCTGCCTTATACTGATGGTAGCGTATGGCCCCCCTAGATCCACCACTGACTTTAATGATGGCTTTCTGGAGCTTATGACTGACCTATGTTCCAGATATAAACACCTCTTAGTAGTGGGGGATTTTAACTATCATTGGGACACGACGCAAAGAGAGCCTGCGGAATCTTTATTTGAGTCGAACATGAGCTCTATGGATATGGTGCAACTGATGAATAGCCCTACCCACAATAAAGGGCATACTTTAGACCTAATTTGGTCTTCTCAACCACAAGCACAGATAATTGATGTCAGTCCCTGTGCCTTGTCAGACCACGCGCTGTTATGATGTTGGGTCCCTCCTGCGGCCTCGACCTCTGTGGAGGAAGGTTAGACTGCGGAAAAAAGTTGAGGCAGACTCCTAAGTCACTCAGCTCCACTATATCCCTGTCCCTGCGATGAGTGTAGATAACCTGGACCACAAAAGCGCAGCCCTTTTCTCTCGGTTACAACAGGCCATCGACTCACTGGCACCTGAACGGAAAGAAAGGGTCAGAGACAAAGGGAAAGGAGCCCCATGGTTTGACGAGACACTAAGGGGAAAAAAGCAACTCTTCCGCCAAGCTGAGAGGAGATGGAGACTTAAGTATGATCCAACAGAATAAAAAATCTATAAAGCCCTTCTTGCCACGTATAAAGCAGCTATCCTAGGTAAGAAGGCGGCATTCTATGAAGCAAGGATTATTTCGGCAGGAAACAAACAAAAAGAGTTCTTTGCAATTCTGAAGGAACTGAGTCAAAAAGGGGAAAAAATCCACACAAGCGCCCTTCTGACCTGCGATAGTTTCCAGGATTTCTTCCTTCAAAAGGTTCTGCACATTGTCTCAGAAATCACCACAAACCCCATTGATCGCAGCTCTCTGAATCATATCCGCCCTCCTTGCCCTAGCAGCCAGTTGGCTAGTTTTCCTAAGCTTGACCTTGCAACCCTGGCCGCAGTAGCTAAACAAATCAAGTCAGGCTCTCGAGTGGACCCCTGCACACCGGGCCTTTTCCAAATGGCCCTGCCGGGTCTGGAAAAGCAATATTTACAAAAAGGGGTGGTGAGGGACAGAGTCTCTGAATTAAGCAGAAAGCTCTCACCCAGTCAAGAGATCAGGGCTAGATCCAACACCGTTTTTTAGCTCACTGCACCATCCCAGTTTCAGAACCTGGCTGTATGCAAATTAGTCTGTTCCTGTCCCAGTGCATGATGGGAACAGGGAAAACCAAACTACAAAAGCCAATTCTTACACTGGGAAGGAAACAAGCTCCCGGGGACCGGTTTCTGGCATTACAGCCGTCTTCGGCCCGGTTTGCTTGAATCCTGATGGTGCAATGAGCAAGGGTCTCACATCTGAGAATACCCTTCCACGCTTAGGGTGGACAAAAATATTTACAAAAAGGGGTGGTGAGGGACAGAGTCTCTGAATTAAGCAGAAAGCTCTCACCCAGTCAAGAGATCAGGGCTAGATCCAACACCGTTTTTTAGCTCACTGCACCATCCCAGTTTCAGAACCTGGCTGTATGCAAATTAGTCTGTTCCTGTCCCAGTGCATGATGGGAACAGGGCAAACCAAACTACAAAAGCCAATTCTTACACTGGGAAGGAAACAAGCTCCCGGGGACCGGTTTCTGGCATTACAGCCGTCTTCGGCCCGGTTTGCTTGAATCCTGATGGTGCAATGAGCAAGGGTCTCACATCTGAGAATACCCTTCCACGCTTAGGGTGGACAAAAATATTTACAAAAAGGGGTGGTGAGGGACAGAGTCTCTGAATTAAGCAGAAAGCTCTCACCCAGTCAAGAGATCAGGGCTAGATCCAACACCGTTTTTTAGCTCACTGCACCATCCCAGTTTCAGAACCTGGCTGTATGCAAATTAGTCTGTTCCTGTCCCAGTGCATGATGGGAACAGGGCAAACCAAACTACAAAAGCCAATTCTTACACTGGGAAGGAAACAAGCTCCCGGGGTCTGGAAAAGCAGGCCCTGGGATTACTCAATGAGTCTTTAGACCTGGGATATCTACCAGTCAATCTGAAGGAAGCAAGGGTCACTCCCCTATTGAAAAAACCAGGGGCAGATACGACAGTCTTAAACAAGCATTAGAAATGCAATAGGTCTCGCAGCATTAGAGTTAGTGCTTTTAGAATTGTTTATGGGTTTTTTTGTAAATCTTTAGCATGAGGTTGAGGGTGAGTGAGGGTGAGTGAGGGTGAGGGGTTGAGGGTGAGTGAGGGTGAGGCTGAGGGGTTGAGGGTGAGGGTGAGTGAGGGTGAGTGAGGGGTTGAGGGTGAGTGAGGGTGAGTGAGGGTGAGGGTGAGTGAGGGTGAGGGGTTGAGGGTGAGGGGTTGAGGGTGAGGGTGAGTGAGGGTGAGTGAGGGTGAGGGGTTGAGGGTGAGGTGTTGAGGGTGAGTGAGGGTGAGGGTGAGGGTGAGTGAGGGTGAGGGTGAGGGTGAGTGAGGGGTTTTGGGTGAGTGAGGGGGAGTAGTTGAGGCTGAGTGAGGGTGAGTCAGAGTGAGGGTGAGTGAGGGGTTGAAGGTGAGGGGTTGAGGGTGAGTGAGGGTGAGGGGTTGAGGGTGAGTGAGGGTGAGTGAGGGTGAGGAGTTGAGGGTGAGTGAGGGTGAGGGGTTGAGGGTGAGTGAGGATGAGTGAGAGTGAGGGTGAGTGAGGGTGAGTGAGGGGGAGTAGTTGAGGCTGAGTGAGGGTGAGTCAGAGTGAGGGTGAGGGGTTGAGGGTGAGTGAGGGTGAGTGAGGGTGAGGGGTTGAGGGTGAGTGAGGATGAGTGAGAGTGAGGGTGAGTGAGGGTGAGTGAGGGGTTGAGGGTGAGGGGTTGAGGGTGAGTGAGGGGTTGAGGGTGAGTGAGGGGTTGAGGGTGAGTGAGGGGTTGAGGGGGAGGGGTCGAGGGTGAGTGAGGGTGAGGCTGAGGGTGAGGGTGAGGGTGAGTGAGGGTGGGTGAGGGGTTGAGGGTGAGGGGTTGAGGGTGAGGGGTTGAGGGTGAGGGGTTGAGGGTGGGTGAGGGGTTGAGGGTGAGGGGTTGAGGGTGAGTGAGGGTGAGGGTGAGTGAGGGTGAGTGAGGGTGAGTGAGGGTGGGTGAGTGTGAGTGTGAGTGAGGGTGAGTGTGGGTGAGTGTGGGTGAGTGGGTGAGGGGTTGAGGGTGAGTGAGGGTGAGGGGTTGAGGGTGAGTGAGGGTGAGGGGTTGAGGGTGAGTGAGGGTGAGGGGTTGAGGGTGAATGAGGGTGAGGGAGGGTGAGGGGTTGAGGGTGAGGGGTTGAGGGTGAGTGGGGGTGAAGGTGAGTGAGGGTGAGGGTGAGTGAGGGTGGGTGAGTGTGAGTGAGGGTGAGTGTGTGTGTGGAGCGATATGAATTAAGGGACTAACTGCTTGCCCGCATAAACATGTGTATATTGCTCAGTGTTCACACCTTCCAAAATGTGCGTTCACTTCGACACTATCACTTCATTCCATATTCCTCATGAAAAGTTGCATACAGAAAGGAAATAACTAATGTGTAGAAAGATGGTGTTCCTTTGCCATATTAGTAGGAATAAATAGGACTTACTGCTGTGACCATTTGTTTGTATGTAAGTACACTCTTGCAATTCAGACAACAGGGCCTAGAATAAGGAGGCCCAGTAACCAGGGTGCAGCACGGTCCTCCTCGCACCCGAGGGCGTGTGAAGGACGTGCACCCCTCACCCTCGAGCCTCGATGGATCTGTCCCGCTCAGACTCCCTCAGCATAGGCCCGGGCTCCCATGGCTCTGTCAGATGCGTTGTACATTCTAGGAATATCTCAGCCAGAGGGCTGGAGCGACCGACGGACGGAAGCTGCGTGCACGAAGCGCGTCACTGATGCTTATATATCATATACGAACAGTAGCGTCTCTGTTGAGATAGGAAACCATTAATAACGGATCGGTTATGTGCACTTATCTAGACAGTGTGTACACACAACCCATGATAGACGGGGACAGCTGACAGACATCTCTTTGTGTTGCTTCACTGTCTTTATGCATTTATGCTGCATTTAGGTTTGAAGACTCCTATATTTGATCACACTCAGTACATTTTGATTTATTTTAAGGGCGAAACGTACATTACGTGACGGCTGATGTATGAACGTAAACAGTGGCAATTGTGGGAGAGGCGGGTGTGAACTTGCGTGGTGTGTGTCTGTATACGTGTGCTTGTCTGGTAGGGGCATGGTACAGAAATGTAAGAATGTGTGTGTGTAAGCGTGCGTGTCTGAGTGTGTATCTAAGTGCGTGTTTATATCTGTGTTTGAGCGTGTGAGGGCAATGTGTGTACGTCTGTGTTTTTGTGTGAGTGCATGTGTGTTTGTTAATAAGATCATCTGCGTTTGCGTGATTGTGTATCGATATATGTGTGTGTCAGTGTGAGGATGTTTGTGCGTATCTGCGTGTCGTAGAGGGTAGGTGTATGTATTCGTGTGTGAGTGTGTCTTTGGGTGTGTGTCTGGGTACTTGTTTGTTTATTTGTGTCTTTGGGGGCGTGATTTGCTATATATGTGTGTATTCGTTTTTGTGTATATCTGAGTGTGTGCCGGTGTATATGTTTGTGTAATATGTACGTTAGCTTGATTGTGTATTAGTGTGTGAGAGAGAGAATGTCAGCGTTGTTCAAATAATAACACTGTTTTGCAGGTTACTCTGTCATTGATTCAAAATTTCAGACCGGTTTCTAGAGCCATACGCACGCTGTAATTATGGTGTACATTGCAACTGCATAGGATTCAAAATTGAGGACCATTTCGACACTAAACAGTTTTTGAGGTATTTGCAGCGTTTACAAATGTACTGAGTAGGTGTACAACGTCTGTCATTGCCAGTGGGGTGTACATGTCAAGATGAAATTTGCATATTGTACATTGCTCATTGGTGAGCCTATTTAGTGCGGTTGTGTAGATTTGCCGGCGGTTAGAGTGCGCAGGGCCGCCTGCAGCGGGGAGTGAAGCCAGCAGGCGTGTGAGGCGGCCGGGGAGCCGGGGAGGAGTGCGGGAACAGACGGGAGGAGAGTGGGAGGAGAGTAGGAGAAGTAGGGGAGGCGAAGCCTTCAACAACAGGAAAACAAAAGGGGAACAGCGATACGAGGCAGACATCAGCAGTATTCAAATTATCGGACGTCTGCTCAATCTATACCCCAGACCCCGGGTTTACATGGGTAAATCCACGCAAACTGTATAGTACCTCATCGGGTAACACGCATCTCTGTCAGCGCTGCCGCGTGGGAGTTTCTTTTTGCGTGCATAACAATCAGGAGATTCCAAGCAGCATGCCAGTGTGTCGGAGTGCCAAAGGAGCGCTGTGTTCCGGACGGGGTGCATGCATGACGTCAAAGCGCACAGCCATTTTGAAAGCAAAAGTTTGCAGTATTTAATGCAGCGCACTGGAACAGTGATGTGCACACTTATTTGCATATTGTTTTAGCTGAACGTCTGAGTCAGTGACGTGAACACTATCTACGTTCACTACTTTGCGGGTTATCCGGTCAGTGACTAGTACACTTTCTTACCCGTTTTATCAGTAACACACTTTTTGTAGCTTACTAGTGTTGGGAGTAGCGTGTTAGAACAGTGGCGTGCACACTTAATTACAATTTGTTTTGATTGACGGTCTGAGATTGTGATTTGCGCTCTTCAAATAATAACACTGTTTTGCAGGTTACTCTGTCATTGATTCAAAATTTCAGACCGGTTTCTAGAGCCATACGCACGCTGTAATTATGGTGGGGTCCGGGGAGGAGGGAAGGGCCAGAGGGACTTGATGGGAGTGGTGGGGAGGAGGGGGAGGGTATAGAGAGAGAGAGGAGGAGAGACAGGACAGGGGGAAGCAGCAGAGACACGGCGGGTAAAATAAACAAATAACACGGCGGGCAGGGGAGGGGGCGGAGAGGGGAGAGGAGAAATGCGACACGGAGGGAAGGGGAGGGGGCGGAGCGGGGAGGGGGCGGAGAGGGGAGAGGTGCGACACGGCGTTAGACGGAAGGAAGAGAGGGGAGGGGGAGGAGAAAGAGAAATGCAACACGGCGGGAGGGGGCGGAGCGGGGGAGAGGGTGTGTGTGTGTTGTTAGGAGACGGACGTGCACGCGCACGCGCTTTTAAGGTCAATGCGCATGCGCATAAGCTTAATGCGCATGCGCATTGACCTTAAAAGTCACGGGCACTGCAAGGAATCGCCACGATTCCTTGCAAGTTAGATAAAGAGTCGATGAGCCCCTATAGTCTCGCTTGCTCGATGCGCATGCGCATCGACAGGCGAGACCTAAAAACTATAGGCCCATCTCACAGCTCCCCTTTCTAGCTAAAATATTGGACCAACACGTCTTGAAATCACTCGCAAAATACCTAGACGACCACCATCTGCTCCATTCTAGACAGGCGGGCTTTAGGACACACCATAGCACAGAGCTGGTGATGGTGTCAGTCCTGGATGAGCTTAGAATTAGTGCTGACAACAAACATCCGAGTGCTCTGATTTTATTAGATCTTTCAGAGGCATTCGACACAGTCAGCTATAACATTCTGCTGAATCGTTTGTCGACTTGGGCATAAAGGGGCAAGCACTTCAATGGTTAAGATCCTTCCTGACTGACCGCACTCAGAGAGTTCAAATGGGGGAGCAGGTGTCGACCTTGAGCTCCCTGACCTGTGGAGTCCCCCAGGGTTCTGCTTTGTGTCCACTTCTCTTTAATATCTATCTGCAGCCCTTGGTGGAGGCTCTTACACGCAGAGACTGCCAGGTCTTTAACTACACTGATGACACCCAACTCCTGGTCCGACTTGATAACACCAGCCAGGCGAAAGAATCAGTGAAAATTCTGCTCAGGTTTACTGTTAACTGGATGGCAGCCAATTCTTTGAAAGTCAACCTGGATAAAACTAAGGTGCTGATTATTCCAGCTCAAAATAGCCGTTGGTGTGACCTCTTTTGGCCTTCAGAATTAGGTGTGGCGCCAATCCCAATGCCAGTAGTAAAAAGCCAGGGCCTGAAAATTGACTCGGATCTGTCTATGTCCTGCCAGGTGTCTTCGGATGTAGGCATCTGCAAGGACTTACTTAGGAAACTACGGAGGCTTGTCCCTCTCCTCTCTACCTCTGCTTTACAATCAATTGTTTCCGCCACAGTCATTTCTCGGCTGGACTATGGGAATGCCCTTTATCTGGGTATCCCACAGAAGCTTTTGAGGAGACTGCAGGTTGTACAAAACGATGTAGCCAGGCTCATTTTTAGTCTCCCTAGGAGAACGCGAGCCACGCCCCTACTACACAAATTGCACTGGCTGCCTATTGAACAGCGCGTGCAATTCAAGAGCCTGTGTATAGTCCACAAGGCCTAGTACATGAATGCACCAAAATACATAAAGATAGAGTGCAAAAGTACGTTCCCAGCTGGGCGCTACGCTCTTCTGAGGCCTGCAGGCTAGCCTCCTCCAGGTACAAACTCAAGACTAAAGGGGGCAGAGCGTTCTCGGTCCTCCTTCCGCGGATCTGGAATGATCTACCGGAGAACCTGCGCAAGGAATCGGCCCTGCTCCCCTTTAGAAAGCTTCTAAAGACCCACCTGTTTAGAGCGACATTGACATCTGTCTAAGCTCCACCCTTGCAGCTACGCAGTGACTTGCTCTTTCTCTGAAGCGCTTAGAGACCAGTGGCGATTTGCGCTATATAAAAATTAAGTAACATAACATAACATGGGTGAGCAATAGTTCTGTCAAATAGTTTTCTATCTTATTGACATTTTTAGACTTTTCTTTTGCAGTAGGGCTGACATATACATTTGACTAAAGGATAGGGCCTGAATGAGATCCAAAATTTCAATTGTCAATACTAATGGTTAATAAATTGAGGAATATTTTATTTTAACAAACTTTCTGATTAACACATATATAAGAAGATCGACCTTTGCATGCCTTTTATTTTTCGTTGATTCCACAAGTACACATGATTCTGAATTAGCCCTCTATTGGTAGTTTTTGTTCTATGTTTCTTGAATGCAGATAATGTTATGAAGGTTAAGAAGGCATTGCTTCACAAACTGAACAGATTTTTCTCATTCCAGTCACATTCCAAGACAGAGTAGTTACTTGCCTTTTAGGTTCTTTGTTCCAAGTGCGTTGGGGGATGCAATGAACTAGTGCAGTCACTTTCTCGAGATATCACAGTTGCGATCCAGCCACAGTCATCTCTTTGAGCTTTGCTGGAGTATTCAATGCACAACGTCTTCCTTGCAAATTTGACCATGAAATTGTAAGTGGAGTGATGGTGGTGGATTGAGAAAGCTGATCTGAGTAAACAGCATTTTTTTGCATTTATGATTTGGGGTAGGATGTTAACTTTGGCAGTGCTTGGTACCAAGATGCACTTTCCTAGTTTTGTAGAAAGATGTGTTGAGTAGAGAGCCTTGGTGGGTTGTCACCAGGATTCCCCTTTCTTCAAAGATATTCTTCTGGAGTATTAAGCTAGCTGCTTCTTCCGTTGTCAGTAACCACCATGGCTTCTGGTTTTTTTTTAAGCAGATGAAATTGTATTGTTGCACTATTGGCGATATTGCCTCTATTCGAAATGTGTGTTGCCTTTGGAAATGGATTTTGGAAGGAAGATTGTTATCAATTTGGGATTTCTGCCAGTATTCATTAAAGCAGAATCTATGGTGCTGCTTCCTGCTAAATTAGAAGTTGCGGCCCTTTCATTTTAACGTAGATGCTGATTTATCTCCAGAATTATATTTTCATTGTTGGCTGTGATAAAGGATGACTCATTACCACACATCTGGTTGTTATCAGTGGTTATTGAGTGCTTGTTGAAAGATCTGCTGTCTCCAGGGAAAGAAGTAGCTGATTCTTTTGTGAGGGATTGATGATTACAAGTGGGTTCCATTAGTTCTCTCTGCCCTTTCGCTTCAGGAGAAGTGACCATGTGTCTTTGTAATTGTGGAAAAAGTTTCTTCTGCTACTTGGGTGGGCTTTCACTCTTTGAGAATGATAGAAGGTTCTGTTTTTTGTGCTGTAGTCATCAATGGTTTAAATATCGGAAAGAATTTTGCTAAATCTGCGTTTTGTCTATTCGTTTGTTCTGCCGCCTTTGTTTCAATTTCTTAATCTTTCTTTTGCATTTGGACTCAGTAGGAGGGTTCATCTTCTCGAGCAACGATGGAAAATGTGTATTGATTTGCTCCTTTTCGTCATTGCTACCAATTATATTGTTTGAAAGCTCAATAAAATTAGTGTTTGAGTTTAGGGATACAATGGAAGATAGAGCTGCATGGATTTCGGCACATTGAATATCAGATTACTGTTTGGACACTCAAGGGCACAACTGAAGACTTGGGTATTACGAGGTTTGTTGACAACGAAGCTTCTGTTTTTTAAGTCGTTTGTTTAGAAAAAACTTTCCAAGTGGTATTTTTCTATTGCTTTAACTTACTGAACAACATTGCTGACAATCTATGAAATAGTGGTGACTTTCTTTGAAAGGAGAAAACATAAACAATCCAGAGGTGATGTGGGGATTTACCTCTGTGTATTAGTTAATAATCCTTGAATTAATTTATTTGGATTGTCAAAGCAGAGATCGAATGCCGACATGTATTGTGCTAAGGTTTCTGATAGAGATATTTGTATATCGAATTTATTTGATTGCAATTTGTGCGCCTTGGCTGTAGCACAGAGTGTGGTGAATAGTCATCTCCAAGTCTCCTGTCCAATGTTCATTCGTGGATTTGTTTCTACGGAAAGAGTATCATGCTGGCCCATAAGTCATTTGCTACCCTTGGTCTAATTTCACTGTAATTTTCAGATTTATGAAAGACTTTTCTCATTTGTCAATAGGTGCCTCAATAAGAATGGGATTAAGATGTTTGTGCATTAAGGGTTGGTGTTCAGGATTTGTACGATGTGTATTCTCCCTGAGCCTGGAGCATTGGTGTCCTGAAGCACTTCATATTTAGTCCGAATGAGCGGAATACATTGGCTCTGATCCCCCTTGGCGGGGTTGATGATGGAGACACATTTACTGCGAATTTGTAATTCCAGTGAGACTCCCTGAGGATGGAATAGTTGTTGGTAGTCTGAAACAAGATAGTACAACTTTCATGTACAGAGTTGATTTATTTTACTCTACTGATGGCAGCAGTCGAAAGGCTTGTTGACGTTTTTTTATTTGTTTGTTCTTTATTGCTCCCTGTTTTTATGGCTCGTATACTCGAACTTAGATCCACTAAGCTATCTCCAAAGTCTGTTTATTGGTAAGCCATTATGTAGACTGAATGAGTCTTAGTCTCAGACAAAGGTCTGCTTTGATCAAAGCAAGATCCTAATGAATATTTCACCCAGGCAGCTTTGTAACTGCCTCATGCAATAAAGCATTTGCTACATGTCTGCCTTCAATAATTGCTGGCACTGCTCCTCCAAGTAAATGTTTCCATTTCCTGTACATGTAACATGAGCTATAATTTTCGGATTTTTATAATTTCTATAATTTTCTGAGCTACTGCACCTTTCAAAAAGTTCTAATGGGAATAAAATGCTATCTTTTATAAACTTTCTCCAAGTTAGCATGATGGGTAATCTGCAAGCCCCTACATTTTACGGCTATTCATTTGCGAAAAATCATCCCAAAAACCTTCAGTAAACAATGATGTACTGTAAAACCTGTCCCCTTAGCTAGGATTTTGGGCTGCAAGAACTGAGTCTGTGTTACCGAGTACTTTTAACTCTTAACCTTGCTGGTCAGGGGTTTCACTTGGGTCATTTGTGTGGTCTTTTACCACCTTCCCCTCAACCCTCTCAGGGTCTGGCGACTGTGATTCTGCCTCTTCCGGTTCTCGATGTTGGGTGGGTGACACCAATATCTTCTGGGGCGCACAAGATGGCCAGGAACTACTTCACAGTTTGCCTGTGTGTTGGAAGCTCACCTTTGGTGCCTCCTTTATCTGTGTCCCCCCCCCTTACAATTGACTTATTTGTAGGTCACCAGCCGTACTTGTCCAACCTATGTGCTCACCCAAGTTCGGCTGACATTCATGTCTCTACGTTTCTTCACCTACTTCGTCCCAGGATTTCCTTTTGGTGTGCTTTACCTGCTCCTTCCTCCCTTCCCTGCTAGTTTCTGGGCCTACGCAAGTTCCAATTTGATGTCCCACGTGCCCCTTCGCCGGACTTGTCCTGGAACCTCTACCCAGTCAAATCCACAGCTGTGCAGAGCCAGCTACATCGGCTCGGCTTACGCATTTTACTTACTGTAAGGGTGAGAACCCAACCTGCTGTGCGTGCCACTCTCTTATGATGTCAGTAATAGCAATCATGCCCTCCTTCACATGTACTGCAGACTGGCTTCCTATTTTCTTTCACGTATCTTACTGTGATTATGTTAAGCTCTAAACGGAATTTAGTTCGTGCCTCCTTGGCCTTGTTCCCCATCATTTTGTACCAATCATTTCCTGTATATGTGATTTGTTGAGTGACACGCTATGTACTGCCACGAGTTCCATGTGTACTTGACCAAACACACTGCATTGGCTCGAGGTTATAGCGTGTTTAATGTAGATGGAATGTAGGAATGTTGTGATGTAGTTTGGGCGCTGGTATTGCATGCAGTGTTTGCTTCCTGAGAACTCCTTTTCTCCTGGAACTAGCACCTATAAATGCCTATGGTAGGTGTTGGCTGATGGCACGGCTCCAGAAAGAGCTAGGCTCCCTTTCTTCACTCGTCTCTGCTGCAGATGAGATTTCCGCAGGGAATTATTCAACGCACTAACCTGTCATTATTCACGAGCTGCTGAGGACTCCACCCAGTGCTTCAAGCTCATTAGAGAGCACGTCTTATTCTGCAGTGGGGAATTTATGGTGTGAGGGTGAAAGAAGCAGGAGCAGTTCGAATTACCCTTTTACACTTTGTAGAGCTGTGGATTCTCATCTTGCGGAACTGAAAAGTGAGGTGCCCTACCATGGTGCAAACCTTCACAGGATCAGGGGGGCCCAAGCTGTCTCGTTATGGGAGCATACATTCACTGGTGATGCCAAACCACATGCGGACTACAGTCTGGTAAGTGAAAGGGAGTGTTCTGTTGAGTGGTTAAGAAGAGGGTGCCTATTCAAGGTGTATGAAGGCCTTATTTACAGACTTGGTTTGTGATCAATAGGAGAACATGCCTGTGGAAAGGCTGCTGAACAGACTTTCCCTTTTCAGCTTTTTGCTTGTGTTTCTGTTTCATCACCAGTTCATGAGTTTAAATCTGCTTTGCTGTCTGATGAGGGTAATGCTATGTTGGCTGGATGATTGGGATCACAAACTAGAGCGAAGGACCAGATAAAATGCTGCTTAGGAGGATCCACACATGAAGCCTTTGATTGTACTGCAACGTTAGTGTATAAAGCACCATAACTGGAAGTGCAAAGGAGATCACAGATCTGAACTGTGATTTCTCCTTCTAATTCATGGATGGCATCTGACCCAGTAGTGCAAAATTAGTGTGCGCAGAGGGTCAGTGCTAATTATCAGTGTTGCAGTCCTGTTCGTTGTACATATGGTGCATAAAAGGAAGAGCAATAGGTGGCAGAGTACTAAAAATGCACTGCAATGCGTGGGCTCCCAGTGTGCATACATGGTAGTGAATGTTACAAAATGTGTTCTTTTTTATGTTTTTGTTGGGTTGGTGCCCAGATAACGCTCTCAGAATGACTAGGTGGTATTGTTATGAGTCCTTGGGTAAGAATTCACATACATCAACAGTAACTTACTGTTATTCTCTTGTGGAACACTGTTTTAAATTCATGAGATGATGCAATGAACCTCAAAAAGAGTGCCTTCTTTTATATGTTGTGTGTCAATGCCCAAACCAGGTATTTAATTTCCACTGTTTCCTAATGCTGTTCCATAAAGGTGCGTCAAAACTTCAGACAACACTTCTAATGCAAAACGAGGAAATATAAACATATGCATGTATAGAAAGGTTGTAAAACGGATAGTACTATTTATAAAATGCATATATATTGAGTAAGAAGTGGTAAAATGAAGTATAACTGTATATATGTTTTGAATCCAGTAAATCTTGCACTCCCTCCTAATTGCTTACCTTCCTTACAGTGCACATTTCCTCCCAGTATCCGTGCTGCATGCACTCCTGCAGACTCCCAGTCACCAAAGCCTACTGGGATCCATCCACTATTCTGGGTTTAATGTGATAGTGTTTTTGCCTTGGACACATGGTTATGGAATTCTAAGAGCTCCTCAGTCTTTATGAGCTCTACTGAGAAGTACCATTGTGCCAGGGATGCCTTCAGAATGCCAATAAATGTTACCATGCATCCAGGACAACCATTCTATAATAAGTGGGTACTATTATGCCATTGATCCTCACAAGATGTCAAGAATGGTTACCATTTGGTCACTAGCATTATGCCTGAGATAGGTACCATCATACAATGGACGCCCATAATATGCCATGAATTAACATAACTAAGCCCAAGAGTGGCACCATCACACTATAGACACCCACAGTGTGCCAAGAATGTCCCCCATTCTGCCAGAATCCGCATGAATTTCCACAGTATCAGGGAACCTCCTCACTCCCAATCAACCCTGAGCCCTCCTCTCACACCTGCCCAGGCCCCTTAAGCATTTGTTGGGTGAACCCCAAAACATTTACCTCTATTTTGTGAGCTGCAGTTTCCCTGTGCCCAAGATTTCAGTGAACCAAGGACCAGGAGGCGGTAAGAAGACAGCCTTCGTGCTGTCACTTTACTGAAGTTTAAAAGTGATTTTCCTCTTCCAGTGAATGCATCCCTTTCACCTGTTTTGCTTGTGGCTGTTAGTTTACAAATTGAAATTTTCACCTGCCTGTGATTGGTATAATTTCTCACCTATTTTGTTTAAAAATCTGAGGTTTTACTTGCCAGTGACTCTCATTTTACCTGTTGCATTGTAGGCTTTGCAGTCCAAAATCTGATTTATTTGCAAAATTGCCAGGGACTACCTGATTTCCCTCCTAGTTTCTACCTTGATCTGTGCTCAGACCAGTGTGTTAAGCAATCCACCCAGAGCTTCCATTTTGTCATAGCAAGTGAATGAAACCAGATTAACTCCCCCCCTTAGAAACAGATATTGTACATCAGAGACAGAACAGATTGAGCTTTGAGACTGCAGTCATCTGCTATCAGTTGTTTAAACTGTGTTTGGAAGGGGATTGTAAAATTCATTTTTTTGGATAGGCAACTGAGTTGTTTTCAATCAATCCATTTGTAAAGCGCGCTACATACCCATGAGGGTCTCAAGGCGCTGGGGGTGGGGGAGGCTGCTACCGATCGAAGAGCCAGGTCTTGAGAAGTCTTCTGAAGGCCAGTAGGTCCTGGGTCTGTCGTAGGCCGGTAAGGAGAGTGTTCCAGGTCTTGGCGGCGAGGTAGGAAAAGGATCTACCGCCGGCGGCGGTTTTCCGGACGCGTGGAACTTTGGCGAGGTTGGCCGAGCGGAGGTTGCGGGTGGGGGTGTAGAAGCTGAGTCAGTCGTTGAGGTATGCTGGTCCGGCGTTGTGTAGGGCCTTGTGTGCGTGGATGATGAGTTTGAAGGTGATCCTGTTGTTGACGGGGAGCCATTGCAGGCCTCTCAGGTGGGGTGTGATGTGGCTGCATCGGGGGACGTTGAGAATCAGTTGTGCCGAGGCGTTCTGGATGCGTTGCAGCCGTCTCAGGAGCTTGGTTGTAATTCCTGCATAGAGGGCGTTCCGTAGTCCAGTCTGCTGGTGACTAGGGCCTGGGTGATGGCTTTTCTCATGTCGGAGGGGATCCATTTGAAGATCCTGCGGAGCATTCGGAGGGTGTGGAAGCAGGAAGCGTAGTCGGCGTTGACCTGCTTGATCATGGAGAGGGCGGAGTCAAGGATGACCCCCAAGTTGGTTGCATGGTCGGTGGGTTCTGGGGCTGTCCCCAGCAATGTTGGCCACCAGGAGTCGTCCCAGGCTGATGGGGTGGGGCCGAGAATGAGGACCTCCGTCTTGTCTGAGTTCAGCTTCAGCCTGCTGTCTTTCATCCATTCAGCGACGGCCTTCATTCCTCTGTGGAGGTTGGCTTTGGCGATGTGGGGGTCTTCGGTGAGGGATATGATCAGCTGGGTGTTGTCGTAGGATATGATGTTGAGGCTGTGTTGTCGTGCGACGTGGGCGAGTGGTGCCATGTAGATATTGAACAACGTCGGGCTGAGGGAGGATCCCTGTGGAACACCGCAGATGATCTTGGTGGTCTTGGAGCGGAAGGGTGGGAGGCGGACGCTCTGGGTTCTGTTGGAGAGGAAGGATGTGGTCCAGGCCAGGGCTTTCTCTTGGATTCCGGGGTCATGGAGGCGTGCTGTTAGGGTGCGGTGGCAGACCGTGCCAAAGTCTGCCGATAGGTCCAGAAGGATGAGGGCGGCTGTTTCTCCTTTTTCCATCGGGATCCTGATGTCGGTGGCGGCGATGATGGTGGTCTCGGTGCTGTGGTTGCTGCGAAAGCTGGACTGAGATGGGTCCAGGATGTTGTTGTCTTCGAGGTAGCGGGTCAGCTGTCTGTTGACGATCTTCTCCTTTACTTTCACCGGGAAAGGGATCAGGGAGATGAGCCGGAAGTTCCTGAGGTCGTTGGGGTCTGCCTTGGGTTTCTTCAGTAGGGCTTTGATCTCGGCATGCTTTCAGCTCTCTGGGAAGGTTGCAGTCTCAAAGGAGATGTTGATTGTTTTCCGGAGATGGGGTGCGATGGTGGTGCTGGCTTTGTTGAAAACGTAGTAAGGGCATGGGTCGGTTGGGGATCCGGAGTGGATGGAGTTCATGGTCTTGATGGTGTCTTCGTCGCTGACCATGGACCAGGCGGTCAGGCGACTGGTGCGGGTGGTGGTCGCAGGGGTGGTGGTCTCGGCGGTGGGTGTGGGGGTGGTGGTGTTGAAGCTGTTGTGGATGTCGATGATCTTGCGGTGAAAGAAGGTGGCCAGTGAGTTGCACAGGTCTTGTGATGGTGGAATGTCGTTGGTGTTGGAGCTGGGGTTGGAGAGTTCTTTCACGATGTTGAAGAGTTCTTTGCTGTTGTGTGCGTTGCTGTCTAGGCGGTCCTTGAAGGTGGTCCTCTTTGCGGTCCTGATTAGTTGGTGGTGTCTGCGGGTGGCGTTCTTGTGGGCTGTGCAGCTGTCTTGTGTTTGGTCGCGGAGCCAGCTCTTCTCCAGCTTCCGACAGGTTCGCTTGGAGATCCGGAGGTCTTCGGTGAACCATGAGGCTTTCTTGTTCGTGAGGTTGGTGGTGGTGGTCTTGAGTGGGGCGAGGGTGTTGGCGCAGTCGTTGATCCACTTTTTGAGGTTGGTGGCGGCGGTGTCGGGGTCGGAGGGGTCGGCGGGTGGTGCCAGGGCGAGGGTGGTGATCAGTTGGTCCTCTGTGATCTTGCCCCAGCAGTGGCCTGGCATCTGTTGGGTGCGATGGTGTGTGGCGGGTTTCCTGAAGGTAAAGTGGACGCATCTGTGGTCTGTCCAGTGGGGTTCGGTGGTGTGGTTGAAGGAAATGTGGGGACTTGCGAAGAAGATTGGGTTCAGTGTGTGTCCGGCGGCGTGGGTGGGTGTCATCACAAGCTGTTTGAGTCCGAGGTTGGCGAGGTTGTCGATCAGGGCGGTGGATTTGGCGTCATTGTTGTTCTCAAGGTGAAAGTTCAGGTCCCCCAGGAGGATGTAGTCTATGGAGGCGAGGGCATGGGTGCTGATGAGATCGGCGATGATGTCGCTGAACTGTGGTCGGGGTCCGGGTGGCCTGTAGAGGAGTGTTCCTCTTAGGGTGGTGTTGAGGTCGGTGTGGATCTGGAAGTGCATGTGCTCGGTGGTGGTGAGGGTGTCGTTTGTGTTGGTTGAGATTCTGAGGGTGTCCTTTTGAATGATGGCAATTCCACCTCCCACTCCGTTGGTGCGGTCTCTGCGGGAGATCTTGTAGCTTCCGGGATGGCTATGGCGATGTCTGGTGCCCAGGTGGTGTTCAGCCAGGTCACCGTCAGGAAGGCGACGTCGGGGTGGTTGAGTCTAGGAGGTCCCAGAGTTCGATAGCGTGTTTGCGAGCGGAGTGGGTGTTGAGGAGGATGCATCGGAGGTGGTTGGGTTCTCTGGTTGGAGGTTTGGCGGGCCGGATGCTGGTGAAGCTGCAGTTCCGGCAGGTGAAGGGTCCTTTGGTGCGCCTCGGGGAGGCTTGGTAGCAGGTGAGATCTTGTCCGGGGTTGAGTGCGTGGAGGGTGCCGGAGTCGTAGTGCAGTCTGGTGGTGTGGCGGCCTAGAGGTCCAGGGGTTCTGGAGCTGGGCGCGGTCCAGGCGCGGACGGGCTTGCCTTTGGCGCGCCAGCGTTGCGCCCGCTGCGCGCATCCACTGCGCACGTCCGCTGCGCGCTTCCGCGCGGCATCCTCCATATAAGGCGAAGTGGGAGAGAGGAGCAGCTGGGAGGTGGGAGCGGGGCGGCTAATGGGTGGCGGGATACGGGTCGCGGAAAGAACAGGGGCGGGGGAGCAGTGGCGGGAAGCAGGGACGGGAATACGGCGGTGGGGGGCAGGAGAAGGGGCGCTGGGGGTAGATACAATACAATAATGGCAGAACAGTTGGCAAAGAGGCAACAACAGGTAGAGAATGAATAGCGATCAGAGCCAGCGGCGGACTCACGGCAGTGGAGGGCAGCACGGGGGGGGGGTCACGAGCGCACAGGAGGGGCCGTGGGGGGCGACCTGGCCTGCGAGCAGGGACGAGTGTTGGAAAAACAATATTGCTAGAGGGCAATGTTTTTAGGCCCTTACCTGCAGAACTCCAGAGTGTGGATTGAGCCAATTTATCACCTAGGAGATTTTGAATTAAGGAGCTGCTTCCATCCCCTTGCCCAGCAAACACTGCCTGAGGTCACAGGCAACTTATATAGGCAGCTATTGAAAGTTACAGTTGTGCACTGACTGGTGGCTGTATACGGTTTTTCTATTGGATTAGGCTTAGTAGTATCCTCATTGGTTGAGTATTTAAGGGTGCTGATTGGTTCCTCGGTCACTGATTCTATTGACGTAGGGCTTAGTGATCTGATTGTTGGATAGGTTTAGGGTTTCTGATTGGTTCCTGGTGCTAGGTTTTCTATTGAACGGAAGGCTTAGGGTTTCCTGCTAGATTGGCTGCTGGGAACAGGTTTGGGGCAAGGGCTGGGGCTAGGCTTTCTATTGGACGTAGGGATTAGGGTTTCATGCCTGATTGGCTGCTGGGACTAGGGCTATGATTGACTATAAGAGGCTGTTGTCCAATTGCTTCTAGGGCTTAGGGCCAGTGGTGTGATTGGTTAGGGCTATGATTCCCATTGGCCGAAGGGGTCACCTTATTACTAGGGCTATTTGAGGCCAGGTTTCATGGCATCTCAGACCGGGCGTCGATGCGGAGAGCAGAGAGGACACAGGCAATTGCCTGTTTGAGACTAGTTGCTACTAGTGCCATACATGCTTCCCACTTTCATATACACCGGCACCCACCCCACCTCATCCACGACCAGAGTAACACACTCACAGTAAATGTACTCCACTCATTTACTACAAACAAACTCAATACAAAGTTCAATGTCAGCACCCACTACTAAACTCCAGAAATCAAACCTATACACCTTTCTTTCTCAGCTACCACACATTTGCTCCATAACCTACAAACAGTACACAACTCTATCCAATACCACTAACCCATCCACTCATCACTAACCCAACCCAAATCATCACCATACTTTACTATATCCCATCCAGACACACACTCCCTTCTATAATTACTCCTAACAGACCCCTTTTTGTCTCTAACAAACCTATACTCAGCCTTCCATCATTTCTCCGACCAACACCCTCCTCTTCTTTCTACCACAATAACACAACCACACAAAACTTACACTCCACTGCACCACACATATGCATCTTGCAGCAGTCATATCTAAGACAAACACTCTTAACTGTACTTCACCCCCTCCTACACACAACATACACTCTATTCACAAACACATCACCACCCCTTAACCATACAACTTCCCCTCACAAACAATACTATTCAAACAAATCCATCTCATAAAACAAATGTATCAGTACCTCGTTTTCCTACTTTGTAAAAACCAAACCCATCACCCACACCAGCACAACAAAATCTCTCATGTGCTACACCTCATAATACTTTCCTTCACAAACTATAGAAATACACACACCTTTCCGACTACACAAATGAACAAACTCCAATGCCAGGCCTTCTCTCTTCACCCACACCTAACATATATACAGCAACACAGCAACTCTTTTAACCGTCTCTGATCAATTGGACAATTTAGAACCTTACTACATGACCTACATTCTGCACCACTACCCCTAACTCATACACCTTCCACCCTAAATAGATAAAAGCAAAACAAGCAACATGCCACACCTCACAACTTCGCTTCTCTGTGTTCACTGCACAACAAGGTTACACTACGAAAACAACAAAGCTCACCAACTCACTTTCAACCACTGTCTCCACCACCTACACACACAGACCCATCAAATGCGTTCTTAGCCTGCTGTATGAGGAACACGATAAAAAAACAGCTACATGATTGCTATCCTCATAATGATAATACCAAAGCTAAGGACACACCTGATGCAAGCCCACAAACTACTGCTCACTATTTTACAAAACAAAGTCGCACTATTACCAAAGCACGTTCTCTAAACTGTCTACTAATAAATTTTTGATCGCTCTCTAAAAGCAAACATCACGTCTACGACCTTCTCACTGACCTAAAACCTGACATACTATTCATAACTGAATCATGGTTGGGTGATGATATGGCTCCACTCCTGCATGAAGCCATTCCTCTAGGCTATCAAACAATCACCTAAAATTGTATAGGCAAAGGAGGAGGTGGCCTAGCTGTTGTATCCAATCAATCAATCAGAGATAAAACAACAAATTGGAAAGCTGCAATGTGCCTGGCTCAAAACAAACACCAATCAAGACAAACTAAGCCTACAGGAAACGTAACAGATTATACAAGTCAGTTATCAAAAAAGCTGAGAAAGGGTACTATTCAGAAAGAATTCAAAATGCTAAATGTGCAAATAAAGAATGCTATAAAATTCTCAATGCATTTCGTAATCCAAATTGCCTTGAAAGGAGATCATCCCATTACTCAAGATTTCACAGACAAACTTGCAAATCATTACACAGCCAAAGCAAACACATTAGGCTCATATTTAAAACAAAGATAAAGCACTAGCACCGTCCCTTTTCCAAAACAAGAATCCAAGAATCCTCTAACCTAGCCTCTCCGTTCCTTCCAACACATTTCATACGATGAATTTATGGACCTGGCCAAAGAAAGCAGGCCTGCCGGCAGCCCCTCTGGTCCTTGTCCACTGCAAACCCTCTGCTGCCACACCAGTAAGACAAATCAGCACCAATTCCTTAACTACCTAAATATTTCCAGAAGGACTCAAAAAGACAGACATACGCCGATTACTGAAGAAAAGAAACTTGGACCCGCTGAACCCTGACAACTGCACAAATGGAACTTTCCTGGGCAGGCAGACTGATAGAAACAGCAGGATTCACCCAGATGTCAAAATTCACTGAAGGTAATGCCATACTTTCAGACCTCCAAACTGGGTTCCATACAGGAAGAGGCACAGAATCTGCCCTTGTTGCCATCTGAGATGACCTTAAGAACACAGTTGATCACAACAGGGATGCTGCACTACTTCTCTTGGACCTCTTAGCTGCCTTTGACATGGTTGACCATGGCACTCTAATACAAAGACTCTACAGAACTGTCATCCATGCCCCCCTTTCTCGTCCAAACCATACTTCACAAAAGCAGGGTTCCCTCAAGGATCTATCATCTTGTCCATGCTTTTCAACATCTACATGAAGTTATTACCAGCACTGATCAATCAATGTCACCTCATGTGCACAAATACTGTGTTGTAAACGTCTGGAGCGGAACTGGAGGAAAGAATATAAAGTCACGGAGAAAAACATCTATAAACAAAGCCTCATGATACACAAACAGTTACTTTTCAAGACAAAGAAGTAGTTCTTTGCTAACCAAATTAATTTAGCAAAAAACTCAGCCAAGGAGCTCTCCAAAACAGTAACTCGCCCAGCGAATATCTTAATGAGCCAGGGATTATGCGATGAAATCGCCAAGTTTTTCTCGGAAAAGTTGAGGCTATCTTTTCAACATTCAAAGGACCAATAACTGTCAGGACAGTGGACTCAACAGAGGGTCATAAGTCTAGTTTTGATAAGTTCGCACCACTATCTGTTATGGACACTCATAATCTTTAATGTCATCAAAATTAAGATCCCCCTATGATCCGTGTCCTGTCGCAGTGTTGAAACTGGCCCCGGAACCGATAGTGAGGACACTTACCTCACTATTTAACGCAATGTTTCTAGATGGGTATTTTCCTAAATCCTGGAAAATTGCATAAATATTACTACTGCTTAAAAAACCTAAGATGGGCCCTAAGGACCCGAACAGTTTCCGACCCATCTCAAATCTCCAACTCCCAGCTAAACTGGTCCAGAGAGAAATGAATGCACAATTGAGTACTTATCTGAAAGAAGCTCAAGCCCTGGATCCTACCCAATATGGTTTTAAGGAGGGACACATCAGAATCTGCGTGCCTAAAATCTACGGAAGAGATCAGGGCAGCTCTAGATCAGGAAGGCAAGGCCGCTATGATTATGTTGGACTTTTCCGCTGCCTTTGATACAGTCCATCATGATTTATTGATGGACCGGTTGCGGGATAGCGGCGTCCAGGGTAAAGCATGGAAACTCCTGAAGTCCTTGCTCACAGACAGATCGCAAACTGTTTCTTTAGACAAATTTTGCTCCAAACCTTTTTCTCTGCCTTGTGGAGTCCATGAGCCCCACACTCTTTAATGTGTACATCTCCTCCTTGGCCCCCCTCATCGACTCCTTCGGCTTTTGCCTCACCTCCTATGCTGAAGACACACAAATTGTGGTGTTGCTGCTTCCAGGGCAAGAAAATGGAATAGTAAACGATGTATGGAAGCAGTCGGGAGGTGGATGTCTCAAAATTGTCTGAAACTCAACTCCAGTAAAACGGAGGTGATCTTGTTTGGGAATTATCCCAGCTTTTGAAGCCTAAGCTGGTGGCTGGTTTCTATGGGTTCTCTCCCGACACCCACTAGGAAAGTGAAAAACCTGGGAGTCTTTATAGATGATAGATTCAAACAAAATGGCAAAAGAGGATTACTAATAGATGGAAAAACATTGGGGCTCTAACTAGGTTTATTTAAAAAAAATGGTTTAAAACCAATAGATCTAATAAAAACAGTGTACCAAGCCAAGACTGTTTCTACTTCTACCTATGGGGCAGCTGTTTGGGGCATGAAAGAATTTACAAAACTGCAGATTATCGGAGATAATTTCCTAAAAAGGATCCTTTCGTTACCACAGTCATGTGCCCACTACAAGTGTCACATGGAAATAGGTGCCCCTTATATAACTGATATAATTGCAATTGGCCCCTATCCTAACGTGGCAGTCAATATGGCAAAAGGAGTCCCTTGTCTCGACAAGAGAGATTTTCAAAGATGTCCTGAAACTAGATGGAAATAACATTGAAGGAGGCTGTTCTGCATTACCCCTTCTTGGAACCTTCCAACTGCAGTTCTATATCGAAAACTGACCTAAAAGCTCAACTGCTTTCAAATCGCCAGATAAAAAGGGAGATTAGAAATATTAATCTCCCAACAGTTCAATCTTACCTGGCGTGCCCCATCATAGAATTAACGAACTCAAATAGAGCATATCTAACCTTTGTTACTAATCTGCAACATAGGTATGTCTTGGTGAGATTTCATCTAAATTATAGTCCGTTAATGCTGGGTACTCCTACCAATGTTTTTGTTGTTTCTGAACTCCCATTTTGTACATGTGATAATCAATCTACGCAGGATGACATATATTTTTTGTTTTTCTGTAAATTTTATCACAGCGGGAGTGTTTTGACCGGGAGACTTGTTGGAGTGTTGCCGACCCAAGAGGTGGACTACAGGCCCCAGGAGCCCCGCTCCAACAGCACCAGAGGCGCATTAGCCCCTCCCCGCCGCCTACTTGGCTCCTCCCGGCACCCGCTGCGTGGGTGCCGCATCGCAGCGGGAGTGTTTTGACCGGGAGACTTGTTGGAGTGTTGCTGGCCCAGGAGGTGGACTACAGGCCCCAGGAGCCCCGCGCCGAGAGCACCAGAGGTGCATTAGCCCCTCACCGCCGCCTACTTAGCTCCTCGTGGCACCCGCTGCGTGGGTGCCGCATCGCAGCGGGAGTGTTTTGACCGGGAGACTTGTTGGAGTGTTGGGACGGGACGCGTGCGGGCGTACGCCGGGAAAGCCCGGGCCAAGGGCGGGCCCGTATGAGCCCGTTTGAGCCTGTTCGTGACAGGGAGAGGCAGGGCTGGGCCCCCCCCAAAGGTGCTGGATCTCAACGGTGGATGTGCTCTCTCAGTAAGTGGCCCCTAAGATTAGCACTTGTGCCCACTGTAGTAACCTCTGCCCCCAATACCGGTAACTAAACTGGCTCAGTATGACAGCACGGGAGGGAAGAGGGAGGAAAGGAGTGGGAATCTGGTACGTTGCGGGAACCCTTGATCAGTTCATAACCAGGGCCAGTTCCGTGCTTGCACATGAGATCGCCATCTCGGAACAACGTCTTTCCACGGACTCTGTGTTTTCAAAATGATCTTCCCTGGGGGGGCATAATTAATGTGCGTTCCCCGGAAAGACTTCGCCAGTCTGGCACCGCAAGGGGTCCCCAGTCGAAGTTCACATCAAACCCAGATATTAATTAGCAACAAAGAAGATCCCTTGAATCCCCCGTTAATGCCAGGAAGGACACTGCCGGAGATAACAAAGAACACGGTTACGTGCGTGGCAGACGTCCACAAAGAGACGTCTCAACCAATGGATTTTAAAGAGGGGGAGGTGGCAAAAGAAAAAGAGGAGGCACACGTGGAGGCTTACAGCAAAAGGGAAAGAAACCCAAGACCTCTAAACCAAGTAAACAGAGGGAGTTGCCACACACAGACACATCAATTATTTAAGTCTCACAAGAAACTGTGCCCATAGCAATCGCCTCCAGTACGGATGTTATTGGAATTGGTGTAGTGGTGCCGGAGGAAGTGCACTGGTAGAAAATAGGTGCCCTTAGTTCATCGTCCTTGAAGCCATTAATGGAAAGACTCAAATTAATTAAAAATAGGCGTGAGAAAATGGAGAGACTCATAATGACCACCATGGGAGGCATCTATACTACTATTATAAAGAGAGAACACAAACCTTTGAGCCAGGTAAACTCGAAAAGTACACCACCAATCAAAACACCCAAGACATCTTTGAAAACTTCAGGGCAAGCAGAAGGACATAGGCTATTAAAAAGAAAAAATATACGTTGTTTAAAAAATTTCGAAATAAAAATAAAGTAGTCCCTTGCAAGTAGCGCCGGCCGCGACGTCTGCGTGATGACATCATTTGCGTTTGCGCTCCCTGGCAACACTTCCGGAAATGGCGCTGAAGATCGCAACCTGCTGGGAGGACTGCCGCGGCCCTGCTTGCTGCTGGGCGAAGTGGCGGCCTGTGCGGGCGGGGCGCATGGAGAGTGGCGGCCTGTGCGGGCGGGGCGCCTGGAGAGTGGCGGCCTGTGCGGGCGGGGCGTCTCGAGAGTGGCGGCCTGTGCGGGCGGGGCACCTGGAGAGTGGCGGCCTGTGCGGGCGGGGAGCTTGGAGCGGGACCGGCGGCTGAGGTAAGGATCAGGCGGGAGGGGGGGCAGGGACGGGCCGGGGCGGGAGGGAGCTGGGGGCAGAAGTGCACGCAAGCCTCAAATGCTGCCCCCAGCCCCTTTCTGCCCCAGGCAACGCTGGGGCGGGCTGCTAGTTGAGAATAAAGTAGCAAATTGCAGCTATGTAAATGAGCCAGTGAGGGAGGGTGGAAGGGATCCAGCTGCTTGCCTAGTACCACGGTAGCATCAACCATGGGCCCGGTCTCCCACCTGTCAGGCCCAGGTATCTTAAAGGGAAGAATAGCGAGTGGAGGCAATGCAGTCCCCTTAGACATACATGGAGTAAGCCGCAGCTATGAAAGTTATGAAAGGGTTAGAGACAAGAATGAGGCAACAAATTTGCGCTCCCACTTAGACCTACCCCCTGCCTGTACACCTTATGTTGTAGTTCTGACTGGTGTCCCTGAATTGGAAGACAGCAAAATTGAAACCAATGACCAACTAAAAAATAAGACAACCCACTGGCTAAATAAAAATAGGCCATTGCCCCAGGATGTAACGTGCAAAATCCTCCTTGTTAGGAGAGTCAGCTGGGTAGGAGCCAGGTTAAAAAACATAGCAGGAGACTGTGTTATTATTAATTTCAATGACTCCAGGGTGGTGGATCAAGTTTGCTGGGGCCCCTGGACATATTCACGATCCTCTATCCAGGCTGGGAATTTATTTTTATATTCCACCAGATTACACACCCAACTCTGAGCAATTTGATGCGCATAGGGCCAGGATTGGTCAGCCAAGCAGGCCAAGAGGGTGGGGGGGGGGTGCCAGGGGCGAGGATCGAACCTCGGCTTGGAGCCCCAGGGGGAGGAAACTCACATGGCCAGCAGGTAGTGCCAATGATGGAGGGGGGAGGTTTGGCACTCCCTTTACACAATAGATATGCATCACTCCACTGGGGAAGATACCTTAGTGAAGTGGACTGACTACAGGGAGAGAAATCAGGCCAAGACAACGTCCTGAATGTGGCCCTGCAGAACCCAAACCCACAGGGGGAGGAGCAGGCAGGAGAAGTCATATCAAACAGATACCAGCTTGCCCCCTGTAACATAAGGACTCCCAGAATTAAGGCACCCCAATGTACCGTTAGAGCAAGTACAGACCTATGCCCTGAGGTAGACACATTAGGGAGCACCATTGAATTAGTATCTTGGAATGTAGCAGGCCTGTCAGCTAAATTTTAGAATCAGGAGTGGCTGGAATATATGAATACATTTAAATAATCTGTCTCCAGGAAACCTGGGAGGTAGACCACTCTCATTTTCATTTAGTTGGGTACAAATCGTTTGGGATCCCGGCAAGTAAGTC
This sequence comes from Lissotriton vulgaris, assembly GCF_964263255.1. Taxonomy (NCBI): domain Eukaryota; kingdom Metazoa; phylum Chordata; class Amphibia; order Caudata; family Salamandridae; genus Lissotriton; species Lissotriton vulgaris. The sequence goes on from NC_141697.1 coordinate 665,597,721, forward strand.
CATGGCCGGAAGAGCGAGGGGAGGTCTCCTAATATTTGTAGACGTGTGCCTAGAAGGGGGTTGGGTTGATCTAAAATGGAACTCGGAATATATGATAGGCCTCGGGTTTAAAAACAGGGGTTTTAATATAACCCTGGTGAATTTTTAGAACTCGGGAGGCTCCAGAGTGAGAGAGTTAGACGAAAGACGAAATCCCCTGATCGAGCAAAAGCAGGGCACAATGGCTCCCATGCTTTTAATCGTGGGTGACCTCAATTGCCACTTGTGCCCTAATCTGTTACCCATTAAAGAAGACGGGACCTCCTGTAGCTCAGAGGAGGGACCCCATTTTGAGCACACACTGGAGGGCAGGGAGCTGAGAAGGGTGATGATTAACCACAGGCTTGAACACATAATGGACATATTGGTTGCTGACTTTAATAAGCTGGTTACCCCCACTTTTAAAGGAAGGGGTTGCAGCTCCTTCATTGATTTTATTTTGGTGTCTCAAACTACTAAAGAAATGGGTATGGGGATTTTCAATAGAATTGAGTGGTTTTAGTGACCACAACCCCCTAGTACTGTCCCTATTAGCGTCAAATATAAGTAGGGTCACAAAGAAGAGGGGGGCCGGGTCAAATGTAGAAAAGATCACTGATCAGGGCAGGCGCCTGAAATGGTTGAGAATTAATGGGGAAAGCTTCTACAGGTCCCTAGCAAAAGAGGGTGGACAGCTCTAGAGAAATGCCTTGACTCATCAATGGAATGGTCACATCTAGTCGATCTATTTGAAGAAATGGGTCGCCTAATAGATGGCCTTTTAAAATTGACAGGACAGTCCAATACCAAAAAGGATCCCAGGTGGTGTGACAGTGCATGTTCCCTTGTACAGAGAAAGCTAAGAGCCGCACTAAGACTCAACCCAAGGGACAAACAAAGGGTGACGCAATGCAGGCTTAACTATAAGCAGACGATAAGCGACGGAAGAGGGCCCTCCAAATTCAAACTTGGGAGGACCTGAGAGGAGCTGCAGAAAGGAAAGACACAATTACCTTCTGGAAGATAATTAATAATCCCTGTTTTCAAGATGTAAACAGTCCACAGATAGGTTCCAACGTTCTCCCGGAACAGTGGGTGGAGCATTTCAGAGGGCTTTATAATCGGAGGAATAGTGAGCCACTGTATAATGGTGAGGGGACGGGGAGGTGGAATGTTACACTTAAATTCACCCTAGAGGAGATTATTGCAGGTATTATGGGTCTCACCAAAAACAAGGCACCGGGACCGGATGGAATCCCGCCGGACCTCTTCCTAAGTAAGGTGGACCTGTGGGCCTCAATCCTAACAAGAGTGTTAAATGCTGCTATAGCCACGGGGCTTCCGCGCTCTTGATCAACGGCCACAATAGTGCCCATGTTCAAAAAGGGGAACAGAGATAACCCCAAGTGTTACCGCTCAATCTCCCTTATAGAAGTCACTGTCAAAGTCCTGGGACGTGTTTTAAACCGTCTGATGAACTGGGCTGAGGACCAACAGATTATTACTGATGTCCAGTGTGGATTTAGGGCCAAAAGATCCACAACAGACCAATGCATAAACTTATTTCTCCTGGGGGCTAAATATACCATTGCCTGTAATGAAACGGTCTACTTAGCCTTCATGGACCTAACCGCAGCATTTGACTGTGTCAATAGGGAGAAGCTGTGGGCCCAAATGAGTAATCTAGGGGCAGACCAGGATCTTATAAAAATCTTAAAAGCCCTACACTGGAATACCTCGGCTAATGTAAGGTATAATTTAGTGGGCAGATGCACTGAGTCCTTTACCTGCACCAGTGGTGTGCGCCAGGGGTGTATCTTGGCGCCATTCCTGTTCTCCCTGTATATAAACGGCCTAGAACAAGCCCTATTAAGCCTAAATGTGGATTCACCTAGAGTAGGCAGAAGAGCAATCCCTGTCTTGCTCAATGCAGACTACGCTGTACTGCTGGCACGGACTCCACGGGGTCTACAGATATTGATAGACGGCTTTGTGGATTTCATGAATAATTTCGATCTGTCTGCCAACCTCAACAAGTTTAATGTAATGGAAACAGGGTCGAAACCGCGAAAATGTTTTAATTACAGAATAGGCAAACACAAATTAGAGAAGGTGCAGTCCTTCTCGTATTTGGGTGTTTTAATTGACGGGCATTTAAATTTTAAAGCACTACTCGAAGAGCGTTGTAATAGGCTAGTGTACAGCACAGGGGTAATCATGAATTTCGGCCGCAGACTGGGCTGTTGGTCCCAGGAGCAAATTATGAATTTATACAACTCCATTTGCTACTCTAAAGTGGCATATGGTGCCGAACTCTGGGGGATCGCCAATTCTGACAAATTGCAGGTGGAGGAGAATAAATACATGAGAAGGCTCCTCAAGGTCCCACAGGATGTCCCCTCTTATATTGTTCACAAAGAACTGGGAGGGGCACTTATAGAGGATAGGATCCAGGTTAGACCCCTGCTAGCATGGCTAAAGATCTGGGATAACCCGGAGGCAACACTGACCAGGCAAATAATTATGGATTGCCTTGGTAGGGACAGGGGAATGGACATTCCTTGGCTGAAGTATCTTAAGGCTGTTTTGTAAAAAGAATTGGTTCCAAAGGTCTCTTCCCTAACCCGACCGGAAGGGCAGGCCGGGATAAGGATAGTGTGAAGAAGAGGTTTATTACTTATAAAACTGCCTCTAGAGAAGAGAGGGAATGGGGCAAAATGTCAGTCAGAGCTTACGGCCTAGTGAGGTCAATGATCTCCGCAGGACACCCTTCATTTTGTATTATTGTGCCCTTTATATTCATTTGTCCGGGCGCCTTTATCTAATTAGTCTGCTGAAGAAACTCAAATTTAGGCATGCCAAGGTGCCCTTTTACATTTACAAATGGCCCAAGACCCCCTGACCCTGCTCTCTATTACACGTTTTTTAAGATTAGCATTTAAACTCAGAGAAACAAGAGGATCTGCTGGAAGGAGTGGGGACCAGATGGAGGACTAATGAATTGTAATGAATATTTTGGTATCTTTTTTTTCCTGCTGTATAGATAACAAACAATATATGTATTTTTAGCATTTTTAATCAAACTTTTATGTTTTTTTGTGTAATGCCGAATAAAGATATTTGAATTAAATTCAAAATATTATAATGAAAGGAAACATTATTTATCCCTATTATGCGAAAAATGAATTTTAAACAGTGTTGCGTGGCATTTTATTATCTCCAGCTAATTCCTGATCCTTTGATCTGATTCTCTTTAGCATTTTTTTATTACCGGCACTAAAAAAGAGATCTATAACTACCTGAAACTATATTTCTATAAAATGAAATGATTTTATGATTGTGTAAATGATCATGAACTTGTATCTGTGTTTTAAAACTAGCGATTTTTTCTCATGCGTGTTGTAATGTTGAGAACTGTCTTTTATATATAGTACACTTTTTATGCCTACTTTGTGTTGGCGAAATAAAGTTTTCTGACTGAGATGACAGTTTAATTTTGGTGAACAAGTCATTGCAGTAGTCTCGGCCACGTCATATGTCCTTAGAATATGCAAAAAAACTGCCTTTTTTGCAACAGGAGAGTCAGCGGACGGTGATTACATCACTAACCATGGCTAGGCTAGACTATTGTAATAGCCTTTACCTGAATACTCAGGTATACTTTCTGCATAAACTCCAATTACAGCAGAACGAGACCGCTAGACTGCTTTCCGGCACGTCTAAATTTGCATCGGTCTCTAGTGAAATCCGGAGACTCCACTGGTTACCGTCAAGAAACGAGTACAGTTTAAATCTCTCTGTATGGTACACAAAGCCCTACAAGGCATAGGACCAGATCATTTAAAGAGGCAATTCCAGTGGTATGTGCAAAAAAGACCACTTTGCTACATGGGAGCAAAACTGGTGACTGTACCACGTGCAAAAAGAAATTGTTGGGGTGGCAGAAGTTTTTTCATGTACGGCAAAGGTTTGTAATGACATCCCCTTCCATCTGTGGAGCATTTCTGGCTTACCGGTATTCAGGAAGGCCCTCAAAACTTGGCTTTTTTGATTGATTGATAACCCGGTCATAAATCATGTTTTCTTCAGAGGAATATAGCTAGCATCAGGACACCCTAGGGTAACAGTTGTGCTTTACAGGTTTCTCTAACATAACATAGCATATGCAGATGACACGCAAATACTCCTTCAACGGGAATGTCCCAAAGTTATTGGAAAGTCTACAATTTTCTATTGTCTCTGAGCCGTGTATCAATGGATGAGCCATCTCAAATTAAATGCTTCCAGAATGGAAATACTCATGTGTGACAATTGGAAAAGTTATGACCTGCTCACCGCCTGGCCTTATGATCTGGGAAAACCGCCTTAAGTATCGAAAGAAGTAAGAAACCTCAGAATGATCATGGACTCCAAGCTATCAATGAATGCCCAAGTTGACAAACTTGCACGATTAAGCTTTGTTACTATAAAAACTCAGCGAATAATCTTCCCCCATCTGGGATTTCCACACAAAGTCCAGGCTACCATCCCTCTTGTTGTGTCCAAACTAAATTACGCAAATAGCCTCTACCACGGATGAACTTTAACAACTATAAAAAGACTACAACTGATTCAGAACTCGGCTGCCAGACTGCTCCTACATATAACGCAGTAGGACCACATCTCCCCTGCCTTTAAAGCCCTCATTGATTACCAGTTGCCAGAAGATCCACGTTCAAGCTCATTTGTATCACCCACAAAGCGATCCGTGGAACAGGATCGCTCTTCATCAGGAATAAAATCGCCAAACAAAATCAACAAACGAAGCTCCGCTCTAGAGTGACACCTCGCCTCAAAATCTCAACGTACAAGAAAAAAAACATGGGGTCACATCCTTTTCTGTTCAAGCAGCCAAACTATAAAACTCTTTACCCCCCCTAACATAAGGTCCTCAGATAACCACCTGATCTTCAGAAAACTACTTAAGAATTGGCTCTTTCCCCAAAAAACTATCATACCAAACAGATTTATACAGCATATCCCGCTGTATATAAGCATTTTTTGGACTATAGATATGTACCTTTATATGTGTATTGCTTAGAATAAACGTGTTTAATAATTGTTTTTACAAAATATAGATATTCGTTAGTTATGCTTAACAAATGTACATATTACTGATAGTTACACTATTCTATGTTTTTAACATGTATAGAAGTGACTACATAAATAAGTAAATCTTTTATCATAACTATTTATCCACAATTGCTTCACTATTGAATTACAATTTTTATTAAAAAAACAAATATAATTATTTAGTACAACACTTGAAACTTGGAGTTTATTAAATGCATCTTTAATCTACATATACTACCTTCCTTATGCATATATATACCTTCCATGTACTTATCTATCTATATATTTATCACTTTTCTTCTAATTCAGCATATCTCAATATATCCTCTACTTACACTCTCCTACTCTCTCATTCATCCCAAACCCCATACCACAACTATGACCAAATAACCCTTTCCCTCCTCTACCCCTCCTTGCATGACCTCATACCGCTTTTACTATTCAGATCTCCCAAACAAGCCTTTCTAAACCCTTACCTCTGACTTTTCCCCCCTCCCCCTCCCCTTTACTCATCCAATGACCCCTCCTACTGCTATGAACTCAAAAAATATTCAAGACCCTTCCCTCTTCTTTACTGCATTCCCTCTTCTCTGTCTCCACTATTCCTTTTCAATCCAATAAGGCCAACATGTCCATTACGCAAATGAATTGCATATTTCCCTATACTAATGCACCACTAATCCTTTATGCAAACCTTTTCCCTCTTTTCCACTATCCTTCTCAATCCAAATAACTAACATATCCACCACTTAAATTACTGTACTTTTTTTTGGGAGGGGGGGGGTTATGTAGCGCAAACTAGACCCGAAGGTATCAGAGTGCTTTACATGAGGACTAGTTGCTCTACAGACAGACATAATCCAAATGACTAACATCCTCTACACAATGACTTTCATATTTCACTATACTAATTCACCACTAATTCTTTATGGGTTCTGGAATAGCGTGCTACTCATCAAAAAAGCACTTCAACGCCTCGTCAGGGGTAGTAAGCGATATGTACATGCAATTACAATACAATGCAACTACCAACATACCAGGGTCAGCAATTAACTAGGGCTAATCCTCATTTCATGGATGCCCACAAGTTGCCATCATCATGCCAGGGCCAGCATTTTACATGGGTTGATCATCTTGCCCTGGATTCCCACAAGTTTACCACTATTATGCAAGGAGGATTTTTTAACATGGGATAGACAAAATGTTCATACACATTCACAAATATGGGCTGAAACACAAAAATCAAGATTTATTTTATACTTATTACCATCCTGACTTATACTTGTGTTCTTATTCAGGATACCTGTCCTGAAAAGGTGAAGAAGGGGAAGGCAAGTTCTTCCATAGTAACATTTTAGGGGTGAGACAGGTTGTAGGTGTTCTCGAATGAGATAGGGGCAGATGTGCCCAATGATGGGTGCAACTCTATTCTGGTGCAGGAGTTTATTTTTCCATCTTTTTTTCTACCCATGCTAAAAGTGAAGCAGCAGTGTTTATTTATCATTACAATGCAGCGGAGGCACTAACATCAGGCAAATCAGATTTATGAAAGAGCTGCAACTAATATAGAATAGAGATTTGTAGTAAACCCGGAGAGAAAGAGCAAATGTTGGAACAGCCGGGCATGTACCTCGGACTATGTTGTCAAATGCTATAGAGTCTGGTTTGGGTGGCCAGTAGTCCAGCCACTCAAGGGTGTGGGTCATAATCATTAATGAACTTTATAATGGTTGACTGGCAAACATATTGGTACACTGAAATGCTAGTACTCTTCATGGGAGCCAGGTGCGCATTTTGGTGTCACTCCTGGCACGTCAAATAAGCGACCTCAAGGTCAAATGCCATGCACCATCCGTATAAAACCCTGATCCGTAGGCGCGAATTCCAATTGAGGAAGCTGGAATGACCACAATCCACCATTCCCATAAACCATTAATTTATTAATTTCTTATTGCACCAATCAATCAGAGACGGCCAACCAAACTTGGCTATCCTGAACCAAGAACGCAGGGCGCAGGCCCTGAAAAAGTAGGTGGTTGGCTCATCAGTGTCTAATTATATTGTTTTGTCTTAGAAAGAGATGTGAGCTTACTAACTATCCTTCAGTTGTAGAGGAATGATTCTATTTTTCAGGCTAAGCTGATTGAGAAACTTTGCTAGATATACATTCTATATTCAAGCAGTAAACAGTCTTTATTGAGAATGGAGCATTTCTTTGTCACAAAATAAACATTACAATACAATGCGACATAACACAAGTAAGATAAAAAAGGAACAAGTACAATACTAGTTCATAAGATTAGTTGAAACAGCGTAGTACATTTTGAATAACCATCACTTTTCTTTCCGCCATAACACGAACAAGTTGCCACTCTTTGGATCCTCAAATGATAAATGGGGGGAATGTAGTAATCTAAAATATGAAGATACCTCCCCAGAGCCATTTTAGAGCCAAGTGAGCATTCAAAATGCACAAAGCAGTGTTTTTTTGTTTGTTTTTTAAATTTGTTTTTATTGATTTTACAGAACAGTGAGCCAAACATCGTCAGGCAATCAAAGGACATATAATCACGCGATACAGTATTACATGTTTACAACCATCATAGGCTGTGATTTATCAACAGTGCAAGCATCCATAAGTGTCCCTGAATGGCAACACATAGTGAACCAGTATCATTAAAATAAGTCTCAAAAGGTATGCCAATACAAAACGTTCTCAGCATTCTTGTTTACAGCATAAGTTTAACGAAACGGTTGGCAATTTGTTAAAGCTATCAGGATTCAACGCAATTAAAAACATCCTAACAAACAACAGTTAACCAACCTCCCTCCCCTCCCGCTCAGTCCTCAATATTACATAGTAGAATTCGTATATCAACCAAAACCATAGGTGTGTGTTTCTTGGTTCCAAGTCTGTCGTAGGTGAACTGGACAGTGCTGTTAATTTACCCAGCCTAGCACACAGATAATATGGGGTGCCTAAGTGCCCTGCATCCTCAGACCAGACCCACAGATGTGAAGCCCAACACACCCTAATAGGACAAAATATCTATCGCAGCGTAATCTTCTATCATTGCATACCAGCTCAGATAGATTGGTGTTTTCCGTAGGCCTCTATATTCCTCCCTTTTCAGTTCCCTCCCTTCCGCTTTACTCCATCTTAGCATTTCTTCTTGCCATTCCTGTAAGGACGGGGCTCTAATGGCCTTCCATTGTGTGGTTATGGCTCTCTTGGCTAGAAGGAGGGCAAGGTTAGCAAATAGTGATGTAGAGCTGCCCTTCTTGTCACGGGGGCCCAGACCTAGTATGCAGTATTCCAATGTATCGTTCTGACGTACCGGAGCCACCGCGCAAATATTTTGCATACCGTCGCCCAATAATGTCACAGCCTAGGGCAAGCCCATGCAATGTGTACCAACCCCGCGTTAGGTGTGTGGCAGCGTGGGAATTCATCACTTGCCCTTGGAAACAGCGCTTAGTCTGTATGGAGTTAAGTACTCCCTGTGTAGTAACATCAATTGGATACATTTTAATTTGGGGTTACGAGAGACCTTTTTGGGGAACCCCAATATAGTATCCCATCCTTGTCTGTGAATGCTCGGCCCACGTCCCCTTCCCACTTGTCGCGTAGCGGCCGCAATGAGATCGCTATCTCCGCTCGAATCCCGTGAGTTAGCCATTTTGTCAGTCGAGCCCCATTGCCCATTCGGTTTTGCATGGTAAGCAGTGTATTCGTGGGTGGTTCTGTATCTTCGGGCGCCCATGTGATGCGTATATATCTGGAAATATGTGCGTGTAATAGAAACAACATATCGGGGATGCACAATGCAGTGTATAGAGAGAACGGGATAGATTGTTTGATTTCTTCATTAAAGAATATGCAGGTAATCTCAACAATCTGTAAAATGTCTTATTTGGGCCCACTTTATCCCATTTTACAGGCTTGCCATAAATATGCACAATCACAACCTAAATGGCTTTATTCAGTGTGTAATCTATTTTTATGCATGCCCTCTTTACATGCCCTATGCATTCAGTCTTATTGGGCTCCCGTGTTTTTCTTAACTCATAAGTGGGCCAGAATAAGAAGTTTGTAAGAGTTTCATAAGTCACTTTGATATCTGCAAAGCAGAGACGATTGCGTTTCTTTCCTGGCACCTGACATAGCTGCGATTGGAAAGGTGCAGAATCTGACCATTAAGTACAGTCTTCTTGTGTGTTTCACTTACTTTCCTATTCATGCAAGCAAATATATGTACAGTATTCCAGCTTGTATATACACCATGCATGTATGTCTACAATTTTTTTGCCTGTTAATGCAAAAAATAGGTACATTCTTGCCATGCAATAACACGTAAATATGTATATTAAAGAATGCTAAATATACCGAATCACAAACAATCCTTCTGAGTCCAGGACCCAGAAGCAGCACGGCTGAGCGTTGTGATGGAGGAGCCCGGTCAAAATTCAAAGTCGCTTCCGATATTGCCACTGCAATACACAGAGCGCGCACTCGTCTCCGATTCAATTCAGAAAGAACATTCATTCATAAATACTGCTTAATCTTGTATTTTAATCCATGAACAAACCCAACGTGTTTCGGCGTCAACCACGCCTTGATCACGGGGTAGGGTAGGTTTAGAAATATCAACATTTGAAGGTGAATATACAACATTGAGAAAAGACACATACCATTAGATAGTTCATAGTTGCAGAAACAAGGCAGACCTCTTTGAATGCATAAACTACATTGCACTGAATGTATAAAATATAAAGTTCTTGCCTACAAGTACAGAGAGGGCAATATCCAGGCAACATAGCCCAGTTATATATTCATAAATCATCCATATAAATAAATTGAACTCCTCCTTCTGCAATGTTGGCAGGCCAAAAGTACAGAAATACTTAAGAAAATAAGAGAAAAATTCATTAATGCACAAACCCACCCTAATGTCATGTTATTTCCTAAATCAGGCAGTATCGCCTGAAGGCTATACCAATATAATACATCCCTATGGGTTAATTCTGTATTGGTATATAGCTATATTCACCTGATTCTGAATAATCGCCCAACTTAAAACAGAGTTAGGGGTTGTAGCTCAATACTATAAGTAAAAAATAATAAAAAATATATATAACAAAAATGGATTGCAAAATAGAATGAAAATAGAATTAATAAGCAAATTGGCCCCAGTGGGCAATTATACTTTCATATAATGGATTTTGCATAGAGCACAGCATAATACTGTTCACAGTCAGGCACAATTCAGCCCCAGTGGGCAAAATGTGTGTAACCACAGGTAACTCTGCATATGGTAAAATAAACAATTCATAAGTAGGGTAAATAATCAATGTAATCCTTTTTAATGTAATGCCCTACTCATATGCTGAGTGAGGTCCTGCAGCATTCCAAGACTTTGGGGAAGGGAGATGGTCAGCCCCAATCATTGCATGCAGTGCTCTCTATATGTACCGCATATTGTTAACCGTCTGACAGCAGGTTATATGTGAAACAAACAGAACATTTAAACCTATTAAAACCAACATTTACAATTTGAGTTGAAAAACAATTCATTGGAGAGTTAAATCGGTAATTTCAAAATAGTAGATGACCTATTAATGCAAAGGAATGGTCTATATGATGAAAGGAGTAGGCAGCAGAAACAAAGAGGAAAAAAAGGGAGAAAAAAAGGAGAAAAGAGAGATCCTAAATCAAACATTATAACCAGATCCAGAGAAAGAAAAGGAAAAGAGAAGAAACAGAAAATGAAAAGGAGAGAAATGAAAAAGAAAATTCAGATTAAACAGGGTCTTATAGACCAGAAAAATAAAATAAAGAGACTGAGACAGAAATTGATGTGTTCAAATTACATATTGAACATTGTTACATTTGTCACCTATGTATTTAAGAAATGCATTAATCTCCTTAATTTCAAGATATGTTATATTTCCATGACAATGTTGCGATTTCCGAGGACACACAGCGAATACCACTTGTTTTTCACAAAGTGTAAAACACATATATAGACGTATATTACCCAAAGTTTGAGTCTAGCTGTTTAGTAGTATATTATTTTAACATTCCCCTTTGTATTCATTTGTCGAAAAAACATCAAAAACACATTTTCCTTCTTTACAGCAACACCGGAGATCGCGATGACATCAGTAGTCATGAATACACATGCCAAATTTTAATTTCAGTGCTACAGGTGAATTCACAATATTCATAATTATTGCTCGATTTATAACTTAAGCTAAATGATTCATTGATATTCACATTCTCTTTCTCTGTCTAACAGTGTGGATGGGCTTTTTTATTGCTTTTAACTTTGCTGAAACTTGAGGATAATTGTGTTTTTTAAAACTTACCGTTTGCTGCCAAAGACTCATTGTATTTCTCTTTTGTGCTTTTAGTGCGGTATCGTTGCTGAGCAGAATGCTGTAACCTCTTTATACTCTTCATTTTCGGCCTAACTGGCAGCCATTTATCCTCTTGGGGCAGTGCCTTTTCTCTGGTGCCATTTTTGTGAGCGCTCTAGTTGCGCAACTGAGCTGGGTCTCTCCCCTGTTTATGGACAATGCTTCACGGACGCTCGCAACGGGCGCGCCAAAGGCAAGCCCGTCTGCGCCCGTCCCCGTCTGGACCTTGTCCCTGCTAGACTTAGTTAGAATTAAGTCCGGCTCGCCTCTTGATCCTTGCCCTGCCAGATTGTTTAACAAGCTGCACCCTTTTTTAATCTCCATCTAAATGCTATCTGGAATGCATCTCTGATGTCAGGTAGATACCCCTCTATTTGGAAAAAAGCTTTTGTTGTGCCTATTCTGACTGAAAAAGGAAGACACAGATCCTGGCATACTCAAGAACTATAGGCCCATTTCCCTTCTGTCTGCTCCTGCAAAAAATACTGGAGAAGGACGTTCAGAGACAGCTCTACAATTATCTGGAATCTAATAACCTCCTTTATGATTCCCAATCGGGTTTTAGGGCGGGCTATAGTACTGAGACTGCTCTGCTGGAGGTGGCGGAAACCATCCAAGAATCCCTAGACCAGGATAGCTGTGCCATGCTTGTGCGTCTGGCCTTGTCCACAGCCTTTGATATGGTGTGCATTTGATTCTTATAGACCGACTGGCACAGCTGGGTATCTCGGGGACCATCTTAAACTGGTTCTGCTCTTTTCTGGAGGAGCGGTCTCAGCAGGTTTTTCTGCGCACTCATGTCTCCTCCTCTTGTTCCATGGAATGTGGGGTACCTCAGTGCTCGGCACTTAGCCCTACCCTGTTTAATGTTTATCTTTCTTCTTTGGCATCGGTTGTGGAACACTGTGGAGTGAGAATAATGTCATACGCTGATGATACGCAGCTTGTGGTTTCCTTTAAAGACACTGCTAAGTCTGCGTTTGACAGCTTCAGGTATTGTCTAAGATCACCTCCTGGATGACGGACAATTGCCTGAAATTAAATACCGACAAAACAGAGGTGATGTTTTTTAATCAACCTTCACCCCCACCGGCTGATCTCTGGTGGCCGACGCAGCTGAATCCCCCTCCTACCCCTGTCACCACAAGTCAGAAATAAAGGTTTGAAAATCGACTCAAAATTGTCAGCCAAGGCTCATATTGGTAAAGTTTCGAGAACATGCTTCTGGAAACTCAAAACCTTGCGAAGATTTCGTCATCTGTTGCTGATGGACTGTCGGGCCACCATAGTCCATGCCCTTATTGCATCTCAGCTGGACTACGCTAACAGCTTGTACCTGGGTCTTCCAGCTTATCTTACCCATAGGCTGCAGTCAGTCCAGAACGCCACAGCAAGGTTCATCAGAAATATGCCCCCCCCGACACGACATTTCCCCTCTTCGGCGTAACCTTCACTGGCTCCCAGTGAAAAGGAGAATTACATTTAAGGCACTGTCTCTTGCTTTTAGAGCCACAAGAGATAGAGGTCCACAATACCTGAAACAGAGACTTCAGAAATACCATCAGTCCAGGACCTTGCATTCTAACTCTCAGATGCTTCTCCATATCCCTCGCTTCTCAAAAGCCTGGATTGACGGGCGAGCCTTTACAGTAAGAACAGCCGCTCTCTGGAATGCTATGCCTAACCACCTGCGCAAAGCACAGTCAGAACCTACTTTAAGGAAGGTACTGAAAACATGGCTGTTTGAATTGCTCTAGCGTGTCCCCCCCCCCCCCTTTCTGACCACTTAGCGCCGGGACACTGCCATTGGTGGTAGCCGAGCGCTCTATAAATTGCTTGGTATGGTATGGTAATAGTCGTAGCATTACTATTAAAAATTCTTGATCATCCTGCTGAACATTTTGAGAAAACACTTCTAATCCAGTTTTTAGACTTACACTTTTAGACCTTTCTGCAGCCCTGTTGGTGGTAACTTGCCTGTATTTGGTTCCATGCAGACTGTAGCCTGAAATGCGTGTATACTTTAGATAAGAATAAAAATGTTAAACCTTGAAGTGGTTCTAGAATACAAACCAGCATTGACTTGTTATGCACAACTCTAGCTGGCATTTTATTATCCTCTAATTTATTGTAACAGTACTTGCATATAACTTACTGTGTGGAGAAGACAAAGTAAAGCGATCCTCTACAAATAAGAACACAGCAAACTTTTACCAGTTATCAGTATGTTCTTTTTCACTTTTAAATTCAACTCAACAGTCCATGTTTCAATCTTGTAGTGAGTGTGTGAACAACATATACAAACTACTCAGGTTTTTCAGAGCACACTGTGTTAATTTTTGTAATCTCTTCTTCAAAGCTATCAACTACAATGCCTGTGTCCTGTTCTAACTACTTCTATTGTCAACTATTCATTTTCCATAGAATCCTGTTCTGGACTCAAGAAACAAAACTGCACATCATCACAAACCTTTTCTTCCGCTGCCACAATACCATAGAAGAGTGTTCTATTCATTTCTTCTAAAAATAAAGCAGGAATTTTAACATGATATAACCTCTTAACTAAACTTCGCATTGTTGAGAGGTGGACAGCTTATATCCTGAACTGATGAAAGGTGCTTAGCAACACTATCATTGATAAACAAGTTACTGAGTGTCCCTCCAAATTTGTATGCTTTCTAACTTTGCAAGAATCCAATCCTTGTAAAGTACATATTTTGTGTTTTAAACTTCACCTTAGCTAGATATGTAGAAATGTTCTTAGTATATCAATGGATTACTGTCAAATACTGCAAAGACTATAATACCATTTGTATACAAGACCTGAATATGCATTCCCTTTATCTCTTCTGCAATAACTTGTTCTACATTTCTAGATACCATCACCTCTTTTGCTATTTGTGGCATTCTTCATTTCATAACATTTTACTCTTTCATCAAAAGCGTAAACGGATGTGTTATCCCCATCCTCCTCTTTCACTGACCCCTGCTGTCCTCCTGCTGTAGCTCGTCTGGACTCGATTCCCCCCCTTACGACTGATTCTTTCACCTCCATTCTTCCTCTGGTCAAATCCGGCTCCCCCCTGGATCCCTGCCCCGCCTATATCCTGAAGCAGATCTATACCCACTGCCCCACACCACCTCTCACGTTTCTTAACAGCTCGTTATCCCAGGGTATTGTTACCCCATCACTCAAATCGGCGGTGATTGTACCTATTTTAAAAAAACCTGGTGCGGATTCCTCGAACCCAGCCAACTACCGCCCCATCTCCCTCTTGCCCTTCCTGGCAAAGGTACAGGAACGCCATGTTGTCAGAACCTTGAGCCTATTTGTGGAAAGAAATAGTGTCTTGGCTCCAAGGCAGGCTGGATTTCGCCCCGCACACTCAACCGAGTCAGTAATTATATTGGTCCTGGACAATCTTCGAGAAGGCATGGGTTCTAGTCAGCCACAGGCCCTGGTCCTTCTTGATCTCTCCGCCGCATTCGACACGGTGGACCATGCCATCTTACTTTCACGTGTCGAGGCGGCGGGAATCGGAGGGACTGCCCTGCTATGGCTTTCCTCCTTCTTGAGTGAGCGCACTCAAGCGGTCCGACTGGGTGAGTACTCAGCTGACTTTCGTCCAGTCCAGTGTGGGGTCCCCCAAGGATCCTCCCTGTCCCCTCTGCTATTTAACCTTTACATTGCCCCCCTTATTTTTGCTTTACAGCAACTGGAGGTCTCTGTCTACAACTACGCAGACGACCTCCAGCTTATCTTTTCTCTTTCCTCCTCCCCCGAGTCAACATCTAATTTCCAGTTCATCATGACTTTTATCCAGGACTGGATGAACTTCAACCACCTGAAACTCAATCCCGACAAAACGGAATTGGTGTTGACGGGTGGTTGCTCCAGTCCTTGGTCCTCCTCCTTCTGGCCCCCCTCTCTAGGTCCCCCACCCACGCCTGTCCCCTCTGTCAAAACTCTTGGGTTCAAAATCAATAATCAACTCTCTCTCCACTCGCAAGTCAGTGCCGTCGTCTCTTCAGCCTTCCTCTCCCTCAGAACAATCCGGAAAGTTTCACGATTTTTCTCTCCATCCGCTCTCAAACTAATACTCCTGGCCATGGTGACGTCTCGCTTGGACTACGGCAATGCCCTCTACCATGGCATGCCTGCGTACCTCGTGAGGCGCCTACAACTAGTTCAAAACCAGGCGGCCCGACTGGTTTTTAATTTACCCAAATCACAACATGTCACCCCCCTCCTCAGATCCCTCCACTGGCTCCCTGTCCGGCAACGCGCTCTTTTCAAGCTTGGCTGTACCATCTTCAAAGCCCGGTCCGGCGCTGCCCCGGCTTTTATCAACACAGCCATTCAAGACTATATCCCACCTAGAGAACTGCGCTCTACAACCCATCAACTTCTGGTGGTACCTCGCTTCAAACAGAAAAAGTGGGGAGGTTCCAAATTCTCCACCACGGCCCCCGCCTTCTGGAATTCTCTCCCACTCCAACTGAGATCCTGTTCTCAGTATCCCTTATTCCGTAAAGGCCTCAAAACATTTCTCTTTACTGAAGCCTTCCAATCTTAAACTGTCCTGATCCCTCAGCCTTCATGCCCCTGGAGTAGTAGTAATCACACAGCGCCAAGAAACCGCCTGGTGTACGCGCGCTCTACAAATTCCTTAAAACTCAAACTCATCCTGGAGACAGCTTTCCTCATTAAAGAAAGGCTCTATTGTAGAAGTATGTATCCAATCGCCACTAAAAACTGTTCAAAAGCTAATTCTATTGACTAATCTTTTCTAATGGATTTGTCTCCTTATGTACAATACTATTTTATCAAGAGTCTTCATTCTATTTATAATCAAAATAAAATGTTACTCAAAGTGAACCTTGTTAGCCCTTCCCTTGCCTAATGCAAATCATGCCCTCTCACCTCACAAACCTCCGGTATGGCTGTCCCAGGTGCTTGATCTTAAGATGGCGGACCTTCCTGCAATCAAAGCGCGAACAACACTAACACCCAGCGGAGCACACATTTCCCTGTCAGGATGGGGGCTGGGGCCAGTCACGGCCAGTCTTAATCACCGCCGTGGGGGACTCCCGTGGCTCCGGGTCACTCCCTTTCTGAGCTGTTGACGCACTACAACCCCTCCTGAGTCTTTGTTACCTCTATCCTCGTAGCCTATGTATCTATTCTAAACTGGTTTTCCCGAACGTTGAGACCTGAGCAACATGGCTGATACCCGGTGGAGTTGTTAGACAGCTAATGAGGAGATTGGCCCTGGTTTCCCCCTCGACAGTCACCTACCCAGCCGGACATCGGACACAGTTCTCTTTCGTCTCCCAGTTATGGCCCCTCCCCCCCTCCTTTCCTACTAATTCTCTCATCCTCGTTGTTTGTTGACTGTACCTTACTACGCTATTGTAACTGATGTAATTTGTAACGCAATGTTCCTCTTGTATAGCGCTCTGATACCTCGGGGTCTAGCCAGCGTTCTATAAACCTTTTCAGATACACCTTGAAATGCAACAATCCTCTGGTTTTGCGCTCTGATACCTCCGGGTCTAACCAGCGCTATATAACCTCTCTCAAATCAAATAAACCAAAATCTGGTTTTCCTTAATGCTGAGACCTGAGCAACATGGCTGATGCCCGGTGGAGCTGCCTAGACAGCTAATGAGGAGACTGGCCCTGGTTTCCCCCTTGACCATCATTTACGCAGCCGTACTTCGGGCACATTTCTTCCTCGTCTTCCTGTTATGACTACTTCCTCCCCTCCTTTCCTACAAATTCTCTCATCCTCATGTTTGTTGACTGTACCGTACTACGCTATTGTAACTGATGTAATTTGTAACGCAATGTTCCTCTTGTATAGCGCGCTGATACCTCCAGCGCTACATAAACCTTTTTAGATATACCTTGTAATGCAACAATCCTCTGGTTTTGCGCTCTGATACCTCCGGATCTAGCCAGCGCTATATAACCTTCAGAACTCAAATCAAATGAACTAAAATCTGGTTTTCCTGAATGCTGAGACCTGAGCAACATGGCTGATGCCCGGTGGAGTTGCTAAACAGCTAATGAGGTGATTGGCCCTGGTTTCCCCCTTGACCGTCACCTACCCAGCCGGACATTGGGCACAGTTCCTCGTAGTCTCTCCGCTATTACTCCTTCCTCCCCTCCCTCCTACGAATTTGTTAATCATTGTTTATGTGCACTGTATTTTACTATGCTCTTGCTTCTGATGTAACTCTTAACGCAATGATCCTAAATGTAAAGCGCTCCTATACCCTCTTGGGTCTGGTTCGCGATATATAAAACCTTATAAATAAATAAAGGCCTTATCAACTCCTCCTTCACATTGTTCTTTCAGTTTCAGTGCCTCTCTCCTTCAATACCTCTTCATATTCCTCCATACATTTACAGCCACTCTACTTCGAAACATCTTGCCTCTGATTTGCTTAAACCGCTACTGTCTTCTAGTTAAGGCGCGTCCATCTTTGTTACATTCTTTCCTGTTCTTGTGATATAGATTTTGTTCACTCTTCTTGCTTCTCATAGTTTGGTTTTTATTTGCATTACTTTTAAATCTTTGCAGGTTTCCAAATATATTTTTAAGAAATGGCTTTGTCCTCTAACCAGTAGCTGTTTTTCTTTTACTGCTTTTTCTGCATTTTTCCCCTTTTGTGTATCAGTCCTGCAGAGATACTGTATTTGTTCTGTTCCTTTTTCCTCTCAGACATTCTAATTGTAGTTATGTATATATTGTACTGTTTAAAAAAAAGTATATTTCTATTTTTACTGTAGCCAACATACTAACTACTTTAATTCTGACTTATACATAATACAAAAACAGTTTATGTTGCAGTTTTAAATCTAAAGATGAACCTAGCTATATAACTACATGCAAATAATTCAATATGCCAACTCCAAAGCAAAACACAAAACTTTATTTATTAGTTACCTTTTAACATTATAGCACCCTTTCCTACAACATAGCTGCATCATATCTTAGTTCTCACTTAAACGTGGTTAAAGACCAGTTTATCCCTTCTGTAGTACATTTTAAAATGAACTTCAACCAAAGTGTAGAAGTACATACAGTGTCTCAACACTGTAAATCCGAAAAAACAGCATAAGACCTATTTGTGTGCCTCTCTACCACTGCGCAACTGGTATGTTTACTATCTCTGTACTTTTCTACTTAAATGTATCACATTTAACCCTTTAGATGCGTTCGAAATTCGGACGGCTCACAGCTGCCTGACGCACACGCCACCCGTAGCGTCGGACGGCCGGGAGCCATCCGACGCATCCAAAGGGCTAAGGTTTGCCAAACAGTCCATATGAAAATCTTCACAATAATCTCGATCAGAGCATATAGCTCACTGAGTAGCTCACTGATTCTTCAGAGTACATGCAAAGAGTGTGTGGCAGGTTCAATATAAATTTCACCAGATGGTTCTCAAAGACTAAATATTCCTCACTAAAACGTATTCATTCATTTCTTTATGGTTGAATACAGGAATACTCGCTGGCTGATTGAATGGGTGCATAGGTGATTTCCTTGAGGATACAGGCAGTGCCTGGATGATTCCCTGAGTATGTGAGAACTCCATGGGTCCTTCCATATCTGCATAGTTACTGCCTGCGTGTTTGCATGAGTATAACACTACTATCTGGTGTTTGGATGAGTGCATGAGCAGTGCCTGACTATTTTGGAAGGTGCATCACTAATGCCTCAATAATTCAAAACATGAATAGTTTGGATGGTTAAATGAGGGCCACTCTAGTGCCTGGATGATTGCAGGAGTACATAAATAGTATATAGGTGATTTATAGAGTGCAGGAATAGTGCATATGTGATTGTGTGTGTGCATACATAGCACCTAGCAGATTGGATGAGGGAATGAGTAGTGTTTCAGTGATTGCATGAGTACCTGGTTGCTGCCAATGTGTTTTTGGTTGAGTGAACAGGTAATGCCTGGGTGCTTATATAAGTACATGGATACTGCCTGGATAATTGAATTAGTGCATCAGTGGTGCCTGGCTGATTAGATGAGTGCATGACTAGTGTCTGAACGATTGCATTAGTCCATTGTTAAAGTTTGAGTGATTGCATGAAAGCAAGTGTATTGCTGGGGTGATTGTATTAGTGCAACAGTATTGCCTAAGTAATTAAATGAGTGCCTAGGTACTGGATGGGTGATAGGTTTACTGCAGTGGTACTGCCTGCATAATTGGATGAGTGCATGGCTGTTCCTCAGTATTTCAATGAGTGCATAGGTTGTAAGTGGGTGTTTGGATGAGTGCATGGGTTATGCTTGGGTGTTTGAATGACTGCATAGGTACAGCCTTGGTGATTGTACAAGGGAATGATTAGTGCCTGGGGGATTGGTTGAATGCAGGGGTAGTGCCTGCATAGTTCAATGCCTACATAATTAGCGCCTGCGTGATTGCAAGAGTGCATATGTAGTGTCTGGGTAATTGATTAGGTGTGTAGGCAGTGTGTGAGGGTTTTAATGAATGCCTTGGTAGTTACTGACTGATTATATGCGTGCCAGAGTAGTGCCTGGCTTACTGTGAAAGTACCTCCTTTGCTGTTAGATACATAGCAGTTGTGACTATATCGATGACTCATTAAGTCCTCCAGTCAGTGTGAAACTACCTGTTTTAGTGTATCTATCCTTTTCTAGTGAGCTATGTAAGTCTAGATATCACATTTGATATAAAATTGGATGCATGGCTCTCTAGGAGCATAGAGTAAGCTGTTACTCGTGCACAGGCATCAATACATTTTTAAAACTGAAAATAACAATTCTCACTTTTTCAAAGCACAAAACCCTTTTTAATGGCATACCTACATCATTTCCCAAATATTGATTGTGTCTTTAAAACATATATTGAGCATTTCTCAAAGAAAAGTTACACACCAAGTGAAGCTTGCACGGGAACTATGAAGAGATATTCTACACTATTAACCTCCTCAATTTGAAACAAAACATGCTTAAAGAAATGCATCACACTCACAAAAATACATATTTTCAACAGCCTTAAAGAACATAGATTACAATTTTCTAGAGACAACATCATTTTGATAAAAATCTTGCAACTTTGCACATATTTTTTAAAATTGTGTCAAGTTGGATTTAAAAACTGTATTCCTTACCTGATTATGTCGCATATTGCTGCTTGGGGGAAGGAGCAGTGTTGAATGCTTCAGGTGAGGGTTTTTTAGCGTGCACCAGAATTACAGGTTAGCGGTCTAGCCGCGACGGCTTTCGCGTTCACCACACCTCATAAGGGGCGGGTGACGCGGCCACGCAGAGAGGCAGAGCAAATTTACCGAGCATAAGTGGTTCGGTTCTTGTCAGCAAAAGCCATTGAATTAGAATTTTCTAGAGACCGCATCATTTTCTTAAAAATCTTGCTACTTTGCAGATATTTCTTAAAATTGTTTCAAACTGCTTTTAAAAACTGTATTCCTTACCTGATTATGTAGCATATTGCTGCTTGGGGGAAGGAGCTGTGTTGAATGCTCCAGTAGGGTTTTTTTTGCGTGTGTCAGAATTACAGGTTGGCGGTCTAGCCGCAACGGCTTTCGCGTTCGCCACACCTCATAAGGGGCAGATGAAGCGGCGCGCAGAGAGGCAGAGCAAATTTACCGAGCATAAGTGGTTTGGTTCTTGTCAGCAAAAGCCATTGAATTAGAATTTTCTAGAGACCGCATCATTTTCTTTAAAATCTTGCTACTTTGCACATATTACTTAAAATTATTTCAAACTGCTTTTAAAAACTGTATTCCTTACCTGATTATGTTGCATATTGCTGCATGGGGGAAGGAGCTATGTTGAATGCTCCAGTAGTTTTTTTTTAGCGTGTATCAGAATTACAGGTTAGCGGTCTAGCCGCAACGGCTTTCACGTTCGCCACACCTCATAAGGGGTAGATGAAGCGGCCGCGCAGAGAGGCAGAGCACATTTACAGAGCATAAGCGGTTCAGTTCTTGTTAGCAGAAGCCATTGAATTTTAATTTTTTAGAGACCACATGATTTTCTTAAAAATCTTGCTACTTTGCACATTTTTTTTAATTGTTTCAAACTGCTTTTGAAAACTGTCTTTCCTTACCTGATTATGTCGCATATTGCTGCTTGGGGGAAGGAGCTGTGTTGAATGCTCCAGGAGGGTTTTTTTTAGCGTGCACCAGAATTATAGGTTATCGATCTAGCCGCAACAGCTTTCACGTTCGCCACACCTCATAAGGGGCGGATGACGCAGCCGTGCAGCGGGCGCGCCGCTGGCGCTCCGAAGGCAAGCCGGTCTGCACCCGACCGGGCCCTGGGGCCAGAACCCCTGGATCTCCATTAAGAGGTAAGCTCTCTTGCAGAGCAGCTGCATGGCCTTCGAAAGATGCTACCTTTTAAATGCTATCATGTAATCGCTCCGACGGACATTGGGACGAAATGTCCTCAATGCCCTTTTAAATTAGGATTCTTGACCACAACTCCAACCACTAAAACACCTATGCTACAAAATGTCTTTAAAATGTGCCTGTTGAACTGCCGTTCAATGTCCAAGCATGCAATGGAACTCCGGCTTCTGCTGGATGAACAAGATCCAGATGCCCTGTTTCTTACCGAAACATGGCTCACCAACACATCAGATCTGGTACTGGTTCAGGCACTTCCCCCCGGATATTTGATCCAGAGGCAAGATCGCACACTAGGTCGAAGAGGGGGTCTGGCTATTATTTACAAAGACAAAATCAATTGTCGCATTGCAGCAGGCCTGATCCCTGACTGTGAAAGCCTCCCCATTGCACTTGATCTTTCTCATACCTGCACCTTCTCTGAGGTCCGAATATATCTGCCTCCAGGAGCCATTGGTCATTTAAACAGAGACCTCCCAGAAGTCTTAGCGAAATCAGTGAGCTCCCCTCCCAGTTTCTCTGTTTTAGGTGACTTTAACATCCATTTTGATGATAGGACCTCACTTGCCGCAGAAGAAGTTATTGATAGTCTGGGTGCTCTGTCACTCAACCTGAAAGTGACGGACCCCACCCATCAGAAAGGCCATCTACTTGACCCGTTTTTTTCCAACATTGATAAACGTGTTGTTGGAAAACCAGTCCCCATACCCTGGTCCGACCATCACTTGATTTCCTTTGCATGGACCCTTCCGATCAGGAAACAGCCGCCGGAAACAGTTAAAAAATGGAGTCGGAACTGGCCCAAACTTCCCACTGAATCCTGGGCATTAATCCTCGATAATACCAGACCAATTTTAGAGGGTGACCCTGAAACCGCCAATAACAAGTTCAATAACTGGGTACATTCATCCTTAGATCTGCTGGTCCCTAAAAAATGGATGATAAATAAAAAAGGTCCTAAGATAATTACCTGGTACACTCCCCAGCACAGAGAACTGAAGCAAAAATGTAAATGCCTGGAGAGAAGTTGGAGGAAAGAATTCTCTTCCGTTGGGAAAACCAAATATAGAGAGGCCATCAAAGCCTACAAAACAGAAATTAGAAATGCCCAATCCCTGTATTGTGAGAAAAGATCAACTCTGCATCCAACTCCCCCTGCAAGATCTTCCAGATTGCAAAATCTCTCCTAAACCACTCCCCGCCCCTCCCCTGCCTTCTAATGACACTCTGGGACGGTGTAACAATTTGGCGAAGTACTTCTAAAAAAAATTGAAGATATCTACACGACTTTCCCCCCTATTTCAGCACTTCTATACACTCCCCCTCTGGAGGAGCAAACACGAATGCCCGATCTCCCCCTTGAGATAATTACCCCTTTGGATATGAAATACCTACTAAATCCCCCCAACCAACTAAACTCTGGGTCCCCCAGTGACGTGACCCCCCCCCCCCCCCCCCCACCCCCCCCACTATTTTGAGTCCGGTAACAGATACGGTTGCAAAACGAAAGGGGATGATGGACGGAGTGTTGAACATTGCAAGCACTTACCCCCAGTCAACTGAGCTGGGTTTAATCCATTGTCATTCTTTAGCTCACCCAGGGAAGACATGGCTTGGCAGCTCTGGCTGTACTGTTCCCATGAGGCACAGGGTCAGACTGATTTGCATAAGGCCATGTCTGAACTGGGGTGGCGGAGTGAGCTAAAGAATAATGATGGATTAAACCCAGAGCAGTTGACTGGGGGTGAGTGCTTGCAATGTTCAACACTCCGTCCAACTTCCTCTTTGGTTTTGCTTTGTTCGCCCTAAGTTGGCAGGGTATGCCCAGACGTAGGTCCCTTGCTCACTTTGCCACTGGATTCAAGCTAGCCTGGCTGAAGATGGCTGATTAGCCAAAAAACAGTCCCAGGATGCTTGTTTCCGGTCCAGGTAAGACATGGCTTGATAGTTCGGGCTGGACTGTTCCCATGAGGCACAAGGTCAGCCTGATTTGCATATGGCCATGTCTGAACTGGGGTGGCGAGTGAACTAAAGAATGATGATGGATTAAACCCAGATCAGTTGACTGGGGGTGAGTGCTTGCAATGTTCAACACTCCGTCCATCATCCATCCCCTTTGGTTTCACCGATACTGTTGCTACATCTATATTGGACCTTATTAGCATCTCTCTCTCCTCAGGATCTGTTCCCTCTTTGTGGAAACAGGCCATGGCCAAAGCCCTCCTTCAAAAACTGAGCTTGGACCCAGAAGTATTTGCAAACTATCGGCCGATCTCGCTTCTGCGAGGGATTTCTAAAATTGTGGAATAATAGGTTAATAGCGTTCTCTCCACTTTTCGGGAGAAGAACACATGTTTTCACCCGTCACAAACTAGTTTTAGACCCCATCAGGCACGGAGACCGCCCTGCTGGTTGTTGTTGAAGAAACCAGGCAAATGCTTGACAGGGGTGGTTCCGTAGCAGTCGTCTTGCTCGACCTCAGTGTGGCATTAGACACGGTCAACCACCAATTACTGATTTTTTTGTTGTTGAGTATTTTCAGTGTTTAATGTGTAAAAGAAAGAATGACTGTGCCTAAAGATCTGCTGGGAAGCCTGCGACCGATGCTATTTCATGTCAGTTATCCGAATGCTCATCAACAACCTGATAATTCTTGCCCCTTTATCACACACTTGCTGTTTCTGCTTTGTCCATTTGTGACTTTTTTTCCGTCTTTGTCCTCCCCGTCGTTTCCCTTTTGTGAGTTTTTCCTCTTTTATTCTCTCTGTAAATGTCAGATTTTTTTCAAAGCCGATTGTATTAATTTTACTCATTACTCACAGATACAGCATTTTTATGTTCTCGTGCGCAACATGCATATGCGTGCATTGAAGCATCCGCAGGGGCTTATAACAAGTCATAGTCCTTTATCAAACTAGTTTGTCCTTCTCTCCATCTTTGTTTTCGCGAGGATAAGTGTTCTTCGGGTGCAGGAGATTTATCCATTCCGAGTTGTGGCGCAGCCCTTGGGGCCAATCCATGCTACTCTAGAGGTATGCTTACATTGTCCTCACCCAACCGCCTTACCAGACAACTAATTAACGCAATCCCCCCCCCAACCTATACCCCCCTACCCTGGTCCTCTCCAATAGCCCTTCCTCCCACCTCCCCTCAGACATGTCGCTCTCTCTAACAGCATACTTGTTGCACAGTATGCATTTCAGACACTTTGCTGGATTCCCTATGGCCGTAATCAATGCCCCATCTAGTAGGGTGCACCCACATTAATCATCCCCCCACTTGGCGTCCCCATCCTTACATCTGCGATTGCGTTCCCATGTAGTGAAGGGGGCCTCTCACTCTCAGGAAGATTAGTCGTCGTCACCAGTCGGGGTTTTAAGAAGATCTACCATCGCCACCCAGGCCCTCGCCTTGTCCAGTATTTATTTATTCGTTTAGGAAGTTTTATGTAGTGCTAGCCAGACCGGAAGGTATCGTAGCGCTTCACATAATTACAAAGCGGTGCAAAAGAAAGCAAACAAAGCAAAACACAATACAGTACAGTACAACAAGACATTCAGGATACGAATCACAGTAGGAGGAAGAAGGAGAGATCCATTACAGTGTTTTGGCATTCCCCATCCGGGCGGGGAGTAGAATCTCTTAAGGCATTCCAGGCTGATCCTACCTGATAGTTAAGGAGCTTCAAGGAACAGGATTTTGAGCTGACTTTTGAATTTAGGGAAGGAAGGAATAGTTATGATGTGGGGGGTATAGAGTTACACATTTTGGGCGCATTACCGGCAAAGGACCGGTCCATAGTTTTGTTTTAAAATTTTTAGTGGAATCAGAAGTAAGGTGTCAGAGCTTCTGAGGTTCCTGTTCTGATCTGCTTTTTTAAGTTTGGACGCCAGATATTCAGGTTTGCCTGTGTGAAGGGCTTTGTGGGTGAGGCAGGCTGTTCTAAAGTTAGCCCGCAATTCTGTTGGTAACCATTTGAGTTCTTTTAGTGCCGGAGAGATGTGGTCAAATTTCTTTATTCCAGTGACCTTTCTGGCAGCTGCATAGAGGGTTGTTTTCAGAGGAGCAAGGTGAATTTTGGGTATTCCAGCGAGGATTGCAATACCATAGTCAAGTCTTGACAGCACCAATGCTTGGGTGGCTTGTTTGAGATCATTGGGTGGGATGAAATGTTTTATTTTGCTTAGTAGCTTCAGATTAAGGAAGGCGCTCTTTGCCGAGATCTTGATGTGTTTGGTCAAGTCTAGTTTGGAGTCAAGTGTGATGCCTAATGATTTGACGGAGTCCGCTAGGGTGAGGTTCTCATGGAGCGCGTCTATATCTTTTAGCCATTAGATCATTTGTGGGTTCTCTTCTTTGTTCGCGATGAGGAGTAATGCAGTTTTGTCAGGATTCAACTTTAGATGGTTGCTTGACAGCCAGCGTTGAACATCCTTTAGTGTTTCATTGAGTCCTTGAATGTCTTTAGCGGCGGAGATTTCCAGATAGATTTGTGTATCGTCCGCGTAGAGGTGGAAGGGGATGTTAGCTTTCCTGAGTAGGGTGGAGAGGGGTTCCATATAAATGTTGAAGAGTTGAGGGGAGAGTACTGATCCTTGGGGAACTCCTCTTTTGACTGGATGAAGGTCGGACTCAAAGCTGCTCATTTTGATTATTTGGGAGCGATTGTGCAGGAATGAGGAGAACCAGTTGAGAACCACATCATCTAGTTCTGCCCTTTCTTCGAGGGCTTTGAGGAGAAGAATATGGTCAACTGTGTAGAATGCTGCCAATAGGTCGAGGAGAATGAGGAGGCAGCATTGGTCTGAGTCCAGTGATTTGTGTATGTCATCAGTTATGTTGAGGATTGCAGTTTCCGTGCTGCACCCTTTCCTAAATCCTGACTGTGAGTCAAGGAGGTTGGTATTGTCCAAGTGCTGTGTTATTTGTTGGAGAACACATTCTAGTATTTTGGAAAGGAGAGGAAGGTTGGAGACGGGTCTGAAGTTGTTTGTCATTTATATCAAGGCCTGGTTTTTTTTAGCAATGGGGTGACTTGACCCGCTTTCAGGCAATCTGGGACGGTTCCGGTTTTTAAGGAGCTGTTAATATTCCTGCACCACAGTAGAGCAGGAAGGGGGTCTAGGGTATGAGATGAAGGTTTAGAGGTGGAGATAAGTTTGACTATTTCCTCTTCTAGAATGGGCTGGAAGAGAGATCATGATTTGGTAATTGGTGGTGGAGAGCTACCAAGCTCCCCCCCTACTGCTATAGGGCCGGGGAGAGCAGTTGATAACTAAAGAGCTCTCGATCTTGGAAACCTTATCATTGAAGAAGTTGTCGCAGCGTTCTTTGGAGGCCTGCCCTAAGGAGGAATCCGGTTTGGAAGTTTGTTGTCTAATAATACTGAAGAGCTCCTTGGGTCTGTTTTTTGCGCTGTCCAGAACAGAGCGGAAATACGTGGATTTCTTGCTCTTAATAGGGTTATTGTACTTCTTCTGGATAGTTCTGAGTTTGTCTCGGTGGAAGATTGTGGGCACGCTTCTCCATTGTCTTTCTGCAGCTCTTAGTTGTCTCCTTTCTTCATTAGTGTCAGAGTCGAACCAAAATCTGGACGGAATGGCTCGGTTTTTTCTTTGTTTCAGTGGTGCTAGTTGGTCAAGAAGGTTTACCATATTAGTGTTATAGAGTGAGGTAGGTTCGGTTGTGGATAGATCTTTGTCGCTGGGTAGGAGCAGCTTTAGCCTATCTTCCATGACTTCCAGGGGAATCTGGGATAGATTTCTGTACCATTTGGGGGGATTTTGCACGGGAGGCAGAGATAAGACTCTTTGGTTGATGTGGAATAAGATCATGTGATGATCCGACCAGTTTACTGGGAGGAGGTTGTCGATTGTAATTGTGTCTTGTTGGGCAATGATGGCATCCAAGGTCGCTCCTTTGTTGTGAGTTATTTCGGAGCAATGTTGGGAAAGATTATTGTCACAGAGGAGAGTATTGAGCGATTGGATTAGTGAATTGTTGGATTCATTCCAACGTAGGTTGAGATCACCCAGAATTATGTGGTTCGTGCCTTTGAGTGCGCAAGGACAATCAGGTCAGAAAGAAGTTCACCGAAAGTATAGGTGTTGCCGGGTGGGTGGTATAGAAGGTGACCAACTAACGGGCTGTTGTCCTTCAGCTTAATGGTGACAGATAAACCTTCAAAGGAGCTATATTCGCAAGGGTCCATTACAGTAATGTCAATATCATCTTTATGATTGTTGGCTACACCTCCTCCGCGTTGGTCTTTTCTATCTTTATTGATGATTATGAAACCTGGGGGCACTAACATGTCAAAGCATGGTGGGGAGCACTCCTTTAGCCAAGTCTCCATGATGAATGTAATGTCTAAGTCCTGAGAGAGGATGGGCTCAGCAAGTTCCGTTGCATGCTTGGGGGCAGATTTACAGGTAATGAGCATGCAGTTGGTAGATATATTTGTTTTGATCAATTGCTTTTCTAAAGGGGCCCTCGGTATGAAGGTGAGGGCGGGCGGCGGTCTGGTTAGCATTGGGGGTGTGAAGTCTCTTCCGAAGCCCGTGATCACTTGGATCTTGGCGTTGGTGGCAATTGAGGGATGGGAGACATAGGTGGAGGCTAGATCCATAGCTTCTTCATCCGACATTGCTGCTGTAGCTCTGAGAGGCCTATTTGATTGGATCTCCACATCATTACTGGTGTATGTCTGAGCTTCAGGTGCGGGGGCTTTAGTTCTTGAGGGTGATTGAAGTGTGATCCCTGCGTCCGTTCTAGGGGGCCTTGGCAGTCGGTTCTCGGAGGTGGGTGAGTTCCCAGAACAGGAATTACGAGGAAAAGAGTCAGTCTGACCGGAGGCCATATGTTGGACATATTGGGGCTTACAAGTCTTCTCTAGGTTGGAAACGATTTCCTCCAGACCACTGCATATCGTTTCTAGCTGACTTTCTAGTAAGGTCAGCCGGTGCACCATATTTTCCAGTGCTGGTGACGAGGGTCCCCTCGCAATCCGCCCATTTTATGAGTGCCTGCAGCCATTGCGCAGTGTTGGGGGCAGTAATTGCCTTCCAATGGCTAGTGATTTCCCTTTTAGCTAGGACTGAGCCCAAATCCAGTAATTTGCTGGTGGTTTTATTACGGGCAGTATGGGGAAACCAATGTAACAGGCAAACGCCTGGAGTTAGCTGCAGCTCCCGTTCTGTCACCTCTTTCAGCCTGGCCAGGACCTCCTCCCAGAACCCGCGAAGTAGTGGGCAATCCCAGATCATATGCATGAACGCTGCATTTTCCAGTCTGCATCGCGGGTAAGCAGTGTGGGACCGAAAAATTCATTGATTTTGTGATGGGTAAGGTACGCCCGGTGAAACACATAGAATTGTATTAGCTGGAATCTCGCATTCCTGGAGCAATTCCATGTTCGTTCCAGGAGCATCTACCATGACTTTGCCTCTATTGGCAACCCCAGGTCCGCCTCCCATTTAGTGCGCAGCCCCTCTAAGGGAGCCCCGGACACCTGCGTCAGTCTCCTATACAGGTACGTCACCACCTTAATCTTACCTGCGGAAACGACCATGTACTGGCAAGGGAGGAAGGTCTGTGGCTTCTCCATTCCCTTTTTCCAATGCCGACGTACAGCAGCTGTCAATGCCGCATGCAAGAGAAAATCCTGGGCAGGCAGTTCATGTCCCTCCATGAGGTCCTGAAATGGTAAGAGGGTGCCATCCTCGTACAGATCTCAGATGGTGGAGATCCCCAGTTCCTCCCACTCCCGCAATCTCTGCCAGTCCCCCTCATGAGGCAACTCCTCACAGAGCCGCACCGGAATCTCGGGCGCATACGCAGGGCCTGCTTTATTTTGGTGCAGGGCCCTACTCCAACATTGCAGCAGCACCCATAGATCTCTGGGTACCTCTCTTTTGCGCATCGGAAGCTGGAACAAAATCGTAGTCAGGTGGCGAAGCCTCAAGTCCCTACCTCTCTGGTCCACCTCCACTCCCAGCCTCCCCGCCAGCCACTGCGCGAACCACTGGAACTGGGCCGCGTGATAATATGCCTCAAAATCAGGTACTGCAAAGCCCCCTTCCTGTCTAGAGCGCATCATAGTATTCAGAGCCACTCTACTCCTCCCTGAGCCCCACAGAAAGCTCGTAACCATTGAGCATAATTGGGCAAAGTATTTCCCGGGCCCCCATAGTGGCAATGTACCAAAGTAATACATCAGACGGGGCAGGGTTATCATTTTTAGCAATGCCACTCGTCCCGCAACCGATAGAGGCAGAGACCCCCAGAAATCAATAGTACTCTTGCTAGTTCTCAGAGCCCGCCCTACGTTGCCCTCAAATAAATCAGCGGCCTCATGATAAATTCTGACCCCCAAATAAGGCAAGCATCTGTCTTCCCAATGCACATCTAGTCCCTCAGGAGGATCACCTCTACCTCCTCGTACCGGAAATAGACCGGTCTTAGTCCAATTGACTTTGGGCCCTGCCACTTGCCCCAGGCTCTCCAGTAATTCCTGGGCACCCCGTAACTCGTCGGCAGCATGGGCAAGGAGCATTAACAAATCATCAGCATATAGCGCAATGTAGTGCATTTGGCCCATCCCCTCTAAGCCCCTGTAGTGCCTCCCCACCCGGGCATGGACTGTCAGAGGCTCCATTGCCAGGGCGAATAGGAGGGGAGACAGCGGGCAGCCCTGTCTCGTCTCCCTACCTACATCACAAGCCGCTGAGATTTCCCCCCCCCCCTCGTTCGAACCCTGTCTGTTGAGCTCCACCTTGGGGATTCCCAGTAGGGACCATCCCACAGGGAAAGCCAGGACGGGTTCCCCAGCGGTATACAGTGCCAGGACGCCGACAAGCAACAGTGCGCTTTACAAGTAAAACATTACATTACATTACATTCCATTATGATCAGAGGCTGTCCTAGCCAGGGACTCGCTCATAGTAATCGTCATGTGGACATCGGGGGAACACAGTATTGCGTCCAACCAGACTCGCAACTCATGTACAGCTGAAAAGTAAGAGTAGTCTCGGTCCCCAGGGTGATGAGCCCTCCAGGTGTCTATCAGTCCCCAACGCTGTTGCCAGTCTCGTCTGGCCTCTGCCACCCCACGAGTGGGGGCGTCGGTAAGTGGAGGATGGGAGCGATCCAGGTCTAGGTCAGTCACGCTATTAAAATCCCCCCTAGAAGAACAGGACCCGTTAGCTCCCCCGCTAATTTCTGTGATAGCTGTTCAAGAAAGGTAGACTGGTCAGGATTGGGGGCGTATATGCTTCCTAGTGTGATGTCTCGCCCATCAAGCCGCCCCGTTACCACAGTGAATCTACCGTCTGTGCCTATCACCTGCCTAACACACTGGGATGGTACCCCTGCCCGTACCCATATTAAGGTTCCCCAGGCGTAGGCTGAGTAGGTAGTATGGAACACCTGCCCCCTCCAATGATACTACAGCGCCACCCCCTCCGCCCTCGTTAAGGGAGTTTCTTGTAGTAGTGCAATTTGCACTCCCCTCCGTACTAGGTAGACATGTATTTTGTGCCATCGACCCATAGTGTGCATCCCTCTTACATTCCAGGACATACCTTTAAGTCCTATGAGGGTGGCCATGGATCCAGCTCATGCACGCTCCCTTCTAAGAACCCCTTAGGGACATGTCTGACCCTCTCCCATCCCTCCCAAACTTCAAACTTTACCCAACTCCCACGCCCCAGGACAGGCACACAAGAACAGGTCCCCATCCAAATTAAAGTACTCATACAACGAACCGTAACCAGGAGGCAGCCTGTGACTCACAAACAATGCCCCCAGAACCCCCCAAGGCCCTCCCTTTGGAACATATCAGACCAGTCGGACCCCCGGCATTCTAGTTGGGTCATCCCCCACGGTGCTGCCCCGCATCAAACTGGCCCTGGAGCCCAGCAATCTCAACAGACATCCTACCAGTGTTCCTGCATAGCCTCTGCAGCCCCATCACCGAAACATCCCATCTGCTGTCTGCGGAGTGACCTCCAGCAGTTCCATGTCCGAAAGTCCCTGGGCGCTACTTGATCTCGGGCTCTCCAATCCGCTTTTCTCAATGTCCGTGCCATTACTAGTCAGACTGGTCTCGCCCCGGCTAATGGCCGCCACTGCTTGAACTGCACTTTCTCGTTCCTGACGCCTACCCACTGGGGTAGCAGACCTCTGCTCCGGCGATGTGCCAACCCGTCGACCTCGGGTGAGACCGCCTGTGGCGTGCGTGCAGCCATGCCTCCACGACTCTCCAGCCAGCCCCATGCTGCCTGCGGTGTAAGAAAGTAGTGTGTTTCCTCCTCAGCAGTCACCCGCAAGTGGGCCGGAAATAGCATAGCGTAGGGGAGATGGAGCTGACGCAGCTTTAAACTGCATCCCAACTCTAGTTGACTCGGCGAAATCCCTCGGAATAACACTGGACGAGAACCTGGATATGAAAACCCACATTAACTCTATGGCAAAAAATGCCCATTTCCACTTGTACTATTTGAGAAAGATGAAATCTTATTTAACGGAGACAGACCTGAAACTAGCGGTGCAATCGCTGGTTATATCTAGGATCGAATATGGTTGTACTACACTTGCCTGCCTACCAAAAATTTCAACTGCACCCTTAAAAGCCTGCCTCAATGCTGCGGCAAGACTTATTACAGGATCGAGGACATTTGACCACATCAAACCTCACCTGAAGGGCTTAAACTGGTTACTGTACGAGGCCAAAGTACAGATGAAAATGGCATGAATCACCCATAAAGCGATTCATCACAACACACCTAAATATCTCGCCCACAAAAAAGAAATCACAGGAAGAAACAGACTTGTCAGGAGTGCCAATTATCTGCTCCTGAAACCACCTATCTTCAAGAAGAAAAAAACTTATGAAAGGACATTCTCGGGCGTAGCTCCCAGGATTTGGAACTCCCTTCCTGCAAACATTAGAAGAAATTAAGAACTTTTTTATGGGCAAGTTCCTCCCATAAACAAGTTAAACGTAATCGAAGACTTGTCATGGACTTTATAACCTTAAACCAAATAGAGGAATTGAGTGAACCTCTATGAATAATACCTCAGAACTTTGTTAACTCAGGTCTTAATCAATTCCGACACGTTGCTGCTATCCCCGATATTAGCCTTTAGTTACTAGGTCTAAATCGACACTATTTAATCTGCATGTCTCAATGCTATATGTACACTGTATTTGTAACCTATACCATATGATGTTAAGTGCTCTGATACCCATGGGTCATATCCGCGCTATAGAAAACGGTTAATAAATAAATAAACAGCCAGAAAGGATGATCTTTGGCGCTGGACCTCCCTGGTGTAGTTCGGGAATATCAGCACTCTGCTGTTCCCGATCTGCAGATTCCGTTGTTCATGGGCCCTCTGCAGAATAAAGTCTCGGTCACGGTAGTGTAATAGTCACCACTATTGGCCGAGGTGGAGCTCCAGGTTTAGGCGGATGGGCCCATACTCTTTGTGCTCACTCCAGCAAATAGAATGGGGAGAGACCCTCCGGCACCACCTCTGTTCCCAGCCATGTTTCCAAGAACTGGACTGCATCCGCCCCCTCTTCACGCTCCGGGACTCCCACTATGCGGATATTATTACGCCGGGAGCGCCCTACGCTGTCCTCCGTTCTTACTTCCAGCACCTTGACTCTATGCGTCACATCATGCAGAGATTGTCGCAGGGAAGCCACGGTATCCGGGATATCTTTCATGTTGGTTTTGTTAGTCCCTACTCTTTCTTTGAGTTTTCGGTGGTCGTCCTTCAGTAGGGTGAGATCCAATCCAATGGCGTCCATCCTTTTCTCTAGCGTCTGCCGGGTGTCCAGAAGTGTGCCCCTACGCAGTGTCTCTGGTATGCCGCCTTCAATGCAGTGATCTGTCTTACCGCCTGCCCGGTTCCACTGCAGATCCCCCCCAGTCCACGTGTGCCCGTCTTCCAGCGTCACCAGTCAAGGGGTCTACCAGCCAGACTTTCCAGGCTCCTCTTCGCTGCCGCGGCCTACCCGCCAAGCATGGCACAGGTGAGCTTCAACTTATTCCCCCTCTCGGCTGTCCAAGCTGAGCGTTCGCCGGTGTCCTTGCGCGCCTCAAGAGCGGCACTCTCCACCGCTAATCATGGCCGCCATTGTATACCTCCTCACCGCAGTCAGGCTCAGGGTAGACAGATCAATTCCTGCAGGGTGCCACTCTGCTACACCCAGAGAGCTCCCCCAGGGAAACATCCCACGCTTCGCATATATTTTCGCTCCTCCGTGAAGTCTCGGACATGAAGCTGCCCGGCACCAGCCAGTGATTCCCAGTGCAGCGATGATATTGTGGCCTGCAGCGCCGCTCATCCAGACCCCCGACAGTCCCGCAGCTGGCTTAGCGGCGCCCAGACTCGCTCCCCGCACCGTGTCAGCCCCGCTCACCTTCAGGCCATAGGCGCCTCGTGCAACCGTCTTCCAGCACTACTAGGCAATAGTTCTTCTAGTCGGCACCGATATCCAGGCAGTGGTGCAGGCTCTCAGGATCCCGGGCAACAAAGGCTTACTCCCGGTTCCCGCTGAGTCGCAGTGGCATCAGTTCAGGGGCTACCGGGCGCTCCTCCGCACAGTTCTCGACGCCTCCACCGCCATTTTGGGGTCAGGCAACAGTGTGTAGGCGGCGGGAATGTTCTTGTCTGAGGTCCCCTCCTCTACTGCTGCAGCCTCGCACAATATTGCACAAGTGAGTCCTGGCTCCTTCCCCCTCGCTGTCACTGGGTGCCAGTAGCTGTTGGGTGTCGCGCGCTCTTCAGAAGCAGCGATCTTTGCCGCTGTTCTCGGCCGCCATTTCGTTCCTTTCCGCGGCGAGCAGCCTCGGCTGAAAGAAACAGCAATTCCTCTTATTTGCCGCACTTCTGCACTCAGAAATCTCTCGCAGAGAGGCACCCAGTGTTCCGCTTAATCTTGCCGTGCCGGGGGCCTCAGTATTTTATCAGGATTACTTGCTTTAAGGGGCAGCCACAGTGGAGCTTTGAGGTTCCCGACCGACTACATCGGCGTCAAGCCACACCCCCCCAACCAGCAATTACTGATCTCAAGACTCAGAGAAGCAGGAGTGACGCGAATCGCACTCAAATGGCTTGAGTCTTTTTTGGACAATAGATCTTTCCAAGTATTTGAGGATAACTTAATTTCCTAAAGTATGCCTCTGAGATGCGGGGTGCCTCAGGGCTCTTCAATGAGCCCCACACTTTTTAATGTATATATGAGCCTACTTGCCAAGGTTGTTAAACCCTGCGGCATCCAGATTGTCACCTACACGGATGACACCCAGTTGATAGTGTCCCTTAACCAATCTGCTAATGTAGAGCTTAACCTGGCCAACTGCTTGGATATGTCTCCACCTGGATGAATGGCTCTTTTTTAAAACTTAATGGGGCAAAAACAGAGCTGATGTTTCTGGAAAAAACCTCCACCATGGAGGCTAATCTACTCTGGGCCAGCTGCCTAGGAATTATGCCTCCCCAAAGATCAGATTAAAAGCCATGGTGTTTGGCTGGACCATAACCTAAATTTTAAGGAGCATGTACGGAGGTTGGCAGGTACTTGCTATGGGATCTTGAAGATGATCAGAAAAATTCTCCCTCTGCTGCCTTTCAATGCAAGGAGACTATTGGTTCAAGCCCTAATCCTTTCTAGACTTGACTATGCTAATGTGCTCTATTTAGGCTCTCCGTGTTCAACTATTAAAAAATTACAAACAGTACAACATTGCGCAGCACGTCTTCTTATGCAGGCCCACAACCTGGAATCTGCAAGACCACACATCGCCTCTCTCCACTGGCTTCCAGTGGCGGAACTAATTCAGTTTAAGACAATGTGCATTGTCCATAGGACTCTCTCGGGTAAGGGCCCTCCGATCCTTCGATCTATCATCTCCCCCTACTGCCCCAAAAGATCTCTGCACTCCGATAATAAACATCTGGCAGTTGTTCCCAGGATTAACAAATCTCAGAGTGTTGGACGCATGTTTGAATACACTGCAGCGAAATGTTGGAACCAGCTAGCTAACAACATTCGCCTTGAGGACAACTATCTATCCTTTCGCAAACTCCTGAAAACCTTTCTATTTCCATGATACCTGACTTAGCACGGTGATGACCCTGCTTCCAGTGCTGGGAGGCCTTCTGGTAGCCATTCGCTCGTTAAAAAACAATTTCATTCATTTATTCATTCATATATGTGAGAACATAATGGATATGCACCTTTATGCCATTTTTCCAAAAATATACAGTTCTTTACCTCTTTAATTAAACTCAAGATTCATATTGTACATATAACTATCTGCCCCCAGAAAAACCATATCTCACCATCTAAACATATGCAAACCAGTCATGTAAGTTAAAAAACACATTGACAAACACTTTCCTAATACATACCTAACAAGTATTACTGCTTTATAATTCATAAACAGGCGCAGCACATTTTCTTATCTTTTATTCATGACTACACTAGTCTTGTTTAATAATGTGACTAAAAGTACTACAGTTCCCAGAATGCAAATACCATAGATCAGTCTGTTCTGCACAAGATGCTTAGACATTTAAGACATTGTAATTTTTAAAGGCATTGGTCATGGTGACTTTAATCATTGCTAACATCTTAAACCCACACCCTCTGCCAGATACAGTTCATCTGATATATATTTTTTCACACCACTGTGATACTCTTTTTTTAAAATCAAACTGCCATATACATATTCATTTCTAATGTACATTTTATAATTTATTATACAGTTATATACATGCCATTGAATTGAGTTTGTAGATTATATTGTTTTCTCTCTTTCTGGATAGTTGTGACACTGTTAGGATTTGTAAAAACTAAGCACATGAATGGTACACCATTCTCATAGAAGGCAACTCTAAAATGTCAACCTCGCAAACTTTCCACCAGGATCATGAGAAATGTAGTAAATGAAATCATGTCTTTAATTTTAGACTACTGTATCTCCACTTGTGAAAGGTTAGCATCTGTTAACCCGACTTTCCGGTCTCCATGTGTTCGCGATGTTTTGACATTGATCTCTGAGTAACTGCGATCCAAACGGAAGTTGAAACCGATATTGAGCTTCAGTTTTTTCAAATTAAATTACTGTACAGCAGTTTATTTTAAAGTCCTGAGTTAGAAATTAAAGTTTACCTTTACTTAAAGTATCAGACCACCTCAACTTTAAAAAAACAATGTTCTGTCTCCTTAACACCCTTCCACCCCAATACTCTCTGAGCTCAGTGTACCCAGCAACCCAGTGGCACCAGTAGGTCACAAGTTCACAGCACATTCTAGAAGGAACATGCTACTTCAAACAGATACAGCAGATGAGGTTTACTTCACAGATTCAAAAGCATATCAATATCTGCAATACATTTCATTTTTTAAACAACCAATGATGTCTTGCTAACACATCCAACACACTACCTAATTTTATTCACTTAAAAGCTGACAGCATCCAATGAAATATATATTTTTTGTAAACCTCCAGTTTAACTGCTTTTCATTTGGAAAACTACCTAATTTCAGCTCCTGTGTTCTCCTGACTGCTATTGCTCCTTCACTTCAAAATGATTAAAGTGTGGAGTGTTGGCCACAGCTATGTCTATTGGTCTAGAGAGGCTACAAAAAGAGAGGTATTGACAGGAACTTGGGTTTGTCAAATGTGGATATTAGTTGGTTTACCCAGAGAGTGGCCAAGTTTAATCAGTTGACACACAGTGATTGAGGTAGAGCTGGAAATCCTAATGAAGGATACCTTTGCAGAACTGATGTTGCTTTTCTCTCAATGGAAGCGGTGAAATCAATTCTATCCACAAATTGACAAAGCTAGGAAATATGTTAATAAAATGGTTTATGCTTTCCTCACAGACCTTAACATAGATTCTATCTACAATAATCCGCGTTTTGACATGCATGGGATATATAGAGGTGATGGAGTTCACTTTACAGACTAAGAGAACAGGGTGTTTCTTAGCAACCTGAAACTCTGCATACAGTCTTCCCTGTTACACTCTCAACGCAAAGGCTCTTGTCAGAGCCACCCAAAACGTTGTATATGTTCTTGTAAAATTATTGTTGTGAGTTTTTGAAATTCGCGACAACTTTGCGCTCATCACGATCACACTGCAAAATCTCAAAACAAAAGCAGACATTCAACGACCACCACCAAATTAAAACATTTTAAATTACAAAAGTAATTTTGGCTATTAGAATACACACATTACTAACTTAAAGAACATGTTTGTACACATACAATTGTAGTAACTTTAAAAAAAACTGTGTTTGAACCCCACTTCCTGTTTTCACAATGACGCTGTTAGTCGAGAGGACTTTGGTAACCACGACCATTGCACCTTTTTTTAAGAGGTGTATAACACATACATGAAAATCATTTCACAGTGTTTTAGACACTTGGGGTTTATTACTGCACTGTTTAAAGTCATATTATTTATATGGGGAGTTTGTACAAAAACAATCGTTTAAAGCAATTCTCCATGTCCGCGAGTACTTGAAGTATCACGAAGATGTCGATAACTGCGATTAGAACACCTTTTTTAAGAAAGTGTAAAACACATAATTGCAGGTATTTTACAGTATTTTAGATATTAGGGGTTTATTAGTGCACTGTTTAAAATCATAATTTTTCATGGTGGCTTGTATAAAATTAATCTTTACATTTGATCGCCCATTTTTGAGGTGATGCCGGGCATTGTGGATATGTCGATACCCACGATGGTACACAGTAGAGCCTCACTGGTGGTCGTAGTGACGTCACAAATATTGTGTGTGATTAGAAATATTCAATTTTGGACACAACTTGTGTCACTAAAATCCCCATTTGTCAAACATGGGTTCCAAGTACCTCTACCCTGAACCCTTAAGTCACTTTAAAAAGTAATTGTTCAGCAACGGGAACCATCCCTCGGTATATAAAATGGTGGGTGCATCTTTCTGTTCAGGTTGCATCCAGCCCAAGACGGGGTCCCACAGTCTTTCACTTCAGGTAATGGGGTTGAATTTATCCTACAGAGATTCTAAGCTTAACACCTACACACATGCTCAGTACACTTAGGTACATCTAGTTAGGATTACAATGTCGGAGTACACATTTTCATTGTCATGTATTTTATATACTTGCCTATGTTCATGATTAAAGCAGAATGGTCGAAATCTACTATCCTAGTGCTTCTAATTATTTATATCTGTTATTGTCTAGTGGTTGTTTCAGCACATCTATTTTATACTTGAATGACGCATGTTCAATAAATACTTATTGAAAAACTTCCATATCATTTATTCTGTGTATTTCCCTGAGACTAAGTGAGCACGAGTGACTGAGCAAAAGTATTACACTGTTTCCATGATTCTGAGTGATCAGGGTTGTTATGTTCGATAGTTGCCAAGAACTATTCTCTCCTTGGTAATAGGAGTTTCTAGTGGCCCTGTGAGCTAGCTGGTATACAGGCCAACCTACTCTCTGAGGGTGCCAGGAATCAGTCTGGACACCAAGCCCACAGTGTAGGTTGTCTGAATGTGCAGTGCCTGTATAGGTTTTATAGGAACTACACAACAACACGTCACGATGTACCCGTGATCATTGCGAAACCGTCGCTATTTTCTGTTAAGGTCGCGCCTAGCTAATCGGAGCCTTCCTGCTGCTACTCGCTTCCGCGATTTCCTTTGAACACGTTGCGATGTCACAGCGAAACATCCGCAACCAGAGATATAACTATATTGTTCAGATTTAATTTCACAAAAAGTACTGAACGGATTTGCCCCAAATAACAGAAAGCACAATCTGCATAACAACCTCTACCTTTCTGCCAAATTTGGTATAATTCCGTCCAGCGGTTCGAGCTGTAGGTTCGACAGCCGTTCCTATGTGAGTCAACATTTCAAAGATACCCTTATTTCATGCCCCTATTTCTCAGTCCCCATTGCACGGATCAGGCCCAAACTTTCCATGACACACACAAACTTCTTCCACACTTTATTTTAAAAATTTCATGAAGATGGGTCAAACAATGCAAAGGTTATAGGCAAGTCAAAAAATGCTTTTCCTATGGAAACTAGGGCCTAACTAGAACTACCAACTGGCGACCCTCAGTAGGTAATATATACACACATCTCTCGCCAAATTAATACGACTGCTGTATTGTGTCAAAAGCGCACTGTGGGGGACGTGTACGGTTCTCTATCCAGGGATCTCATTAGTTTGGGATCATGGTCTGTGTGCATTAGTGCTCCGAAGTGGTTCTTGATTTTATGAATGTTATACAAATACAGCGAGTAAATTAGATCTTATCACACAGAGGCGTGAAAGGAACTTTTGAAAGGTATCTTATCACCATGCTAGGAAGAGTTTAGCATTTAAGTGAAATGAGAGGTGAGCTTGGTCGCCATATTCAACATGGATTGGCAAATGCATTTGGAGTGTCCTTCATTGAGAATTCAATAATCATTTAGTTTGCAAATGTATAGCAAAAACATGGGGCAAGAATATAAAAATACAGGAGTAGCACAGCAACACCAACCCAGGTACTGACGTGTACTCTGCTGAGTACACGTCACTGGGCCCATTTGTTTAACAAACCCTTTTATCTCCTAGCACTACATTTCGGGTTCATTTACTTGGCCCTCCGATGGATCTTGCTTCGTGCTGAGAGTAGTCTGACATAGGGGATCCAATCCAGTTATCCAATGAGGACCAGGAATTGGGCACCGGACGTACAAACCCGTAATTAGATTAATGTACATGACTCTCAGAACTAAACTGTGCAAATAAAGTGTTATGCTAGACTAAATCTTCTAGAGAAATTCTGTCAGGTCAAGATCATACAAACCAATAATTCTGCTAAAGCTATGCCGAATAACAACATTAGTATCTGCGTCCAGAGATCTCTCTATTGGAATTCTCTTATTTCATTAATAACCCAATTGTAATGCACAATCAATTATTGGAGACAAACTATGGAGGGACAGAACCAGGATATAGTGAAGTTTGATATCTATCCTAATTATTAAAGCAGTGAATGCACCAATATCAGGCACTTAAAGTATAAGAAGTGCAGTATAATCGAATACACTTGAGGATGACATTATTTACCAAACCTCTGGAAAAGTTTAGGAAGGGACATGAACCATGGCCGCTCAGAGGAACTCTCCCATGAGGGAAAGAAGTCAGGGAATAGCGCACACAGCGTATGCGTCAGCTGACAGGAAAACCAATAGAGTTTGCAAGGAAGTTTCAAAAGCAAGGAGAAGCAACAAGACTTCTCTCTTCAAGAGTGCGCAAGCACAACTGTCCTTTCGTCACATCAACTTATAATATAATTCTCAAGTTCCAGGGCGACACTTCCTATGTCACCTCATCTGATCAGACCACTCAGTCCACTGGTCAGTTTGTATAGCGTGATTGTCATGCAGCATAAAAAGTCACCTTATAGCAAAAAGGTGGTGATCATCACGTAAGCTACCCAACCATCTAGTGTATTACATTCAAACAAAAGTCCTTTTGTAAAAGCTTGAGTGAGTTCAAGAGGACAGTTTCCCATGGCAGATGTTCCCAAAGTAGCGACATTTTTGCAAGCAGTCCTCATATGCCGATGGGAACTCTCTCCATGAGACATAGTTTCTCTTCACATTGCAAGTTTACAAAGACTTTCCCTGAGAACAGAATCAAGCAAAATACTAAAATGCAAGCCTAAATTAATTTGGTACACAAAATACGGACTATAAAATAATGGAAATATTAGAACTTTAGGGACCTTATATATTTCTTTCGACTTATTTGCACTCATAAAGACATTTAGTTACATTGTAAATAGTATGTGCAACTATGACGTATTACAGCATTTTTAAAG
This sequence comes from Lissotriton vulgaris, assembly GCF_964263255.1. Taxonomy (NCBI): domain Eukaryota; kingdom Metazoa; phylum Chordata; class Amphibia; order Caudata; family Salamandridae; genus Lissotriton; species Lissotriton vulgaris. The sequence continues at coordinate 665,639,597 of NC_141697.1, forward strand.
TACCAACGTGTAAAATATTTTAAAACATTAATTAATATTTTTTCTAGTAATTCCCTAAAAGTTCCAGAGCAATGGATTTTAGTATAAACGTACAGCACTCTTTTCTCACATGCTACACAATTTCACATATGCAAAATATGGAGTTTAGAATGAGACTCCTCAACAGCACACATAATATACTCTAGATTACATTTGTTTTTATTCATTCTTCACACATATTTCATAAATGTAAAGACAAAAATGTCTTTACTATGTGAATTTATCACTTTAACATCTTCTATTGCGTTATGGAATGATACAACAATACTAGTAAATAGAATACATTCTATGTTATTCATATTCTCTAAATTTCATCTAATTTCTCATCTGCATGCTTTTACAATGCAGTAACTAAGTTTTCTCAAGATTTCACTCATTTTTCTTTAATGAATGGTTAGCACAAGTGGTACACCTTTGTCATCTTTTCTCCCAAATGTGACATCAATTTTGGGTCAGTCAAAAAGCTTCAGCAGCATATCTGCTTTATTAACTCCTTTAGAGGTGTCTGGGTACGTGGTTAAGCAAAATGCTGTTATTTACAGGTTAATACCGTCAGTGGATGAAGAATTCTGACCCTGTAACGTGTTCCGTGGTATAGTGGGTGCAAAGGTGAATAACACTTGAAAAGGATAAAAGAGGGTAAGTGAAAGACCCTGCTGTGATGTCTTGTGAGTTAAAGATTACGGGACCCTTTAGGTTCCTGCCTGAATCTGAAGAACAGTGATGTAAGTGCGTGGATGATAGAATTAATGATGTAGAATGTTCAGTTAATGGTTACACGCTGAGGAATAAAGAAATGTAATACTAAGCTGCATCTGTGGCGTGATCCTTTGCAATGTACCCGGGCTAGGGAGGACACTGCAACTGGCGTTAAGATAGAGGATTACCAAAACCCTGCAACCTGAAGAACCAAGAGTACTCTCCCGAAGAGGTTGCCGTGGTCCCGCAATCTGCTTGTGTGTTCCTCGTGTGCATCAGTCGAAGTGAAAATCTACGGCTTGCGTATGTAGAGTCAAAGCCCCACTCCAGCCAGTGAAAGGCCTGTGAAGAAAGTGAAAGGCATCACAGAAAGTGTGTAGTCTGCTTGAAATTTGCTGGTAAAGTTGAGACAAGAGGTACTGCGACACAACGCAACACTGTACAGAACATTAACTTTAAACACAGCTACAACCAGGAACATAGAAAGGCTAACGACAGTGGTAGCCGAATTCAGGAAAGCTCTAAAAAGAAGATACATTTCTGAGACAAAGAAACACTAAAGGCAGTAGAAACCAGGTACAATGCAAAGAAGTGAGCAGGATGAAAACTCGAGCAAGAAACAAAGCTGCTACTCTCTGTTAAAGAAGAGGACAGCTCCTCACAACCAGATATCTTGTGCAATGACCCAAATAACAGCACGCGGCTAGTGCTTGATTAAGGTGCCAGTCCAAGTGTGCAGCAGATGCTGCCTAAGCTAGCTCCACCCCTGACAGCAGAAGGTTCCACAGGCTATGATGCTACAGCATTACTCAAACCACCGCTTCCCTTCGATACTGCCAAAAAGCAAAATATTGACAATAAATTGACTGCCTGGATCGAAAAAACGTTGATAATTTAATTGATGAGCTGAAAGAAGTAAATGACAAGAAGATCATTAAATATCCGAAGAATTTGGTGGGTGAAGGAGTAAAACAAGTGAAAAAGAAAATAGCATACTGTGGTGAAGTGACATACTATCAATCAAAGAGGTGCTGAACACTAACTTCAATCCAATGCCAAATGTTGATTATGAAAGATAGATCTTCAACCAAGAAAGGCAGAAAGCTGGCAAAACAATGAATGAGTTTGTAGAAAGTCTTGATTTACTCATCAAGCATTGCAAATTCAACTGGTTCGATGATTTTTAACACACACTGAGTTTTCAAAGGGAAAAGGAATATTAGAGTAGCATCATATGTTGGTATGACAATCTGATTACAGTATGGATAGTATCTTTGCAATCAGTGGTTTGCTCCTCGTGTAGAAGAGAGCTCAGCAAATCTAGTTGTCTGCGTCTGAAATGCTTGAAAGGATGAAAAAAATAATGAACAATATCCATTCCACCACCCAACCTGTTAACTGTGTCAACGAGTTCAATGATGAAAAGGCCCTGCTTCTCAGTATAATAGATGCTTGTTTCTCCGATTCCTTCAGACGACGAATACTGAAAGAGACACTGAGCTTGGAGCAAGTACTCATGGCTGCCAGAGCTGAAGAAAGAGCTGACAGACAATTAGGTAACATGGAGGCCATAACGGCCCAAAATAAAGTGTGAAAAGTAAGTTAAGTTACAAGTAGAAGAGCCATAAAGTAATGCCTCCAAAGAAAAATAAGTTATGTTTTCAACATGGATTTTCCTTTCCACATGAAGGTAATGTCCCACTATTGGACAGATATGTATAGGATACGGGAAAGAGAACCATTTTGTAATGCATTGCAAAGCGAGAAAATGATAAAGTGCGTCATATCAAGAAAATAAAGTGAAGGAAAGATGAAGTGCCTTGCATCCAGAAAACAAAATGGATACCGGAAAGTTTCAGAGAGGTTCCAACCATGTGAAACAAGGCCAAGCATTAGTTGAGGCAAGTAGAAACTAAACGACGTCGATTGTCATCAAACTACTTGTCTAAACGTTGGGCACCCTCATTATCATGAGACAGTGAGGAAGATTGGAGTGTGATGTCACTGTTGACCAATGGATGACGTGTGCATGTAGTATTAGCTTCTTGCCAGGAAGAATACTGGTCACAGCTGGATTGACAAGTTAAAGTGCAAAATTTATTTGAGCACTGTCCCAAAATCACACTGAAAATAAATGGGTGCGCCATACCTTTTATTATAGACAGTGGTGCGTCCATAAACATTATGCCAGTGGAAAAGTATTATGAACGGTCCCCAGTGTCCCGTTTGATGTCGTCGAAAACCAAAGTGAATATAGGGGTTGCTTCAACACCACTGCAAAGTCGAGGTTCTTTCACAGCAACTGTGAAGCATAAAAAGATGAAAGTAAAAGCACAAATTCATGTCCTGAAAAGCACTGGGACTGATTTTTGTAAACTACAATGTCAAAGCCTATCAAGAGATAATGAATCAGTTTCCCTCCTTGTTTCATGGACTAGGAAGACTTAAGACCATGAAAGTGCAACTTCACATAAATGAGGACATCCGTCCTGTTGCTCAACGACATTGGCATATTGCCTTTTATTTACAAGAGGCTGTTGAGAAGAAACTTCAGACACTATTAAACAAGGACATTGATCGATCCACTGGTCCAACACCATGGATCGCCCATAGTGTTAGTTTTGAAAAAGGATAGTGGAGGAGACACTCCTCTGCATCGGTATGCACCAAGCGAACAAGGTGATTTGAAACAGAACAGCATCCAGGCCTGCACGTTGCCGACATGATTAAGTAGCTGAATGGAGCTAAAGTCTTTTCCCACCTTGATTTGAACAAAGTCTATCACCTACTTGAACCGGAGGAAAATTGCAGGTACATTAAAAGCTTTTCTAGCTTTTCAACTCAAGTACATTTATTGGATATAAAAGCCTATGTTTTGGAGTGTCATCCGCTGCAGAACTCTTTTCGAATGTCATTTGGCTCATAATACAACCAGTCAGAAATGCTTTTAATTACAGTGATCTCATACTAGCTTTTGGGGCCACACCAAAGGAACATAAAGCTCCTGCACAAGTGTGTCATATACTTGCCGAAGCAGGTTTCACTTGAAATGCAGCAAAGTGTGAGTTTTTCTCATATCTTTTCTGATGGGAGAATGACTCCACCAAGCTTTGCTCACCATTTTCGGAAATCCTAAAGCCAAGATGCCTCCCTGTATTTGAGAGGTGAGGGGTTACAATTGCAGGACTAGGATTATACCATTGTGCATCGTCCAGGAAAAGATCAAAACCCTTCTGACTACTTCTCATATGTACAAATATAGTGTCATGGCTTTACTTCTAAAGCGGCTGATGCTTTTGTTAACTTCATCGTGAAGTCCAGTACTCCTGCTGCCAAATCGATGGACCAAATCATTGACCACTGACATATTTGCTAATACTCAGACATTGTTACATATCAATTGTGGTGAAAATGTACTTGACCCCTTCATAATTACCCTGAATACCAGGAATTCTAAAATGTACAGGAAGAACTTTGTAATCCCAGAAGGCATCATCTTACAAGGGTTGAGAATTGGCATACCAGAGAGTTTGAGACAAGTTGTTAAACTGGCCCATGAGAGACATCGTGCAGTTGTTGCTACTAAACAAGTTCTGTGAGACAGAGTGTGGTTCCCTCAGCTTGATGAAAGAGGAGTTATGGGCATGTCATTTGTGCGACTGCTTGTCATCCAAAACAACCCTGCATCTGTTAAACATGTCTTATCTTCCAAAGCATGCTTGGGAGAAGATTTCAATAGATTTCTTTGACCTCTTGACAATGGACATCTAATAGCAATTTTTGTTGAATATTCCCCTTTTCCACTTGTGGAAGATTTGTTGTCAACTACTCATGACAGTCCTTGAGAGATCAGAAAGTATTTTTGCAACATGGTGTGTTCCTTCGATTTTGAAATGTGACAATGGCGCGCCTTTCAATAGTTGAGACCTTAGATTTTCTTACTCATCTAAATGTCAGGCATCAGAAAAGCCACATCTCTCTGGCCACAGGAGAATGGTGTTGTCGAGTGATTTATGAGCACCCTCAAGAATAATCTTCATAGCGCTCTGCAGGAAAATTATGAATTCAAATCAATTCTTCAGTCTGTGTTTCATGTATACAGGTCAACTCCCCATTCTACCAAGGATGAAAACCCTGCCAACTTTTTGTGTGGGAGAGCCATATGAACCAATTTGCCAGAACGAACCACTGGGAGATCTATTGACATTGAGAAACTTCACACCACTGATTCGTCTTGCAAACGCAAAATGAAGACATGCGGACCGATGTTGCTGTACTTGGAGCACCATGTTCAAAAGATGAGACCAAGTTAGGGTGGGGCAGAAACGGAAACGAAAGTTTGATGAACCTTTTGATGCTGACCTACTGAGGTTTGTGACTAGAAAAGAACACATTGTGACGGCTCACCATCCTGTACAGTTCATTACGGGAGATTCTTCGCATTTCAAGTACCTGCCTCAACATTCACCGGCTCCAGATGTTAGACATGAGACTCAGCCACCTGAGAATCCAGAGAGCAGAATGACTGTACCAATGTCTCTGTCACCAGTGCCAGTCATGGACACTTATCCGTATCTCCGTAGCCTCACATGACCAGATCTGGGCGATTTGAACACCAAAATGACTTTTTGAAGAATTGTGGTGTATATATGTAGTATTTGAAATTTTTATTTAACAAAGAGGAAATGTGATGTTGTGTGAGTTAGAGATGACAGCACCCTTTTGGTTCATGATGTCTCCGTGTAATAGTGACTTAAGGGTGTGGGTAAGCGAATTTATTATGTAGAATATTCAGTTAACAGTTACACCCTGAGGAATAAAGACATGTAATAGAAAGCTCAGTCTGTGGAGTGATCCTTTGCATGTACTGGGGAGGATGCTACACCCGTATTTGTGTACTTTTATTATGATTTTTTGGAACACATGAGTGCTGAAAATGATAAATCAATCTCTTGCCTAGACCTAAATATGCTGTTTATAATTATTAAAAGTCCTATTTAGAGAGTATTGTTTGAAATAACAATGTTAATGGTAATGTCGTAGATGCATTCACTGTGGCACCCTTTCAACATATAGACATGCTAAAATATTCTATTCCTTTCCAGTCTGTGGAGTTACCTAAGCCTCATTTTCACCTTGATGGGTGTCAGTGCCACTTGCCCTCTTAAAGCTATGTGAATTGTTTTTTTATCTGGCTTGGAAGCAAACAATCTAGGGTCATTTGCAAGCTTATAAATTGATTGGATACCAACAGAGAAGCGGGCGCTCTCCAGTTACAGTCTCAGGGTAAGTATTCAATAACAATCCCCCATGGTGCTCCAAAGAAAGGGGTGCGGATCCAACACCTACTACGTTCTAACTAGGTAGAAACAAAATTAAATCAAGTCTCTCCGAGCACTCAATCAGTTCAGTCCATGTAAATTTACACAACTCTGTTCAATGGCCTGTGTCACAGTTCCAATCCTCAGAAAGATCCAAAATTCAGAGGTGTTAAGGGGAGTGAAGGGTAATAGCCAATGGGCTACTTACCGTTGGAGTCTTTATGCCCCCTATATGGCCACTTCCTGTGGAGAGTGGGCATAACCCTATCCCAGAGTTCCTTATTTCACCACAATCAAGATGGTGGAATCCTTCTTTCGTGGGGCACATCAGGCAGCTGGCCTTGTAGTGCACCACGCCTTCTTGCATAGCTAATTTTCCACCTGCCTGGTACCAAATAGACCCTAGGGCCGGGGGTGGCATCTTCCTTGTCTGGGAAAAGCCGGGATCGCTTTTCAAAGATGGCAGGGGTTTTGAAGCCCCTGGCCTTGGTATGCAGGTTCACAAGTCATCCTGCAAGCGGAGGTGTGAACACTTTCCTCTGGAACAGACATTTTTCCTGACCTCAGAGACCATGGCTCTCACCTGTAAGGGGTCGGAAAACGTGTGTGGTGGCATGCTGGATAATACCAGTCAGCTAGCACACTAAGACACTGGTATGTTTTAAGGGGCCACCTCTTAGGTGCCCTCTGTGTGCAGGTTTTAATAAATCCACTACTGGCATCAGTAGGGATATATTAAGACAAGGTATTAGTCCACCACCACATCCTCTCCAACCGCTAAATTCAAGAAGTTATTCTTTGGCTTTTGTGACCAATGATTTCCAAAATTGTAAAATTACATAAACAGGTACCTAAAAGTAACTGTTTGGGGTGCACCACAGCAGACTGGATCTGTTGTGAAAACACAGACCCTTTAAGCCTAGGCAAAGGTTTTAGTCTGATAGTGGCTGGGGGTGGGGTAAAATCTATGAAACTGTTACAGCTCACTTACATTGTGTATAGTGCAGGACTGTTAGATTCAAGCCTTCGGGATAGCTTGTCCCCGACTTATGGCCCATTTAGGCCAGGGTAGACCATTCTCTGTCATTTCCGAATAGATTGATCTGTCACTTATGTCTTCGACATTCCATTTCCAGGTGGCAAGTGCACTTATTGAATGTCCCTTCTTTATTGTAACTTCCCTGATGGCTCCGTCATTCAGCCTTGTATTTCAGTTGATGACACTTGAGCCTCAGTTTGCACAAGCACCATTTCTTTTTGATTGAGAATCCGTGTCTTTCCTACTGGCCAGCTTGGAATCTGGAATTTTCCTTCCCATTGGTTGAACCAGAATCTTGATAGTGAGCGTCCAGTGGATTCAAAATGTGGCATCTCAGCTGTTTGGAATGGAGGAGTATGCATAGGTGGCCAACCAATCACACTATATGAAGGTCTTGCCACTGAAAGAAAAGTTCTTTCACGGCTCCCACCTGTTCTATTGTAAATGTAGATAGTCTTATTGCATAATGATTATCCTGTCCCAAGTAATTTGTGGTACAGGGAATGGAAGGAGTTGGCCCCTTCTGTCCGGTCTCGACCAGACCAACCAACATCTCTTCCACACACTCGGAGTGAATTCTTGCCCCAATTATTCAATTGAGACGCTCCTGTTATGTTCTTTGACTTTTCTGTTTTTTTTTCCTGCTATCCCATGCTTCTCTACCTTAAGACTTTTCCTGTGTACTCATATTTTTATTCCATGCTTGCTCTTGCCCTCATATTACTGCATGTATAATGTGTCATGCTATTCATTATGTATAATCAGCTTTGATCACTGTTAAGCGCTCTGATATCCGCAAGGATCTTGTTCGCGCTCTATAAAACCCTCAAAATAAAATAAATAAATAAATCTTCCAAATCAAGGTTCATCCGTCTTTTTTTTTTCTCAAGGTTCATCCGTCTTTTTTTTTTCTCAAGGTTCATCCGTCTTTTTTTTTTCTCAAGGTTCATCCGTCTTTATTTTCATAATCTTCAAACAATATGGGTCCTCAGTACATCAGCCAACACGTGTTTCGTCATGTAATTATATAACACTCTGACTTCCTCAGGGCTGTAACCAAAATAAACAGTTCCCATGAGTCTTCACGATCTCCACATGGCTTTATGCTAAAAGTGTGATATAGTAAAAGCACACCTACGTGAAAGTGTGATAAGCCCGCATAGATGTTGGCCTTAAGAGAGAAGAATACGAAAAGATAGTAAAGCCACACCCGACTCACATCACACCTCTTATGTGTGAAATTAGTTATAAACAAGTGCATAAAGCCATGTGGAGATCGTGAAGACTCATGGGAACTGTTTATTTTGGTTACAGCCCTGAGGAAGTCAGAGTGTTATATAATTACACGACGAAACACGTGTTGGCTGATGTACTGAGGACCCATATTGTTTGAAGATTATGAAAATAAAGACGGAAAAAAAAAAGACGGATGAACCTTGATTTGGAAGCTTTGGATCTTTTCTGAGGATTGGAACTGTGACACAGGCCATTGAACAGAGTTGTGTAAGTTTACATCGACTGACCTGATTGAGTGCTCTGAGAGACTTGATTTCATTTGCAAGCTTGTTCTCCTGGGAACAGAGGCATTCTGACAGGCTTTTTCACTGAAAACAGCTTGCTTTTTTTCTTAGTGATTTTGTGAGGTCTAGGTCACAGAGATTTAAATTATATGGGCCCCATTCTCTGGATTTGGATGGATAGTCGATTGGTGAGGCGGGAGGAGAAAATAGAGCAAAGAAGAATGTTTTTCAATGATTTAATAAAAACCTATTTGTACTAGTGTTCATTAGGAATAGGAAAGAGGTGCTAAAACGAAGAACCAACCCTTTCTATCACACTACCCTTAATTGAGATATGCCTTTTTGGGGTTACTTCAGAACTTGTGAAGTCTTTCAGTTTAATGTCTAAATTGTACTAAAGTCCTGATTTAGACTCTCCTAAATTGGAGTCATTTGTCCTCAGTTAAGGTTTACACCAAAACTGTTTAGCTTCAGATCACACCTGTTCCTTCTGTGTGACTTTCTGAAGAGATAGAAGCCAGGAAAGGACACCCTTATGAAAACTTGCTTTTGATCTGGGCCTCATTTGTGCTGAAGCCCCTCTAGCCTCCAATGTCATTTCAATTATTCATTTGGCAGACAGTAGGTGTTTGCCTTCCATTCCTACCACTATTAATCATGAGCACCTCTCCAAGACTGTGTTAGGGTTACCATCGTTTTTGTCCAGAACCTTTGGGCATAACAAATCTTCTATTAACCCCTTGGATACGTCGGACTCACGGTGGGCGTGTGCGGAGGACGGCCGGGGCCGTCCGAACCACGCCCACCTTTTATTTCGCCCGCACCGCGGAGGAATTTCCGCTGCCGTTAAAGGGTTAATAAAAGCTTTATGCAGCTTTATATATTTACCTCATCCTTTTAGAGCACATTTTATACATAGGTATGATTTCCCTTGCACATAACCCATAATTTTGAGGCATATCTTTCTCTCATCCAGGATGTACACCACTAGCTTAGTCTCCTTCCTCTTATAAACCACTTGTGTCCTCTCACGATGAACACTGCACTACTTTGTCTTTATGCCTGTTCCCTTTATTATGGTGCTTCCAATCCTTGATGTTTCCAGTCAGGCGTATTATGTGTAATCAGCAAATCCTCACATTCACTAATTTGAGCTAATTATAAGAAGTAAGGGCCATATGTATCAAACTCAGATTTTGCGATTCTCAATATGCGATTTTTTGCAAATCGCATTTTGAGAATCTCAAAACCCGGTGTAATTAAAACTTCGCAAAGATTTTGCGATTCCCAAAAATTTGCAGAATTTAATGCGAATACCAAATTTGCAGTTCTTTAATTGCGAAATCGCAATTAAGTAATCCCAAATCGGCGAATCAGAAATTCAAGTGCAGCTTGATGACATCACAACCAGGAAGTGTGACTACTCATGCTGCACCTAAGTTTCAGAAGCAGAGTGAGAAGTTGGAAGGAGGGCTGAGGCACCAGTGCACAGCTACTGAGACAGGAGAAATGCCACACAGGATAAGCAGCAGGGGGAAACAACCAGGAAGAGAAAACAGAAGTTCTCTGAAAGGGAGCAGGAGGTACTCATCCAGGAGATGGTGGTGAGCCATGAGCTGCTATTTGGAAAAGAAAACCCTGTGTGTGCCATAGACCCGCAAACACAGAATCTGGGCTGACATCCATGGACAGGTCAACTCTATTGGTGTCACCCACCGCAGCGTAGTAGACCTGCGAAAACGTTGGAACGATATGCGCCAGTGGTCTAAGGAAAATGTTGCTGTCAGGCTGGAGGAGGCAAGAAAGGCCGATGGTGGGACATCCACTGCCACTGATTCCACGCCACTGGAGGAATTGGTCGAGAGGACCCTGCTGCCGGAGAGTGTGAGTGGCATGGCAGACCTTGACACCTCCGAACCCCCAGACCCCAGACAAGGTAAGAGTTTGCCATCACATCCCTGATACCTCCCTACTTCACCCACACACCCAGGAGAGACCTAGGCACCCAACAGAAAAGCAAGTCCAGTGCATGCACACCAGCACACACAGCAATGCATTATGGGAGATGTAGTCACATGCACCAAACAGTGGAGCAGTGACAACCAGCAAGGGTCAATTAGTATGTGTGTATCAGGAAAGGCAAAATACAGACAGTTAGGACCCATGCAACTGAAAACAGTGTAATTTATTGCATGACAAATGCAAGGCAGGACACCAAATTAATGTGTGCATTTATGTCCACAGCATCCCCAGAAACACAGGGACCAATGGTAGGAGGGGAGGACGGATCCCACAGGGCGGAAGAGTCAGGGCAAGAGAAGGACGAAGAAGGCAGCCCAGTGATCCCAGAGAAACGCCTATGGCGCATTGCAGTTCACCATTGCCACCACTGGAGTCCGAAACACACTACACAGATGAGGATGGGGCATGTCCATCCACAAGCACAGCTGCCGCAGGAGAGGACACAGTCTTCAGAGGGTTTGAGGGCCGACTGCTGGAGGAACAGCGCCTGCAGGCAAAAACAATAAAATCAATTCAGCGACAAATAAGGGTGGGCTTCATGGGCTTGACGGGTGCCCTGGAGGCACTGTGTGCTGAGATGCGAGAAGATCATGCAGCCAGACGTAGGGAGAGACAGCGCCTCCACACATGCCTGGACTTGTATACAAGGGCTGTTAATTGGTTGTCCTCTGCCAACTCAGTAGAGTCACGTCGCTGCATCAGCATGCAGCATGAGTTGGCACACTGCAGCAAGGACATGGCCAGGGGGCTAGTACAGGTCACATGTGCGGTGGACCAGCTGCGGGCAGCAGCAACTGCTGGCACAGAAGCCCTCAGCTCACTGGAGAAGGATGGGCAATCGAGCCGCAGCAGCATCACTCCACCCCTCCCACAGGACAGGCACCATAGTGTGCATCAGGGTAGGGCTGCCGATGCTTCAGGAGAGGGCACTGTGCACTCTGAGCGAGTGGCTACAAGCCATCAACGCCGACGTTGAGGTGCCCTGACTACCACATGGCAATGAGTGAGTTAACCCATTGCTCTCAGACCCATGTTAAATATGATTTTTTAACTGTGTGTTCAACTTGTGCGGCACAAATAAAACTATATAGTGTGCTACACAGGCTGTGAGATGTTAACTTTCCTGAACGTAAGGAAATTAAAACACAGTCTTGCAACAATCTGTAGTATTGTGTCATCATTTCTCACCTAGAAATAGTTCTGTGTGATCTCATCTCGCCTCTGGCGCCCGGCAGCCGCGCCAATGACACTGGCTGGCCTGAATCTCGGAGCTGGTCCTTCCTCATCTGATGATTCTGAATCTGTGAGCTCCACTGGGGTGCCTTTCCTGGTGGCGATGTTGTGCAGCATGGCACACGCAACCACGATCTTGCAACAGGTCTCGGGGCTGTACTGTAGTGCCCCTCCACTCTTGTGTAGGCAGCAGAAACGGGTCTAGAGTATCCCAAAGGTCCTCTCAATGGTACAGCGGGTGGCTGAGTGGGCACTGTTGTACCTCCGCTCCCCAGCGGTGGCAGGTTTCAAGTACGGAGTCAGTATGTAGTCACGGACAGCATACGCACTGTCACCTGTGGGGTGAGTCAGGTTAAACACTGTCCAGCCGCTGCTGCGCTTCACTGGTGTGTCCTTGTTACCAATGTGTTTACCTAGTAAGTAGCCATAAACAAATTCACCATTTGTGAGTCGTCGGTGAATCCCACTGTGACGAAAGCTGAATGAGTCGGGGGTGCTGCCTGGGCATTTTACTACGATGTTAGTGATAATATGCTTGGCATTGCACATTACCTGTATGTTCAGGGAATGGTAGGACTTGCGGTTACTGAACACATACTCGTCCTGAGAGGGGGGAGATAGCGACATGGGTCCCATCTATGCAGCCAATGACGTGGGGGAATTGTGCAATTTGATAGAACTCCTGCTTGGTTTGGTCTAGTGCCTGCTGTGTACTGGGGAATTGGATGTGGTGATGCAGCCTCTGTACCATTGCATCAAGGAACGCGTGCAAGAAGCGCGACAGCCCACTCTGAGAGACCCCTCCTGCTGTGGCTATCACCCCCTGGAAACTCCCTGATGCCAGTAGGTGCAGTGAGCACAGGACCTGTACATGGGTGAGAATGGTGTGTGTCATGCATGTGTGGTGTTCAAGTATGGGTTTGAGCTCCGCTATTAAGTCCAGGATGCTGTCTTTATCCAGCCTGTAGTTCACATGGATCTCCTCCCCAGTCCGCAGGAACAGGGTGATGCGCGGTCTGAAGATCCTTTCCTGGCGTCTCCTTCTCTGTGCAACAGCTGTGATTCGCAGCCTCCTGGCTATCACATACAGCCCAGCCTTCGTGGAAAAGGCCTGTGGCATTGTCGGCCTCTTTAAATAGGTTGCACCTGGTTACCACCTACTCAAACTTGGTGGTAATTGCGATTAGAAAAAATTGTGAATTTCGGGAAATCGCAAATTGCATTTTTTTTCATGCATTTCGTTTTACGAATTAATTTTTCGCGATTTTCGCTATTAGCGTGGCTGAGATTGCGAGTTTGCAAATGTATCCACAGAATCGTTTTCTCGCAAAATTGCTAATCGCTAATTTTGTGATTAGCAATTGCACGCTCGCTATCGTTCTCATACATAGGATACCTCAGTTTTGCAATCGCAAACACCTTTTTTTTGCAATTCGCAGAGTTTGTGATTGCAAAACAGCTTCATACATATGGCCCTAAGCGACTTTCCCTCTTGGGTGAAGGCACAGCATTGCGGGAGCCCTCTCCGGACATTGTAATGCTTACATACCAGGGCCGCCATCTAGAGGTGACTCTGTGATTGTTAGAACCTCGTTCAGAGGGCGATAGGGCAAGCAGGGGTTACTGGGCCGAACTGTGGGTGTTGAGGACTTTTACTACTGATGTACCAGTACCAGACTTACTATGGATTCTGAGCAACTCTGCAAAGTCCAGCTTCAGCCCTTGACTCTGTGGTAGCGTAGTTCAAGCAGTCCAGAATAATAATAATAATAATAATACCGACATTTGTAAAGCGCACAGCTACCTCCGCTGGAAGTGTCCCGGCGCTGTCCGTATACCGCTTAGGAACCCCTCCTGGCTTCCCTGTGAAATGTCCACTCCTGGGCACTCCCCAGGTGCGGCCAGGCATCCGAGCGCTGTTGGGGCCGTTGTGGAGATTAAGCAAGCTATTGCCCAGAGTTGCAGAGTGGGACCCATGATTAGAATAGGCACTGAGGTGAGAATATCAGGTCAGTGGAATTTTGAGCCGAGACCCGCCGAGGCGGGAATCGAACCCTGGTCCCGGGCCAGAGCTCTGCATCAAGGTCTGCCGCTCTAACCATTGAGCCACACTTCTCCACTAAAGCTTCTTGGAAAGAAGGTACACACAGGAGGGTGAATACAGGCTCACAACTCAAAATATGCGCAGCAATAACAGTAAATGATTGTCCCATCAAATACTTGCTTTTATGAAAAAAGTCATATTTTTATACGACTACAGAGTAAAAAACAACATGCACAAACAATACACAAAGCTCCCTGAGGTTGGGGCCCTAATGTTTTTTAGGAAGGTCCCTGGTGCTCACTCCCCTCAAGCTAATAGTGGTTATTCCCCATTCACTAGAGGCGAGATTCAGATTAAGCCACACTACTAATGAGTCTCAGGGGTCCTACTCCGAATCCATATTAAATTAAAATCTTTTTCAGCAGCGCTATCTGGCAAGCAAGTTCCCCCGGGTCATCTGCCCAGGAATTACTTATCTGCACCAGCAGAATCCAAGTGGCCAGAGTCTCTTAGTGTGCCCCCCTCTGCCGTCGCAGGGGGCTGCAGTCTCAAATAAGTCTTTAACACTCTGCCCTGGCAGATTGCGTTTAGCCGTCTAGAGTTTCCCCACACGTGGTACTGCAGTGGCTGGGGGATTTGCGCTGCTTCTCCAAGCTGGGTATGTTAAGTTCTTCCCACCGGAAGGTGGAGCTGGGGGGAGGGGTATGACTACCCTGGTGCTAGTCCTCAGTCACTGCTCAGGCATGCTAAGGTCCCCACAGCGACCTCTGTCCTTCGATGATAATCCTGACCAGCCAACACTTGTTGCTTGGTCCCAGAGGCCCCCTCTATTATACAGGGTCACTGTTACTCCACTGCACACGGGCTCTGGACAGATCGACATAATCGCAGTCTTCATGGCGGCAACCCTCACCCTGCATACAGGGTCATAGATCTAACACCACCCATTGGCTGTGGCTCGCTGGGCACTGCAGCACTCTTCACAGCGGACCCACCTGGCATACTTGGCTGCCGACTCAACACTGCACATGAGTGATGACCCTTTTAGTGCGGCAACGATTACGCCTCATTCACTGCTGCCCTTATATGACATACAGGGGTCACCGACTTTCCCTGCACTTGAACAACAACCTGATCCATGCAGCAGCCATCGCATCACACCTCGCTAAGGTTATCCAATCGCCATAGTCCCCCCTGGACCTCACGCCCTTAAATGCACTCCTCTTCCTCGCAGGGCTCATTGGTCTCCAGGGTAGGAGGTGGTCTTGGATTCCCTGAGTAAAGTCTCCTCTCTAGCCGGCCTTAGCCCCAGTCCTGGTCACAGGTGGACGTCTTGTACAGCTTCTCCTCCTCACATAGCCCCAGTGGCTGATTGAGTTGACAATTTTTGGGGCTTCCTTTTACATGCTCTCTTGTCTGTTCTCGCTTTATCCAAAAAGCAGTCTGTCGCAGCAGAAGCAATTCCAAATCTGATAGACCCACAACACAGGCCATGAGAGTGATGGAGGTTCACATCTGGATATCAGCTGCAGTGATACGTGTATCAAAAGGTTACCCCAGGACCTTAGTAATAGTCTTTGATTCTTTTATCAGCCTCATCTTCCTGAGATGTTACCAGTCCCCTTCCCAATCATCTCTCTCTGACTCAACAGGCACTCTTTGAAGTGTACTGAAGAGCCTGACTCTCTTCATCCGGTGTGTTCCACCCGGCTTACAAGAATACAGCATTACACATCTGTCTGGGGATTACTCTACCTCATCTCCTTATTTTTCTCCATTCAGCTCTGAAACTCCCAAAATGGACCCAGAATCTTCCATGCATTCTATACTTTTCAGGCACACAGCACATACATATGTGCACTGCACAGAACTACACTCTTCATATGCTGTACCACTTGCAGGCATACATACACTCAACACATGTAGATATTATACATGCATTGCACAGTGCTGCATTATTGCTGTATTGTACTATTCACAAGCATGTATGCACCCATCGTGTGGATACCACACATGCGCTGCACAGCACTACACACCAAACAAATGTAGGCCAAGGGTGAGTTAAGCACACAGCAGTGGAACTTTAAATGAGTAAGCCTGTAGGCCTAACTCCATTGACACAAGTAAAGGACCTGTTTTATCCAGTATGCTGCCACTATTGCGCCTGTTCTGCTAAACTCCTTGTAAAGGCAGCCTTTCACCACTATGAGAGCTGCGCTTTGGGCAAGATAACATTCAATGAGATAGGCCTATGTCATGGTACACATGCATGATACGTATTTGCCTATTACAACTAAATCAGCATTAGGGATCCATACATTATTACCATTGGGGCACTCAGGGCAGGGGTGCACACCCATCACCATTCAAGGGACTTTTCGGTCCCAACAGTGATCATGAGAGGCATATTTTAGCTCTGAGTGCCATGTCAGCCGGATGCTAGCAATCTGAGGGTGTTTTTATGAAGGGCCATTTAGAACATAAAAGACACTTGGGAAAATAAGTTCAGAAAGAGCACCAGAATGTTATGTTAATTTAATTTGTAGCGCATACAGATACTCAAAAGTATCCCGGCGTGAATGTCCATTTTAGCAATTCTGTGCTCCCTATGAGATATTGTAATACAACCTGGAAAATGCAGCTAAACATGTCTTGAAGACCTAGCAGTGGCAGCTCCTCCGCTAAGGCGGAGGAGAGTCCCCCTCCGACTCACTGACTTCAATAGGAAAAAGAAAATGATAATTCTGTATCGTTATTATCATTTCCTTTTTCCCATTGAAGTGTATGGCTCTCTGGGTGGGCAGGGCTGGCCAGATCAGAGAGAGGACTGTTTTGCACTCCTTGGCCTGCCCTCTTAGGGAGACCAAACAGTCATGCAAACTTTGCATCTCCGGCACCAGGTTGCATTACACAGCCTGGTCAAGAACATGCAAAGCCTCTCAGTTCCCGTCTAAGCGCCGTGGTTCAGTGCTCAGACCAATCACAGCACTGCATTGTAGTGTTGTGATTGGCTATGGGAAGCCTGGGAGCCTGGGTTCTTCCTGCTCCTTTCTGCATCCGGCGGAGACATGAAGAAGAGGAAGGAGAGGAGGCGGCGGCCAGCCGGCCCAGTTAAATGTTTTTTTTATTTTATTTTTTCTTTCATTCCTGCACCCTCCCACCCCTGCCCCTCCTTTCCCAATCAGTAGCAGCCGCTAGTGAGACCTAGGAGCATATATTAGTGCCAAGGATTCTAATACCTTTCATGATGTGACTATCATTTTTCCATGCAGTGACCTTCTTTAAGAAATTCATATTTGCTATCTAAAGGCTGGGAAGGCCCACATATTTTTATTATTTACCCTACTAGTGTAACCGTACTATAACGTTTTGCCCTTAATTCTCCACAGCATCCATTTCCCTGTGTTTTTAGGTCGAGCCTGAGTAGCGCATGTGCTGCTCTGAGAGGCATGAAGCTCCGCCCACTCTCCGCCCATATTTCTCATTGGCTTATGTCATTGTCCACTGTAAACTGTGGCTGTTCGTTGGTCTATAGGCTTCGTAGTCATTCCTTAGTACCCTCTTATCTCATTTTGTAATCTCCCATGGCGACATCCCCTGTTACGTGTGTTGTTACTCGGTAGGCTTTAATTACAGCCTCTGAGCACTATTTTCTCAAAATGCAACAGCAGGCAGGACAAAGTTGTCTGGACATGCTCGCTCCCAACACTTTTTTACAAAAATGTTTAGCACAGGCGCTGGTATTTGCAATCCAATAGGTCTCGCATTAGCGAAAGTTCAAGTCATTGGCATTGTAAATAAAAATGCCTTTTATTTATCTGTTTGTTTTAAAAACAACACATAAATAAAAGGCATTGCCATTTACAATGCCAATAGCTCAAACTCTCGTAAATGCGAGCCCTATTGCATTGCAAGTGCTTGTTCCAAAGTTGTCACCAAATGGCCATTGACTAGCACACAGTTTTGCACTAAGCAGTACAGTTGAAATTGTTGCAACTCTGGCACTCTTGTTCTGTGTAACCTGTTAGCCACTTTTCCAGTAGTGTGAAGGTGTAACTTCATGGGGGTAGGCCTGCTGTCCTGGTGGGCGCATGACCCCAGTCCACTGTCATTGCCCCCACATACAAATACATTGGACAGAGCTAAAGGTGTCACGGGTGTATTTTGATTTCTTTATTGTTGGTGCTGCAATAGAGTGGTAGTTGATGGATTACAGCAGCTAAATTTGAGCTGAAATGGAGTTTTGAGCCAGTCTTAGAGAATAGTCCCTTCTTTGTCTTGTAGATGTGTGCAAACACATGCAGTGGAACTGGAACATCCATTATGGTTCGTCTTGAGCAACAGAGGGCTCTTTAGCAGCAATACTAGATGCATGTGCCTCACTTCGCTGTCGAGCTACTTCCTTTTGTTTAAGTAGTGCCTTTGCTGGAAGACTTAGAGGCTGAGCAGCTAGAACCATCAAATCTGACTGCCACACCCAGGAGCCCATTAAGCAAGCGTTAGAAATGCAATAGGTCTTGCATTTATTTGAGTTAGAGGAAATGGCATTGTAAATGGCAATGTCTTTTCGCCATGTGTTATGGAGTGTATATGTATGTAATGTGTAATGAAATTATGTGGGTTGGATTGGAATTGTAGCAATGGTAGCATGCTGATCTTTAGATGATTATGTTTAAAAGTAAAGTTTGCAATACTGCTATTGCCACAATAGTTAATTGTGGATTCGTTAACAATTGATGTGTGTAGTGATTGCTGTTGGTGTGCACTGACGGGTGGTGGTGTGTCCCTGCTGAAAGCGTGCACTGACGGCTGGTGGTGTGTGTATGCCTGGTGAAAGTGTGCACTGATGGTTGGTGGTGTGTGTGTGCCTGGTGAAAGCCTGCAGTGATGATGGTGGTGTGTGTGAGCTTGGTGCATACTCACATACTGATTACCCTGCATATTGAAATACTGCTCACCCTGCACACTCACACACTGCTGGCCCAGGACACCTACGTACTGCTCACCCTGCATACTCACACACTGCTCACCCTGCACACTCACACACTGCTGGAACTGGACACCCACATAGTGATCACCCTGCATACTCCCATACTGCTCACCCTGCATACTCACACTCTGCTCACCCTGCATGCTTACACTCTGCTCACCCTGCACACTCATACACTGCTGGCCCTGGACATCCACATACTGCTCACCCTGCATACTCACACTCTGCTCACCCTGCATATTCACACACTGTTCACCCTGCATACTCAGACACTGCTCACCCTGCACACTTATACACTGCTGGCCCTGGACATCCACATACTGCTCACCATGCATACTCATACACCCTGCACACATACACTGCTGGCCCTGGACACCCACATACTACTCACCCTGCACACACACACACACTGCTGGCCTTGGACACTCGCATACTGATCACCCTGCATACTCACACACTGCTCACCCTGCATACTCACACTCTTCTCACCTTGCATACTCACACACTGCTCAGGATACCCACACTGCTCACCCTGCATACTCACACACTGCTCACCCTGCATACTGACAGTGTTCACCCTGCACAACCACACACTGCTGGCCCTGGACACCCACACACTGCTCACCCTGCATACTCACACACTGCTCACCCTGCACACTCACACACTGTTGGCCCTGGACACCCACATACTAATCACCCTGCATACTCACATACTGATCACCTTGCATACGCACACACTGCTCACCCTGCATACGCACACACTGCTCACCCTGCACACTCACACACTGCTGGCCCTGGACACCCACATACTGCTGGCCCTGGACATCCACACACTGCTCACCCTGCATACTCACACACTGCTCACCCTGCACACTCACACACAGCTGGACCTGGACACCCACATACTGATCACCCTGCATACTCGCACACTACTCACCCTGCATACTCACACACTGCTGGCCCTGGACACTCACACACTGCTCAACCTGCATACTCACACACTGCTCGCCCTGCACACTCACACACTGCTGGCCATGGACACCCACATACTGATCACCCTGCATACTCACACACTGCTCACCCTGCACACTCACACACTGCTGGCCCTGGACACCCTCACACTGCTCACCCTGCACACTCACACACCCTGCACACTCACACACTGCTGGCCCTGGACACCCACATACTGATCACCCTGCATACTCACATACTGCTCACCCTGCATACAGTAATTAAATGAAAAGCCCAATACAAATCTTAAGGCCAGCCTGAAACAAACATCGGGCAAAATTAGCAAAATATGAGTTCCAATGGGAGGGAAAATGGGAGGCAAATGGTGGATGCAAGCATGTGGAGCCAGTTTTTTAATACCCATCCTAGGAATATATCCCCTCCTGAAAACTATACGTAAATGCAAATGATTCAGGACTACTGTTTTGCAGCCTGTGAAATTCATAATAAATTGCAAAATGCTTTTTTAAAGGTTGCTTTGAGAGTTTCACCTTGTAAGGGGCTGTTCTGCGTTCAGTGAGAATTAGTAAAGAAATTAAACCGTTTAGGAAAGAAAGTCTTTACAGTTATGTTTTCATAAAGTGCTCCACGTTTATTGGAATGTCAATGGCAATGCTCTACTTTCTAAAAGAGGGGGGGTGTGGCACTCTGTGGGTAAGTTGCGGTTAGCAGTAATTTCAATCTCTTAGGTGCTGGCCGGTTGTTTCCCTCTGACCTCCAAGGGAGTTCTCAATATTAACAAATGAATGCTGCCAAGTTTGGCAGGGTATCCAGTCGCACTCTGTTGGGGAAATTAATCGTGTTTGCACGATTCCGAGCACAGAGCCGAGATACGCTTTACGCGTTGAACAGACCGAAAATGTATTTCCCCTGACGAAGTGCTGTCTAGCACGAAATGCATTGGGTCCTAATTTCATTTTGTGGATGAACAATTGTATATGAAAAAACATTGAAATGATACATGGCTGTGATGTAACAGCCTTACCTTAAAAAAAGGACAAAACATCCATACCAAAAGCGAATAAATATGTGTAACTGAAAGTCTACCTTGACTTATGACCATCATTGCCTAATCAGGTTGAATTATTGGCGAAAAGGGATTAATTTCCCCAACAGAGTGCGACTGGATACCCTGCCAAACTTGGCAGCATTCATTTGTTAATGCTCTACTTTCTACATTCATTGCGGCAAGTAGAGAAAGGCTGCAATTTGAACAAATCGCTTCTCTTGAAAATCAATTTTTATACCAGAAAAATAAAAATAGTAATCTGAGATGCTCCTGTTAATAATGCTGCTGGAAAAAAAATTCTATGGATCCACAGAGCACTTATGGTCTGTGCTTCTAGAATCTGTTCATTGCCAGCCAATCTAAATTCAAACAGGGGAGACACCACCATGCAGACCTTGGACATTCAACTTCTGGTGCAATGGATCTCGGAGATTCGTATGTGTAAATGTGACCATGACTATTTATGTAACCCTTCGTTATCTTTGTGAAGCGTATGCAATGCTTAATCCTCAAACCACATGTTACATATTGAAACAGTCGATCAGAATGAAAACGTTACCCTCTAAAAATCTTTGAGAAAGAAATTATTCAATTGTAATCTGAGTCTGTCAATCCAGGTAGTTCCCAAGCTCTATGTGTCAGGGACCCTCTGTCTCTTAGCAGCATGGGCTTCTTGTGTCATTTGCCACCTCTTTGGTGGACAGGGAAACCCGCTGTCTGGAAACCGAAATTAATGACTAGTAATCGTACCCCATGAATACTTCTAGTGGCCTGAGGAGAGAGTATTGAATTCTTGAACTGGGTGCAATTTGCATCTGTTTCCGTCATTTTCACAATTTCACTCTGCTCCGTCACAGAACTCTACCAATGTGTGGGTCAGTCAGCATAGTGAGGGCCTAGAGAGACGGCGAACCTATCGCAACCCCCATCTTCAAGCCCCCTGACCTCAACTAGCTCCTCCACTTTGCTGTTGAATTCACACTACACTTGCTACCTGGCCTGACCTCTAAACATTGAAAACCTGATACCAGTTTCCACCCTCCACACTTTTAGCAACAGAAATATGAAACCCAGGTGGAGTTCAGGGGGCTCCAGTTGGACACCCATGGCATCTGCATTTCACCCAAGAACTATTTGATTGATCTTTGAGGGAGGTACGTTTTTCTGATCTACGACCGCTGGTGTACTCTATGGATTGTGACATTTGAAGCATGATTTGATCACGTGAGCTGATACACATTCTCATTGGCTTGTCTCCATTAAATTGTAATGCAAAGAAATGGTTGTACTGAAAAAAAAGAGATTCACCTCTTTTTTTAATTCTGGTTGTTTGAAGCAAAATAAGAGAATATCCTCTCTGAAATAACACAGCACAGACCATACTTTGAAAGACGCTTTTCGCTCGCATCTCATTCCCACTAGGGGATTCCATACAGAGGGGCTTATTTTTTCGAGCTGAACATTGAACCACAACGCACTCACCCGACAGCGTGCGAAAAAAAAGGGCCGCTGCCACTTTAAGAACCCTTGTCTCTTTGACATTGCTGGCAGTGTACGAGAACATTAATGCATCTGTCATGCTAACAAGCTAAGAATAACATCTAGACATCAAACCGAGCAGAGAATCCATCTGAAGTGATTCATTCAGTCTTCTGTGAGCCGTTCCTTTCCTGAGTTGCTGCTTGTCACGGACCTTGTGCAGAAAGAATCACCAGCCCGCTGCAGATAAACACCCACCTCTCACGCCCCCGCTGCGCGGGTGCCGTTCGTGCTAAGGACTGCGTGGGAGGACCTATCTTTGGCAGAATACTGTGCCCCTAAGACTAATCTGGACTGCGAGGACCAGCAGCCACAGCGGCGCTGACCAGCAGCAGCTGGTCATCTTCCCGACACCGCCCCTCACTGGGTAAAACCGGAGTGGGATTACACATCCTCCGGTCTTCTGTGACCGTTCCTTGCCTGAGTTGCTGCTTGTCAGGGACCTTGTGCAGAAAGAATCACCAGCCCGCTGCAGATAAACACCCACCTCTAACGGCCCCCGCTGCGCGGGAGCCGTTCGTGCTAAGGACTGCGTGGGAGGACCTATCTTTGGCAGAATACTGTGCCCCTAAGACTAATCGGGACTGCGAGGACCAGCAGCCACAGCGGTTCTGACAAACCGCAGCTGGTCCTCTTCCCGACACCGCCCATTACTATTTAAACATCAGACTGAACGCGCACGCAAGACGCATGGGGTCAAAGCGCGGGCCCTCTGAGACCCTCCGAGGCTGGAGTAGGCTGGGCTGGGCTTACTTTCTAGGTCTGTTCCTTCAAATATCTTAGAAATCCTGCTATAAGTATAAATTCGTTTACACAGCCTTATTATAACAGGGACGGACTGGAAGTTCGTATATCTTTATATTCTTATATCGCCACAGTCGGCCGAGACCACTTAGTCTTTATATGGCTTTTATGTTCTCCCAAACTTGTATGATTGTTTATTGTTGAGATTTAGTTGTACTAGAAATGACAGCGAAAAAATTAAGATCTGGGCGCGTATTAGTAGGCAGGACTTGTTCCAAGACTAAATCAAATCCTCTGCGAAATAAGGATACTCCTGCACTTTTACTTAAGGGAAAAGGTCAATTGTATAGCTTATGGGAGAGGGGAAAGGATAAGGCTCCGTCTGGGGGTTTACAACCAGAACAAACTATTTTTAGTAGGGAAGGGGAGGGTCAACATATAACCAATGGATGTAATAAGCAGGTTGGCACTCTACATTCAGACACACTGGTGTGTAAAACTGATATGGTAGGTCATCCTGCTCCCCTAAATATATAGAGGCAATTAAAATACACTTCTGGTGTTCTAAGTAAAAATTTGGCTGGATCTCCTCACGAAGCCCCCTCCAAACCAATTGAGGTGTTAATCCATAATCTCCCCTCCTCAACAGGGGAAGGCTTAATGGTTTCTCCTGGTCTACTACTCCCAACGGCCTCTACTGGAAATTACTTTACCTTACCTGACGTAGATATAGCGCACCATAAAAGACAAACTAACTCTGAACATAAATCAGTTTCAGATCAAACTAATATTCCAAATGTACCAGTAACCCCGGGCCTTCAAATGTTTAGCAGCACCCCATCCACAAATTCACACTTTTCCCTTTCTCAGGTAAATTTTTCGTCAAGTCCGGTTCTTAATATGATCAATTCTCAGCCCAACCCCCCTGCTAGGATGGATAAGCCAATCTCTGACTCTTTGGTTTCTTTAGAACATCTACTATCCTCTATTTTATTACTGCTAGAAAAATTTGTTGGGGGATCGGATTGTGTGTTGGAGACGGTAACACAGATACTCAGGGTATTATTAAATAGCAGAAAAGAGACTGACTCCAGTCCACAATACAAGCTACCCAATATAGTGGCGAACGAAAAATCTCGAGAAGTCGTCTGAAAAGAATCTTGAACGTATTTCTCCAATTCTGGATCTGTTCCCAAACGAACAAAGTAATACGGGTCCTGCTAATACTGGTAAGAAAGTAATAGCTACTCCATGGAATCCCCCGAGATATAAAAAAATAAAAACAGCAGTAGCCAATTGTATTTCCGAACAGGAACCAGAAATCGAAATACTGTCTGACCCCGAAAAAAGGAATAATAGGGAATTATTTCCTATATTTAAACCTCATACAAACGAAGAAAAAAAAAAGATGCTTTGGAATCGCCTAACGATGAAAAAAAGGAAGTAAGAGGTAAACAAAAAAAGTATAGAGGGAAAAAAAGGAAACCTATTTGCAAATATGCAAAAAAGAGGCAGAGGAAAATTAATTTTGATAAAAACTTAGACATTTCCTCTGAAAAAAATCTTCAACTAGAGTGTTCATCAGCCTCAATTCAAGTAAACGATATGCAAAGTAAATCAGACCAAATAACTATGGCCATTAAACCAATAGGGACAGTGAACACTCTAGGATTTGCCGATGATAGAAATTCCCTTACCATCCCTCCACCTGACCTTAACCCTTTAGCTGAGTCTTTCCCCAATATGATGGAAAACAAAAGATCATCTAACAGATCAAATATGGTCATTGAAAAGGAAACCGTTGATTCCGCTTTCCTCGATTTCATCCCTTTATTCGATAAGGATCTTATCATAAATCGATCTGTTCTCCTGAATTGCTTTCGGGAGATCGAAAGTTTAAAATTGATTCAAACAAATGATATAGATATAGTTTCAATCTTAAAATCTGAAGAAGGGAAAGTAGCAAGGGTTAAATTTCATTCTAAAATCATAGTAAATCATATTTTACAATGGTCCGAAGGATTACAATCTAGGGGGATTGATGTTATTCCCTTCTTCATAAATAACAGTCCTAAAAACTTCTCAATCTTCCCTGCTCCAACTATAGTCAACACAGACCGATCTCTTAAAACTGATGAATTAAAAATTTGTATTTCAAGGAATGAAAGGTATGTTACTTATAAAAACCCTGTCTCTGTTCAATCAAACCTAGCAGAAGAAATTCACAAATGGAATTGGTTGCCAGGAGTCCTGTCTAGCAAGTCCACCTTCATTCCAAAACCGCATTCCTGGCTTTAACACCAATCTAAAAATAATTTCTTGGAATGCGGCAGGAATAAAAAACAACCCTGAAAAAATAACATATTTACTTACATTAGAAGCAGACGTGATATGTCTCCAGGAGACTTGGGTCGATGAAAGATTTCCTACGGTAAAGGATTATTATGTGTTAGACAGTAATGCCATCCCTTCTAGGAGAGGCCATGCCAAGGGAGGAATGGCTTGTCTGCTGTCGAATAATTTAAGATGGAATTTCATCCACTATTTGGACCCAGATAGATTTTTCCAAGCAATAACTTTGTCAAATCTCGTCAATGAATACCCTCAAAAACACAATGGTACTGATAAATACCTACATTCCCCCAGATGCTTGCTTTAATGATGGTCTAAAAAAGGTTTTTTTCTTTTATTCAGAAGCTCTTAGATTCTGATATTCCCTTTTTCATACTATTATTAGGGGATCTAAATTGTAAAATTTCCAATGATAGCCTAGAACTATTTAGGAATATACTAAAGGAAGAATCATTACATATTCCACTAG
This sequence comes from Lissotriton vulgaris, assembly GCF_964263255.1. Taxonomy (NCBI): domain Eukaryota; kingdom Metazoa; phylum Chordata; class Amphibia; order Caudata; family Salamandridae; genus Lissotriton; species Lissotriton vulgaris. The sequence continues at coordinate 665,665,628 of NC_141697.1, forward strand.
CTTTATTTCCTAATAACATCAAGACCAACACGAGAGGGAAATTATTACTGGAGGAATCACTTGAGGCAGATTGTATCATTATAAATGGAAGGCTTCCCTCTGATATTCCAGCTCATTTCACACATAAATCTAATAACAATAACTCTGTTAATATTGAATCCATTATTGACCATGTGTTAGTGGATAGTACTTCCTTTCATCTTTTACATGACCTGTTAGTAATTGATACAGATTTTAGTGACCATAAGGTACTTGCAATTTCGGTAAACGTAAATCCACTAGGGGTGGATACGTGGTCTTTAAATAGTGAACAGGTACATTTTGGAGTTAATTCCGGGAGATGTTATTGGAACTTTAAGGTAATAGAGGGCTTGACGAGCATCTTAGAGACTGCTACAGAGAACTTGGTTCACTGGGATGGATGTGTATTAAAATGCTTCTCTGATCTCCTGCATATAGTAATTTCAACTGCAAAGAAACCCCGACCTGTAAAAAAAGCCCAAAACAGTCCCTAACTGTCTTCGTCATCTTAATATCGAAATAAATAAATTGGTAAGGGAGCAATACCTTATATATACCCCCGAAAGATACCAAAGGATTGTCTTATTGAGAAGACGAAGGAATAGGATGATGGTTAAACTAAAGAGGGGGCGAGAAGATGCTCTGTGGATTAGACTTCGTGAGGCAGTATATAAGGGTCAAGCTAGGACATTCTGGTCAATAATTGGGGAGGGCTGTGGATCAAGATCTAGACCTCTGCCAATCCCGATTGAAGAGCGTATTTGGGTTGAATACATCGAGATGTTATATGCTAGCAACGGTGGGGCCTATGAGGACAGCAGATTAATAGTGGATGATCTTCTTTATGGTCCTCCGTCCGAAAAGGACATTGAATCAGCGATTAAAGGCCTTTGATCTTCTGGAGCAATGGGTCCGGATGAGCTTCCCATCTCTGTTATAAAACAACATAGTAAGATGTGGAGCAAAATTCTGTCTCTAGTTTCTAACTTCTTCTGCTTTTCTAGAAAAACTGTTCCTCCTTCTTGGAGGGGAAGCATATTAGTCCCCTTATTTAAGAAGGGAGTACGTAATAGGCCTCACAATTATCGTCAAATCGCCCTCCTGGATGCCATTGGCAAGGTTTTTTCAAAATGTATTTTAAAATTAACTCAAGAGTGGGTGTCAAGAGACAATATTTTGCCCTTCAAGCAGACAGGGTTTAGACAGAGACATAGCACCTTCGACAACTTGACAGCATTGCAGGTTATAACAGAGAAATATGTTAAAATTCGTGGAGGGAGAGTCTATGGCGCCTTTATAGATTTCTCCACAGCATTCAATAAAGTAGATCGATCTTTGCTGTGGAGGAAGTTATTAAATCTTGGCATGCCCTCCACTCTTTTGGAGTTAATACGTGCATTACACTCTGAAACCTGGTGTAGAGTTCTGTTAGGTGGAGAAAGAGGCCTATCGCAAGAAATCAAAACAGCAAATGGGCTAAAACAAGGGTTCTTATTGGCCCCTCTACTATTCTCCCTTTATATAACCGATTTACCCCTAGCCCTGTCTGAAAGTGATGGAATTGCTCCAATGTTGGGGGGGTGTCCCAATTGTTTGCCTAATGTATGCTGACGTTATACTGATTCTAGACCTAACACCTAAAGGTCTAAATAACCGTCTGCATGCTTTATACAAATATGCTGAAGCACACCACTTAACGATAAATGTTTCAAAAAGCAAAGTAATGTGTATGGTGGAAACAAAAAAGATGAAATATGCTAATTTCCTATGGTCCGTAGGGGGGCAGAGATTGGAAGTGGTACAATCTTATGTCTTCCTCGGAAAAATTGTTACGGCTAATTTAAGCGAGAAGGCCCATATAGCCAACAATACTCTGAAAACAATTATCCAAGGAAAAAGTCTGGTCTCTCTATACAAGGCTACTGGTAGACGGCATTTTGCAATTTTGTTGGAAGTACATCATACAAAAATGTCTGCATCTTTACTATATGGCATGGATTGGAATTCGGTCTTCGAAGCAGTTGGGTCCAAGGTATAGCTGGAATAGTGCGCTGGGTTTTTAACATTGCACAGGGGTACCCAGGCACCCTGAGATATATCATAAAAACTGAGTTGCTTGGAAATCTCAAAGAATATTCAACAATTGTAAAAAAAAATCAGAACTGCAGTTAATATTCTTGAACTTGATGAATCGGTTTTATTCACCCTATCCACACATCAGTTGAAAACCATCCTGAAATCAGCCTCTTGGGAATTAAGCTTCAGGTTGGACAGGGAATCGCGTACCCTGAAAAAAGGTGTCTTTCTGGCTGCAGATTCCTGCCAAATGAGAATTGCCGAACCATATGTAACCTGGAATCTCCATCATGGGGTACGGCGATTCTTTCTTTTATTAAGGCAGGATCTACTTCCGCTGAACGCTTTGACAGCCAGATGGCACGGCTCTTCAGGCTTATGTGATTTTTGTAATAGTAGTAATCAGGATATTAATCATGTTCTTTTTGTGTGCCCAGCTCTACTTGCATTTAGGCGCAAGTGGCTGAGACCTATCTGTTTTCAATTGGGTATTTCCTCTTCTATCTCTTTTTTAGATGCCATTCATAATCCCCCCCAATGAACTGTTCTGTTTTAAAAATTTTAACTTCTTTAAAACTTTTCTAGTTCTATTTTAGTTATGATGGGAAATGTTCAGTGTTAAATTTTGATTGAATAATGTTTGTGTGCAAATGTATTTAATTGTTTTAATCTTTATGTGGATCTCTTACGAGTTCCGAAATCATAAATAAATAAACTTGAAACTTGATTCATTCAGATCTGTCCGATTGATTTATTAAACACAGGGCACAGGAGGGTCGAGGGCGCTTCTCCGGGCCAATTCTGCCAACCACGCCCTCCTTCCTGCCCCTGAGGGTGGGAGACTCGCCTCTTTCAATCTCCTCCTTCCCTTTTCAGTGCTCCGACTGGTCCCAATTACCACATCCCGCCGGCCGGGTTGGTAATTAATACCAGAAACGGATTCTATGGCGGAGCGTGCTGAGGGGGCAGAGAGACGTAGGTCTCACCCTAGACACATTCCCATACCAGGTGTCACTTGTGATCAAACTTCCCCCTCCTCACAAAAGCTGCGCTCGCGCCTTGAGTCTTGAGCACAACATGCGGTCGGGTATCTAAAGCCGTGCTGGCATTTCTTCTGTTGGAAAAATAAACGCAGAAAGCGCGCAGCCCGATACTTCTCTCCAGTCGTTCTTTTCACGAGCCAAAACTAAGGGAATTCCCTGACAGTGAATGTGCAGGTCAGTAAAAAGAAACAATTAGTCATTGGGAAGGGGGTTGGGGGCGCTGCTCTCTGCCTCTATTCTGCGATCGAAGGGCAGAGAAGGATGTCTGTGCTCCAGGAAAGGTTTGGAAGCAGAAGACAGACGGGGTCTTTAGCCAGCAACTCGCCTGGGTGGGCTGGGGGCGGGGAAGAAGAAACCGAGTGGTGCAGGCGCGCCACAGCGAGCCAAATGGTGTTGATTGCGCATAATCGACACCAATAGGCCAGGGGCGGAGCTATTCGCCTGCCTCTGGCCTATTGTGTGCGAAGTTTAAAACAAACACGCACGCAAAGGCCAATAGCAGGCCGCAAAACAACAAAAAACACGCACAAGCGTGTGGAATTTGTGGAATGTACTGGTCCATTTCTGAAACGCTAGTAAGAGGGCTTTTCGCTTCGCGAGCCCTAAAAACATCAGAGAAGCCCACTGTAGTATACATTTACAAGTTGCTGTTAGATAAATTGGGTGCAGAAAGATTTTTATTTCTTTCTCATGCTCCTTATCTGTGTAGATGTGCTCATGCTTTGCACTGCAAAACTCCATAATTTCTACATTTAACTTGTGCCTGCTCGGGACCATTAACTTTGAATCAAAATATTCCTGAATGGACAACCTAGTGCAGTAAACAGCTGAGTGAACCAAGAACATAACAAATACCATAAAGGGAGTTTCAGAGTTGCTGAAAGCTGCCAGCTTCCTGAAAACCTTAAACTGCGCCCCTATCTCACACTTCTTCGTCCGTCACACTGCTAAGCTCTGCATCAGATTTTACGATGACTGCACCTACGTAGTCTTCACATGTCACATGGAAACACTTCCCATATGTAACCAAAACAAAGACATCATCCTTCCAACCACACTCCCTAATCGGTGTAGCGTGCAGTGCCCCACAAAGGGGTAGTAAGCACTATATAAATATTACACTACTGTACAAATTATAAAAGCCACCAGAGTTATTTGACCCTGAAACTTGGGGAATAAACACCTTTATGTGTAAAACGTGCCTTAAGCCCCCATCGTACCTCCAAAGCTATACTAACAAGCATTTGCAATGCAATAGGTCTCGCATTAGGAAAGTTTGAGCTATTGGTACTGTAAATGACAAATTTTTTATTTATGTGTTGGTTTTGAAAATAGCGAAATGAATAGCTTTGTCATTTACAATGCCAATAGTTTTAACTTTCGCAAATGTGACACCTATAGCATTTGTAATGCAATATGTGTTGTATTTACGTGACCTACATGTATTGATATTACAAATAAAAATGGCTTTTAATTTTTTTAAGAATTAATACTTAAATAAAAGTTATTGTAATTTATAATGGCAATAGCTTTTGTAAATATTTAACGATTATGTTCATTGTATTTTATTGTGACGGAAATCCAAGAACAGAAGTGAAATATTAACATCTTTTTGTGACATTTGTAATAAAGCTTGAAACATTGAGAGAACATATTTGAACCAGTTGTTGTTGAATGGTTGCACATATTGATGCTATGGTGGCGCTCAGTGATATTGTGGTGGTGACGAGTGATGCTGTGGCATTCAGTGATGCTGTGGTAGCGCATAGTGATGTTGTGGTGGCCCTGAGTGATGCTGTAGTGATGCGCTAGCTAGATAGATAGAGTGAGTGCGATAGATAGAGTAAGTGCGATAGATAGAGGGAGGGCGATAGATAGATAGACAGATAAAGTGAATTTATGTTGCATTGAGTAGAGTGTAAGTATGAGGTGTGCAATTATGTTGAATATAATTATGTGGCACTGAGTGGTATTTGGAGTGTATGTTCCATTGCAGAGTGTGTGAGGGTGCAGAGTGTGTGACGGTGCAGAGTGTGTGACGGTGCAGAGTGTGTGAGGGTGCAGAGTGTGTGAGGGTGCAGAGTGTGTGAGGGTGCAGAGTGTGTGAGGGTGCAGAGTGTGTGAGGGTGCAGAGTGTGTGAGGGTGCAGAGTGTGTGAGGGTGCAGAGTGTGTGCGGGTGCAGTGTGTGTGCGGGTGCAGTGTGTGTGCGGGTGCAGTGTGTGTGCGGGTGCAGTGTGTGTGCGGGTGCAGTATGTGTGCGGGTGCAGTGTGTGTGAGGGTGCGGCGTGTGAGGGTGCGGCGTGTGAGGGTGTGGCGTGTGAGGGTGCGGCGTGTGAGGGTGCGGCGTGTGTGTGAGGGTGCAGTGTGTGTGAGGGTGCAGTGTGTGTGAGGGTGCAGTGTGTGTGAGGGTGCAGTGTGTGTGAAGGTGCGGTGTGTGAGGGTGCAGTGTGTGTCAGGGTGCAGTGTGTGTCAGGGTGCAGTGTGTGTGCAGGTGCAGTGTGTGTCAGGGTGCAGTGTGTGTGCGGGTGCAGTGTGTGTGTTCGGGTGCAGTGTGTGTGTTCGGGTGCAGTGTGTGTGTTCGGGTGCAGTGTGTGTGTTCGGGTGCAGTGTGTTCGGGTGTGGTGTGTTCGGGTGCGGTGTGTGAGGGTGCAGTGTGTGAGGGTGCAGTGTGTGTGAGGGTGCAGTGTGTGTGAGGGTGTGGTGTGAGGGTGCAGTGTGTGTGAGGGTGCAGTGTGGCTATAGATATGATCTATCAGCCATAAACAGGACAGGCAGCTGTGCTCAGATCTTAAAGGGAGCAAACTTTCCAATGAATGAAGAAAATAACAAATAAGCTGTGTGTGAGGGTGCAGTGTGTGTGAGGGTGCATAGTGTGTGAGGGCGCAGAGTGTGTGAGGGCGCAGAGTGTGTGAGTGCGCAGAGTGTGTGTGGGTGCCGTGTGTGTTGGTGCGTGTGTGGGTGCGGTGTGTGTGTGGGTGCGGTGTGTGTGTGCGGTGTGTGTGTGTGTGGGTGCGGTGTGTGTGTGTGGTGTGTGAGTGTGCAGTGTGTGAGTGTTCAATGTGTGTGAGGGTGCGGTGTGTAAGGGTGCGGTATGTGAGGCTGCGGTGTGTGAAGGTTCAGTGTGTGTGTGAGGGTGCAGTTTGTGCGTGAGGGAATAGTGTGTGCGAGGGTGCGGTGTGTGAGGGTGCATGGTCTGTGAGGGTGCAGTGTGTGTGAGGATGCAGTGTGTGTAAGGTTGCGGTGTGTAAGTGTGCGGTGTGTGAGGGTGCGGTGTGTGTGAGGGTGCAGTGTGGCTACAGACATGATCTATTAGCCATAAACAGGACCAGGCAGCTGTGTTCAGATCTTAAAGGGAGTAAACTTTCTAATAAATAAAGAAAATAACAGATAAGCTGTGTGTGAGGGTGCAGAGTGTGTGAGGGTGCAGAGTGTGTGTGTGTGAGGGTGCAGAGTATGTGTGTGGGTGCGGTGTGTGTGTGGGTGCGGTGTGTGTGTGTGGGTACAGTGTGTGCGGTGTGGGTGTGGGTGGGTGTGGGTGGGTGTGGGTGCGGTGTGTGAGGGTGCAGTGTGTGCAGTGTGTGAGGGTGCAGTGTGTGAGGTTGCGGTGTGTGAGGGTGCGGTGTGTGTGTGAGGGTGCGGTGTGTGTGAGGGTGCGGTTTGTGTGAGGGTGCGGTTTGTGTGAGGGTGCGGTGTGTGTGAGGGTGCGGTGTGTGTGAGGTTGTGGTGTGTGAGGGTGCGGTGTGTGAAGGTGCGGTGTGTGAGGGTGCTGTGTGTGACAGCCTGAATGAGAGGCGACCTACAAGGATTTGTATCTCCAAATCTTCTCACAGCTGCTCCACTGTACACATGCTCATTACTTCGATTTTACCATTCAAATTAAACAGTTTGCATAGTGCTCTATAAGGACATCCTGATGCATGGTTTCCCACAACCAATTGTTCACTTTGTACCTTTCATTAATCTCCTGGGCTGGTATGGTCAGTGTTTTCTCTCAGGTGGAGGGGGAAGCTGTTGTGCCGTTCAATATTCATAAAAACGTATTTATTTCACAATTCTGTGACCCCTTTAATATATTTTGCATCATTGATATTATTTGTTGTTGGTTTCAGGACCATAAGCCGTGATTACTGCGAGGCTCCAGAGGTTGATATCTTCCTGCAAAATCTCTAAAACATTTTAAACTAAGGCCTGTGCTTACAACCAAAATCCTAATTAATATGCTTGTTTAACTTCAGCCTGGCTTATAGCAAGTAGATCTTACGAGCTCGCGCCCCGAAAGCAAGTGGCTGGAGTGAATAATCATTTGAGTGCATTAAACCAATTTGCCACAAGATGTCGCTAGAGCAAGCGTTATGCACAAGGGTCTCAGTCGGTTGAAAATTCATGCTGCAATGGCGAGCACATAAAGTGAGCATGTGAAGGGCTAATTTAGGATATGTCTGCACCAGCGTTTTGGGCTGGTTGGTGTCTAGCTTTGCATCAGCGTGCAAACAGTGAGCTGTGATGCTGCGAGCAATGGGGGCGGGATCAGTGAGCTAGAGGTGGTGGGGGTCAAAGACGTGGCAAAAATAAGTTTTTAAGTCTTTCAACTTCAATTAACTACTTATAACGCACACCTTAAATTAACAAGTCAAAACGAAACCTAAGAGCCGCGCGCGTGAGCTTCTACCATAGACAGCTCACGTCCCGCGGCTCTTAGGTTTCGGTTTCCAAGGCGCATGGCAGAGTCGCGCTCGCACACATTCACAGCAAACAGCCAGCAGCAAAAGCGCGCCCACGAGGCCAAATCCAAGTCGGAAAATGCGCGCCTCCGACTCGTGTCCCCATATATGTATACTAAAGTATACATGGAGGTCCATCGCTACGCTCGACCTAAAAAGCAGTCCCTGTGTAGCCAATTCCATTTTGATAATTTCTTTGGGTTTAGAGTTTGGTTTTAGAGATCATAAAAAAATGAATAGGATGACTGGTAATTACTCTCTACCTCAGGCTGTGGCCATCTTTGCTCCACCCACTCCCTTGTAGCCACCTTCTGATGATGCCACCCCATAATGTGTTACCAGACTCAATTGTTTCCATTTCCATTGCTGGTTTGAATGCGTTTGGAACCCACATCGCCCATAATGGCAGCTGAGGCACACCCTCCTAAGCAACCATTAGATTTTTATCACAACTTGTTAGAAGTGGCTGGCAAAACAGTAAATACCAGTTGATTGTAGACTGTAAATAATGTACTATCTGCGAGTCTTACTGGAACAAAGACATGGCATATTTGTATTGCTTTGCTGCACCTAATAGAACATAGCTTAATCAACAGAAGTACCGTCCCCAAGGCAAAAGGTCTCATAGTTATCATTGATATCATTGTTGCTCTTGTTTTTGCCTGGGGCTACTCTGAGTGGGGAACAGCCATTACAACGCAGGTTTTACCACGCGTTGCTTTTACATCGCATACATTACAACGCATGCGATGTTACAACGCGTGGTAAAACCACGCATACCATTACATCGCATGCACTTTTACAACACATGCGATGTAATGTGTAATGGCGGCGGCGGCTATTCACGTCGTTGTGAGGAAACAGGCTGTTTCCTCACAACGACATGAAGCAAGCAGGAAGGAGGAAGCAGGATCCCACGGCGACGCTGGATAGAGAGAGGTAAGGGGGTTTGTGCGTGGGGTGGGGGTTACTTTTGTAGGGTTTAGGGTAGTTTAAATGTAGTGTGGTAATGTTTGTGTTGTGTGTGTGTTTTTTAAAAACGTTTTAGTGTTAGTTGTGGTGTTGTCGTGTTGGTTTAGTGTAGTGTATTGGGGAGGGTAGTGTAGTGTTTATGTAGTGTAGTGATTTAGGTTTTAGGGTAGTGTAGTGTTTGTGTATTGTAGCGTATTAGGGTTTAGGGTAGTGTAGGGGTGGGAGTAGTGTGGGTAGTGTAGTAGTGGTTTAGGGTAGTGTAGGGGTGGGAGTAGTGTGGGTAGCGTAGTAGTGTTTTAGGGTTTAGGGTAGTGTAGGGGTGGGAGTAGTGTGGGTAGCATAGTAGTGTTTTAGGGTTTAGGGTAGTGTAGGGGTGGGAGTAGTGTGTGTAGCGTAGTAGTGTTGTAGGGTTTAGGGTAGTGTAAGGGTGGGAGTAGTGTGGGTAGTGTTGTAGTGTAGCAGTGTTTTAGGGTTTAGGGTAGTGTAGGGGTGGGAGTAGTGTGGGTAGCGTAGTAGTGTTTTAGGGTTTAGGGTAGTGTAAGGGTAGGAGTAGTGTGGGTAGCGTAGTAGTGTTTTAGGGTTTAGGGTAGTGTAAGGGTGGGAGTAGTGTGGGTAGCGTAGTAGTGTTTTAGGGTTTAGGGTAGTGTAAGGGTGGGAGTAGTGTGGGTAGTGTAGTAGTGTTTTAGGGTTTAGTGTAGGGGTGGGAGTAGTGTGGGTAGCGTTGTAGTGTTTTAGGGTTTAGGGTAGTGTAGGGGTGGGAGTTGTGTGGGTAGCGTTGTAGTGTTTTAGGGTTTAGGGTAGTGTAAGGATGGGAGTAGTGTGGGTAGCATAGTGTTTTTGGGTTTAGGGTAGTGTAAGGGTGGGAGTAGTGTGGGTAGTGTAGTGTTTTAGGGTAGTGTAAGGGTGGGAGTAGTGTGGGTAGCGTAGTAGTGTTTTAGGGTTTAGGCTAGTGTAAGGGTGGGAGTAGTCAGGGTAACGTAGTAGTGTTTTAGGGATTAGGATAGTGTAAGGGTGGGAGTAGTGTGGGTAGTGTAGTAGTGTTTTAGGGTAGTGTAAGGGTGGAAGTAGTGTGGGTAGTGTAGTAGTGTGGCAGTGTTTTTGAGTTGGGGCAGTGTAGGGGTGGGAGTAGTCTGTTGTGTAGGTGTAGTGTTAGGGATGTTACTTACCTTGCATACTTTTACCACAAGTATAGCTTTACCACGCATGCCTTTGCGTTGTAATCGATACAAAAGAGGGTGATGGACGGAGCGCTTGAGCCAATCAAACACTCAACCCCAGTCAACTGATCTGGGTTTAATCCATCACCATTCTTTAGCTCACTCAGCCACCCCAGTTCAGACATGGCCATATGCAAATCAGTCAGACCCTGTGCCTCATGGGAACAGTCCAGCCCGAACTGCCAAGCCAGGATGAACTGTCTGTTACTCTGGAAAGCATTATTTGAGAAGGTTCGAGAATTGTTATTCCAGAGAGCCTGCAACAACAGATAATTGAAGTGGCCAGTGAAGGACATAGTGGAATTGTTGCCACAAAAAGAGCTCTCCATGACCGAGTCTGGTTTCCCCATCTTAATGAGAATGTTCAAAGATAATTGAAGGGCTGTCATCTATCCAACTGCCTTTCATCGAAAACTACTCAACACACCTTAAACACCTCAGAGTTGCAAGAGCATGCATGGGCAAGAATTGCCGTTGACGACTTCTGTCCTCTTGACAATGGACATGACCTGATGGTGATTGTTGATCAATACTTCTGTTTTCCATTGATAAAAAATCTCTCATCCATCACTCAAGAAAGTCATTGATAGATTAGACAGCATCTTCGAGACATGAGGTGTTCCTTTGATCTTAAAATCTGACAACGGCCCACCTTTCAACATTTGAGAATTTAGAGATTTTCTCAGTCATCTTAATGTGAAGCATCAGAAGAGCACACCTCTTTGACACTAGGCCAATGGCCTTGTCAAACATTTCATGACTACTCTTAAGAAAGCTGGTCAGCGTGCTGTACTGGACAAGTTCAACCTTAAAACGTGTTTTAATTCTACTATTCGAGCTTACCCTTAGACCCCTCACTCGACCACAGGTAAAAGCCCTGCAACCTTGATGTTCAGAAGAGACATGACAACCAAGTTACCTTAATGGACCACCACAAGATCACTGAGGAAGAAATCGGTGTAAAAGACTTGGGTCAGAAAAGCAAAATGAATGCTTATGCAGACAAACACCGACATGCAAAAGAAGTCACTTTCACTAGAAGAAATTGAATGCTTGCCTGTCAATGAAGAAAACAGACATCTGATGTTCCTTTCGAGCTGAGCTTTGTCATGTTGTGACCAGTAAAGGACACATGGTGACTACCCAATGTCCTGGGAAGTCAATTATGCGGGGTTCCTCGTTTTTCTGACGTACAGCTCCTCGCTTGTCAGGCACTGATGTCAGTGTAGAGGCTGACGGGATCCAAAGCCGGGGAGTAAAGACACGCTCTGTTTTAAAGCTCCCGTCATCACAGACCTGCAACATGTGGGGTCACAGAATACTAGGTGAATCAGACCTGGTATTCATTTGCAAAGCTGGTAACTATTGTATCCCCTCTCTTTTAGAACCAGCATTGCGGTAGTGTTAGAATTTAGATACTCTCTCTGAAACCATCGGTCATGACGAATTGGCACAAGACCAATTAGGGGGCTCCCATAGGCAAGAAACATGTCAACCTTTTACATCACACATGCCTTTTAGGACTATTGTATCTGGTTAGGGATCCTTGTTTTTAGTTAGGTTGGTGAACCCTACAAACAAAATTTACGCAATAGGGTTGCCCAAAACCTATTTTAGACACCACTCACTACAATATCTATTCCACACACCCACTCACACTGAACGGATTCATCAAAAAGATCACCGCCAAAGAGCCTCTTCGTGGGTGCCCGTCGGGCATTGCAGCGCCGGCCTGAGGAGGACCAGGCACAATGATGAAGCATGACATCCTTCGGGGTATGTGAGGACACTTTTTATCAGACCTGAACACTCACACTTGCCCCTAGGAAATGCATACCAATCCAATATAGTTAGTTCAAGTTTGGGAGTATGTGTGCAGGACCTGTTTAAAAAGCTCCTGGGTCCTCTCTTTTGGGGAAATGTAGAGACTGGGTCAGAAAGGTCAAGTGAAAACTTCCCTGACTACTGCTGTTCCTACATTGCCAATGCAGGTCATGGACACTGTTTCATTGTCTCCAGTTTCAGCAAACACTGTCAGTACCTGTGATCAAAGCACCACAAAGACTATTGAAGAGCTTTGATTATGTATATAGTTGCTTAAAAAATGAAATATTTTATTTAAGCTACGGGGAGATGTAGTTTTGTTCGAGTTAGCAATGATGGAACCCTTATGCCTCCTGGTGGACGGCGTAAAACGGTGCGGCAAGCGTTAGAGCGTAGCGAAGTGAATGGAGGTTGAGAATGTTGAGTTTGTGATTAAAAGCAGAAGAATAAAGACTTGTTATTCTAAGCTCCGTTTGTGGCATTGTTATTAGCGATTATCCAGGCTGGGGGGTGCTACACCACTCACAACCAGAACTCACACAGATATAAAGAGGAGTATTTTCACAGTACACACTACACATGAGTACTGTGTTGAATGGAAAATAAACTACAGAAACCCAACACCGTGGAAAAAGCCAACACTCTTAGGCAATACAAGTGTCACTTGTATAAGTACAAAGTGTAATTTAAACCTGAACAACATCTCTGCTCCGACGCAGTGTCTGTTTGTGGAACACTGGGGGTGGGTTGGGGCAGGATAGTTACAGATGGGCCACCTGTCCCTCCCCTACTCTTGTAGCAACACACTAGCAATAGAATCATGACTTGAAGGATCTCACTCGAGTTTTAAATGTGTATGGTCAGCAGGAAAAAAGAAAGGGTTATTTCAAGAAGTTTATGGCTACTCTCCCTGAATGAGGGATTTATTGGATGGTCGCACATAATGCTGCCCTTTGATGCTCCTAGTAAAAGTATACTTGGTTGTCAAGAGTCAGGAGCCGGGTGTAAAACAGAGGTCGAAGCGGACTGGAATTGTTAGGTTTATAAATTCCAAGTTTTGTTTATTTTGTAGAAACAGTACTAATACTTTTTGTGGGGAAAAAAATATTCTGTTCCTGAATAGTTAATGTTGTATTTTAGCAACAGAATTTAGTACTCCTGTTATTGTATGACTTGTTCGCTGGATTCTGGATTGTAGAATCCAGGGAACACAGACTAGAGCTGAGCAGTTATTGAAGGTGGAAAGACCTTGTGCCCAGGGGTTGTACCTTACCAATAAACTATTTCTTCTCTACAACAAGCATTGTGTGAACTTCAATAGTTTATGATGTGCTTGACAGACAGACAAGGGAGCTGAGGACCGGAATGGGAGGTCTTAATGAAAAAATTAAATCGGACAAAGGATTTGCTGCAAATGCTCCAGCTGAGTTAACTGAAGCTGCACATGGCAGGAGATGGCTTGAGTAATCTCTTGTTCAGAAGACTGAAGTAGGTCAACAGGAAGTTCACTTTTGTGGGTGGGGATGAAACCAGAGCAAGTGCCAAAGATTACAGAGTGAAGCACTAATACTGGGAAACACCTCAAAAGAAAGCAATTATCTGCCCAGCTACCTTTTCGTTGTCTCTTACTGTTAGCATAGAGGCTCCTCCCAGTTGGCAATGTGTTTTTGCCAATGAAAAATGCGTAATGGCTTTCGTGAGATTGGTCCTTCTTTTGATTGTTTTTGGCACAAGCAATTTTCAGTCTGTTTGTAGGCTTGCCACTAGGAAAGCATACACTAATCCTCCCAAAGGTGTGGCACTGCGGCTAGGGTGACTGACTCTGGAATCTGGGGATCACGGTTTCATCCCCTGCACCGGCGGCAGATTAGCCCAGCACCATGTGACTCTGGGCAATAGCTTGCTTAATCTTCCCGACTGCCCCCAGCGCCTAGAGACCCTTACCAGTGACTGTGCGCTTTACAAATGTGGATTATTATATTATTATTATTTCCTACAGCTCCTAACTTTTGGCCCAGTCTTCAGGTGTGCCTTAGCCCACCACCTCCCAACATTCTCATTTTCATTTCTTGTTGGAATATTGTTTTCAAATTGTTATTTTAAATGTAGGGGTTTGCGGAGTACATTTTCTAATCTGATGCTACAAAATGCTTTGATTTAATTTCCTCTGAAGATCATGCCAGCCAATCACATCTTTACATACATGGGGAGCAGATTGACCACATTCTCTGCTCAAGGACATTGGCAGAATGCAGGAGCGAGAGGAAATATTTTGCTATTGACACACCAGCCAGCATACTGTCATCCCATACACACCCTGCAGCGGCTCCTCTGGCATGGCGAGAAGCGTATCCCCCCCTCCCCCCCCCCTTCCCCATCAGGAGCTGCAAAAATTGAAAAATAAAATGATGGTAAAACAGTTTTATTATCCTTTTGTTTTTCTTCCCTGAGCCGTGCCTTGGAGGCAGGGCCATACTCATCCAGGACTACAGCAAGCACAGAAGAGTAGTTAGTGGTGGGCACTGCTATCAGTGCTATGTCAATTTGGCTGTGTCTCAGGATGGCAAAACCGACATGTGCACTGACATCTCTCCAACCCGAACTGCATTGCCTGGTGGAGCGAACAGCAGGCGCAGCCTCCCAGTCCCCGATGGAGCGGAAAACCAGCTCCCTCAGGCCAATCCCATCGCTTATCTCACCTGCATTAGAGAAAGGCTGGGATTGGCCGTAGAGGAGTCTGGGAGCCCCAGCCTGTGCATATCCGTCAGCAGGAGAGTGGTGAGTGGTAGGCAGGTAAGTTTTTTGATTTTCTTTTTTGTCCCCCGCACTGCCTCACCCCTTTCACCTGATGCCATCCACTACTGTACACACCATGAAGAGAAAGGCGTCCCCCATGTAGCAGATACAGTAGTAGCAACAAGGCGAGGTACTTTCACTGGGGCTTTGTGGGTCCGGCAAGGGACAAGGCAGCTGATAGCACTGTGGATTGCAAAATTATGATCCTACGAGGTAGACAGGTCAGCTCCCAGTTCGGCGGAAGACTTCACGCTTTATTGCAATCCTAAATTCATTTTTTCTAAGGATGGGGAGGACAAGAGGCTTGATGGACTCCGTTTGGCCGGGATATGAGGGGACAGTAGGAAAAGAAAACTTAAAAGGGAGGGAAGTCAGGGGTAAATCTAATGGACATGTTTAAATGAGGAGAGATCTGGGAGCTTGCAACAGAAAGGAGCACGTCGGAAAGACACATCAAGGAGGAGGAATGCCGCTGCACGTTGTGCACATGGTCGGTGAGAATGAATTCGGGAGACCGGTAGGGGAGCCAAGGTTAGTAGAGCGCTTTTGAAGGGCCCGGTGGAAAGGGGTATGATACAAAGAAAAGTGGTGTAACTAGTGCGGTACAACATGACCAACCTATCAGAGAAAAGGCAGGTGACATTAGGAGGATGATGAGGTTGGTGTGCCACCACACACAGAGAAGAATAAATAGTAGATTATAAGCATTTATTAGGGTAATAATTAAAGTGGGAAGGTGAAAGGAGGATACAGTACCTCGGCCCCCACACTACAACCGCAAACTTAAGTGTGGATAGAGTTTGCTTGTGTGCTGCCCTTTAGGAGATAAACCGAATGTACCCAGATCAGTAGAGCTTCTCCTAGCACTGGAAGGACAGCTTATCACTTTGGAAGAAGATTGGGACAAAGGCAAGAAATGAGGAAGAGCAGGACAAGGAGAAAGCACCAGGTGAGGGAGGGAGAAGAATCATAACATAATACAGGCATATGGGTGGAGAGAGAGGTCGGGGGAGATGGTAGCACAATGGAAGGTTAGAGTATAGAATGGGAAAACGGCAAGTGAGCAGTGGCGGCAGACAAAATGGTACAAGTTCCATCTATACCTGGAAAGTGTGTGGCACCATCACTGCATACACCAACAATTTTAGCCACAACAACCCGTGCTTTCCCTGAGGCAATGGTCTACTGCTGCAAGAGAGTGAAGCAGCGACTTGCATAACGAAGTCCAATGTGACTTGACTAGATGTGGCGGCACATGAGCTTAGCACCCTTAATTATTAAATGACATAATTGCAGTATTACAGCCACGTGTCGTCCACTGTGATGATATAAAACCGGAAGGAAAAACAGTGACAAAACGCCAACCCACACATTTCATTACAGAGAAAAGTTAATTGTGTTATTGGTTGTGAGTAACCTTCATAGTAGTGCAACACAGATCAACTAACCTACAAAAACGAGCAATAATATTAGGTTATTAAAAAGACATAAAGGTTTTATCATCTTATGAGTAGTAAAAGCGCAGAACATTTCAGTGACTGTTTACGTGTATCCATTTGCCGACCCTTGTGTGCCTGTCACGATGGACTTAAGTGAACCTAGTCCAACCTAACGCAAATTAGCTTTTTTGGCAGCTGCGTGATCAGCTAGCTGCTTGCAGGTCGGTGTCTGGACTGGAGTCTCATTTTCTGTTTTACATGAACCTAGTAGAAAAGAAATGAGACTTCATTCCAGACACCGAGGAACCACAGCTGATCGCACTAAAACAATTAACAGTTAAATTGTGGATTGGTACACTCGGCTGCACTGTTTCAGTGACACAGTCACTTCAACTTGCGAGGCTTGCCGCAGGACTTTACAGGCCAGCTGTCGCCCGTCTCCTCAGACTGTCACTTCTCCTCGGCAAGCGTGCACGGTGCGCCGCCCTTGGTATTAATTGGACTCTCACTGAGACTCAGGCTCAGCAGCAGGCGCTAGCGCTGCTGCACAGACAGTGGGCTCCATGTGCGCGGCGGTTCTGTGGGGTTCTAAATCTGGTATGGTCATGTCGATTGGTTTTAAAATTCACCGCCATGCCTGTGATGCCTCCCAAACTTAACTCAGGCAGCAGGACGTAACGTCGTACAGCGCTTATGACGTCGACATTCAGAACTTAATACTGCGCGGAAGAGGGGAGCGGGGTTCTTAACGTTTCTATTTGTGATTGTAGCATTCATTGTAGCACTACTAGAGCAGCTTCTAGCTCAGCCATGATCCCCCAAGCACAGTCCCCGGAGCAGCGCTACCAGCCCCTCCAGTTTAGTAAAGCACTGCTTATGGCTTGGCAACCGAGGCGCTATAGCGATTATGCGTGACAATGCATTTCAGTGCGGTGATGCGGACCACCACACTGAAATGCGTTAGTGTCACGTCTGATGCGTGATAATTGACAGGACTGCACATGGTAGGTGAGAATGAATTCAGGAGACCGGTAGGGGAGCCAAGGTTAGTAGAGAGCATTTGAAGGGCCCGGTGGAAAGGGGTATGATACAAAGAAAAGTGGTGTAAGTAGTGCGGTACAACATGACCTACCTATCAGAGAAAAGGCAGGTGACATTAGGAGGATGATGAGGTTGGTGTGCCACCACACACAGAGAAGAATAAATAGTAGATTAGAAGCATTTATTAGGGTAGTAATTAAAGTGGGAAGGTGAAAGGAGGATACAGTACCTCGACCCCCACACTACAACCGCAAACTTAAGTGTGGATAGAGTTTGCTTGTGCGCTGCCCTTTAGGAGATAAACCAAATGTACCCAGATCAGGAGTTGTATTGTACTCCGGATTGTAGCTTGGTCAGTAAGATTTTGAGGGAGCTGCTTCAGTTTTTCTAACAATAATCATGGCACATAACGTTAAAAAACATTATGCATCTAGCAAGGCGCATGAGAGGGGCTAAGGGGGCATTGGAGAGGGAGAGGAATGTAGCTTCGTAAGTGGGGGGGGAATAATATTTTGTAAACTAACCTAATTTTTTAAGACTTTCAAAACAGAAAGAGAGAAGGTATGTGGGCCTTTATTTCTTTGATAGATAACTTTCTGGTGAAATTCGACAGACAACTCACCGTACCTGACTGAAAGCACCTGCACCCAACTATTTACCAGATAATACCTTTATTATTGGGGTGTAACATCCCAAACACCCCCCCCCCCCCCTCTAAGCTACATCCCTTATCGTTGGAAAGATTTTCTGTAGAGCTTTCCTTCCCCTGGTTGAGTACCCAAAGTACTTAGTAGATAAGAGGCGAGAGAGGGTTTGGCACTGCAGTCCTTAGATTTCAGATGGGTGATGCTGATGGAGCGAGAATGGTTAGGGAAACGAGAGAAGAGCAGGCTAGAAAGCTTGAAGGGCCTGTTGCGTCGTGGGCCCCGGGCCCACATGCTTCTAATAAGGGCACAGACACACGGTAGAGGTATACTGGAACTGGCCACGAGCACGTGCACCCGGGCCCTTTTATTAACAGGCTTATGTCACTCGTGACGCCTGTGATGGATGTGTGTGAGATGCATGTTTGTCCACTCCCCCAAGGGAGTGGTTAACTAACTCAGTGTCTGCTGAGACACTAGAACATATCCAGCAGGAAACAACATTTCTCCCAAATTTTTATGACAACAAAACAATCACTAGTTCAACCTGTAGGGATAAATAACATTCAAATAAACACCACAGGGTCCATCAGCCTCACGAGTCGGGCAGCAGGAATACAGCAGACATGGGGCTGGTGACGGACTGCAGCAGGACACTCTTTGCTGGCACTCATAATTTAACCTGAGTGGTTCAGGATATGACTGCTGGCTTGGAGGCGTCAGCTGCATTCCAGCAACATACCGGTGAAACCATGTCTTTAGGTCCAACGTTGCTTCACTCCGCTAACGTTGAGAATGGTTTGTGGTGGGGGTCTAACAGTTCATTAAAACAGGGTGCATCGAGAGCATGGCTGGAGTCCATGGTGAAAGCTCACAAAGGTGTTCCTGGATCGACTGAAGTCTCTGTTAGACTCATTTGCTGTATCTGGTAACCGGTCGGAGGGGCAATATCAAGTCCAGATCTCCCACCGCGAAAAGCCCTTTTGTTGGGGTTGCCTCAGGACTGCTTGTGGGCTGTGCTGGGTCTGCGTGTGTGCCGACTGGGGGCAGCTGCAAAACCACTGAGGAGTCAGCATTGAGTGGCTCGCACAACCCTCAGGGGTGGATGAGCCTTGGTCAAGACATGCTCTCGCTGCCGCAGTTCAGGTGTAAGCCAGGCTTGCAGGTAGTCTCTGGGTCTTCTTGCCTTCTCCTCAGGCATCTGCAGTCAGGAGCAGGGATGTCGTCTGACGTAGACTGCTAACACTCTGGGATGGACGGTCGCACTGGGAAGCATTGGGGAGAGACATGGTTTGCGCTTGCTGCGGCTAACATTTGGTTCTCCTACGGGGTTGTCTCCAGGGATGTCGGTCCGCCTTGGTGGCTGTCTGGTGTCTCTGGGTGGGCTCTTGACTTGCGGTTGTACAAGTCCTTTATGCTTCTCCTCTTGTTCTCTCCAGTGCACCTGTCTTGATGTCTGGGATCACTGGCGACTCTATCTTGAGGCAGTGTGAGGGAGGACACTTGTCTTCAGCACACTGTGTGGCTGTTTGTACAGTAGACATGTGGAGGCTCTTCCTGCTGCTTGAGCCTTGCTTCTTTTCTGTGGAGAGGTTTCTCTCCTGGGCGTTTGCCCGTGCTGACACTCTTCTGATCGCACACATTGCACACTTTGGTAGTACTCTGGTTCCTTCTTCTGGACGCACTCTTCTGACGCTTGTCGCGTCTGCGTGTTCTGCTTGCATCTCACGATTTTCATGAGGATTGCTTGGTGCCTTCGGTCCTATGACGCTTGCTTTGCTTTGCATGGTAGCTTATCTTTCTGGCATTCAGGCCCACCAAGGCTATTCCTCCCTTCTTTCAATGGGAATGCTGCATAGTTGTTTTTTTGTGGGTTTGGGCTACTTGCGTGCTATTCATTTGATTGTCCTCCTAGCAGCTTTATTGGTGGGTGTTGCTTCAGGAGAGTTGGCCTTCTAAGCTGATGTTCTTTACAATCAAACTCATTTCCGGCAGAAGCATCAGCTGTGAACCCAGACAACATTCTGCAGCTCTTACCACTGGTGGCCATGTGACTTGTAGTGGTAATCTCCGTCCCCAATGTGCTTACTCCCTTCATTACCCTTTGAAACTGCAGGACTTGCTGTGAACCTACCTTGATTCCCTGTTCCTCTTTACGATCTGGTGAGGGCAGTCACAGCAGGTAAAAGAGTCTCTTCAGGCTGTGGCTGCAGGTGGCCACTGGAGAGTGTCCTGCGCCCTTGCGCCTGTCTTGGCTCTTTACTCTTCCAGGCTCTGTAAGGGTGTTCCAATGGACAGCAGCAGCGCTTGTGAGTTGTGTGGTTGGGTGCAGTGGCAGGGAGTGCTTTCCCCCATGTATTTTGCTGGCAAAGGCACAGTAGGCTGTATACTGTTGCTTAGGCAATGTCCTGCTTGTATTTGGCCTAGATTGAACGAACCTTCGAGCCTCTCTATGCCCAGGGTTAGCCTTCAAACAGCACAATACCACCATTGGCCGCTTTGTGGCACTGTTATCGTCCTCGTGCTCTGCCAGAGGGCCAGGTGGATGCAGGAGAGCCTTTCCCTTTATTTTTTTACTGCAGCGTTTGTCACGTTGGCTCTGCTCGGCTGGACCCACCGATGTCGGGCCTCGAGACCCAGTGGTTGAAGTGGGGAAAAAAAAGTAGGGGAACTGTGAGTGGAGAATCAGGGGGCGGGAACAACCGAAGATTGAAGCAGTGGGCGGAGTCAGGGTTGTGGCTAGAAATAGCAAAACATACCAATTTTTTTGTACGTTTAGCATTTCACTGACCAGTTACTGCTTATAACGTTATTTAATTAAAACAATGGATAAATATGTTTATTTGAGGTTTAATTCAGGAAAAAGCAAACACTCAAAGGGAATACAGGTTTATGTAAAGCGTGTGAAATATAAGCAGGAACAACATGTTACATTAATGTGTTGTTCATAAATCCATGATTATTTTTTGTCTCAAACATTAAGGTCATGAATACAGGGCTCCTCCTGTACACGTGTGTTAAGCAGGGCTCAGAAGAGAAAGGGACTCTTCAGGAGAATCTAGACTCACGAAAACCCACAAAGGCTTCTTCATATTAATGTCAGCCAGCTAGCTGCTCAATCATAATATAGCAAAAAGACCAACTGGTGGACAGAATCCAGAACAATATCATACATTCACCCCAGTACAGAGATCTGGGCCTAAATCCATTGTTTCTTTGCTCACCATGCCATTCCAGTTTGGACCCAGCCATATGCAAATCAGTCTTGATCCTGAGCCTCATGGGAACAGCCCAGCCTGAACTGCCAAGCCAGGGCCTCCCTGGACTGGAAACAAGCATCCTAGGACCTGGTTTGGGCTTTCAGCCCTCATCAGCCAGGATAGCTTGATTCCAGTGGCATGGAGAGCACAGAACCCACGTCTGGGCATACCCGTCCCACTCGGGGTGACAAATGCAAAAAGAACAATTGATCCAGCTCCATAACTTCTTCTGTCCCATCACTTCTCCTGCCCCGTTCACTGCTCTTATCCGTTCACTGCCCCTATCCGTACACCGGTGTCCGCTCCTGCCCATGCCTAATCACCGCTCCTGCCCCGTCACTTCTCCTGCCCCGTCACTTCTCCTGCCCCGTCACTTCTCCTGTCCCGTCACCTCTCCTTTCCTGTCACCTCTCCTGTCCTGCCACTGCTCCTGACACGTCAACTCTCCTGCCCTGTCGCTTCTCCTATCCGTTACTTCTCCTGCCCGTCACTCCTCCTACCTGTCACTTCTCCTGCCCGGTCACCTCTCCTGCCCTAGTACCTCTCCTTTCCTGTCACCTCTTCTGTCCGGTCACTGCTCCCACTGCTCCTGCCCAGTTCAATCCGTGTACAACATTGACAAATTACACAAGGTGTCAAGTTCCCCACAGTACTCTGTCTGGGGAAAGCTCCTCTGTAATCACCAGGCCCGGAATGGCCATAGCGGGCACCGGGCGTTTCCCCGGTAGGCTGCCAAGGTGGGGGTCGGTTTTGGGCCCCTGGGAGGCTGATTTTGTTACTGGGGGTCGGCAATATCGGTCCCCTGTAACAAAATCGTCCAAAACTGAAATGGAACTGGAAATATTATCTGTGACCTAATACTGGTACTTTGTGAATTTCGCCGAAAAGAAATGAAAATTTTATGTATGAAACTGTTTTAATGTAAAGTGCTCTTATACCTATTACGTTAAGTTTGCACTATATAAAACTATAAAAATAAATGAATAGTAAATAAATAAACAAATATAACACAGTGATAGGGTTGACGGTGATAAGGACTAATATCAAAAGAGAGGTAATCCTATTGATTTGCAAATGACGAAGGATGAGAAAATCAAGAAATATCTCTCAACTCCCGACAATAAGGACCGCTGAACACAAGTGGCAATGGGTGGTAGCAAGAAGTCTGTAGTAAAGTACAAGAAGGTACAAAGCATTACGGCATTAGGTCAAACTGAAATACGACCACTAATTCTTATTTGTGAGTTCACATGGTAGAAGGCAGATTTATTGCCCAAAACAGAAAGCACATATGCTCAAGCTGCTGGGCTGAACTCCCCCTCACCCCAGGGGAGGCCCGCTGAGCAGTTTGCCAGGGCCGGTTTCTGTACCCAGTCCGGCCCTGGTAATCACCAACTCCGATCTCAGTGACTTGATGTGCTAAAGGCAGAGGGCGGGCGCATTGTCATTCCAATGGGGTAATCAGCCTCAATCGGAATGACAATGGGCCTGCCCTCGGTCTGTGCGAGCTCAGGGAGGGGCTGCCGCAGCCTCTGGAGTTCAGAGAAGTGCGAGCAGCCCCTGGAACCTGAATGAAAAAAGTTATCGTTTTTTCAGTCGGTCTATTCTTGCCGTCCCGGGATGCTTTTTATGAAAGTAAGAAGTAGCGGAACGGACTGAAATATTTTTTAGAAGTAGGGGCACGCAGTGCCCTTCCGTTCCCGCCCACTTCGACCACTGTCGAGACCCCTCAGTTGCGCAGCAGCTGCGAGGCAGCAGACGTGTCTCTAAGCTGCGTGGCGGCAGGCGTGTTTCTTAGCTGCGAGCATGGTGCTGTGTCTGTTCATACTTTCATTTTCAGAACAGATGGCGGAGAGCTGCACCACCAACGGACATCTCAGCAGGTGGGGGGCAATTCTTGCGCCACGGGCACAGCGGCATGAGTAGAGCTTGCTCTGCGCTGAGGCAGTGGCACAGCAGCCTCGGGACACTGTTCCTCGCCGTCACCACCTCCTTACTACCTGCTTACACCACAGGCAGGGTAGGTTCCACCATGCGCTATGGGAGGCGAAGTCACACAGGCACTGCCAGCTCCTTGTTCATGCTGGGAGGTAGCTGCTGGTAGCTTTTGCCCCTGAGGGCGTGCCGGTGTTCGCAGGAGTGGCAGGGCTGCTTTGTCGGCACCGTGTCTGTCCGAACACAGCAGCGGGTACATTCAGGCACCGGGCGTGCACTCGCAGTCTCTCCGTAGTTGAGGGCCACGCAAGGGGTGCGTATGGTCAATGGGGGTTGCAGATGCTGGTGCTACAGGGCAGCTCCACCTGTAGGAACTTTCCCTTGGTCATGGCCGCTCTACACGATGTGCCAGAGAGTCACTACCCTTTTCTGCCTGGACTACTGCATTACGGGCCACATCTTCCTTGCTGGCTCAGGTTTGCTCCCTCCAGGGGATGTGTTGTTCCCGATGGATACCAAAAGCTTCTGCATACCCTTCTCACCTGCAGGCACCTCAGCCACGCTATTGGCGTCTTTCTGCACTTACCAAGCTCTTCAGGGTTGAGGGGGGTTTCTCTCCTCGTGTAGCGCGGATAGGCAACGTGGAGGCACTTACAAGCTCAGTGCTGCTAGGACGCTTCTCTCCCCTGTGTATTTTGTACGGCACGGATCTGCCGTCAGCATGTGTAGGGGTACTCCAGACTCCGGCTTCCCTCATCCTCACGAGGAATAGCTGGGTGGCATTCATCATGCATGCAAGATCAGACTTGCTTCGTCGCCAATGTTGCGTCGTGGGCCCTGGGGCCACATGCTGTCAATAAGGACACAGACACGTGGTAGTGGTATTCTGAAACTGGCCACGGGCATGTACATCTGGGCCCTTTTATTAACAGGTTCACGTCACTCGTGACACTTGTTATGGATGAGTGTGGTGTGCATATGTGTCCACTCCCCCAAGGGAGTGGTTAACAGACTCAGTGTCTGCTGAGTCACTAGAACGTGCCCAGCAGGACACAACAGGGACGTACATGCTTAGACAGCATTCCCAACCAATGTGTACATGTTAGAACAGTTTCTAGAAAATAAACTCCTTTTAAAGCAAAATGTTCCTAAATTGTCATAGTCATTTTTTTGTAAATTTTTTATTTTGCAGACATAAAGAAATAAAACATCAGACAAAAGGTACCACATAGGGTGCACAGATGATCCCACACAGTGGGAAAGCATTAGATTAAGACGAGGCAATGCTGCAATACAAGAAAGTCAATGAACAAGAGGCTTCGCCAGCCGCAGATGTAGGCAGTCCTGCTCGTACCCCCCAAGGTGGGGTTGCTCAGTTAGTTCAGCCGATAGGGAGTCCAGAATCGCCATGCCATCGAGGTGAGCCTCGTCTTATCGATATAAATGTCCCGACAGTAGCACCCAACCTTAACTCCCCACTACCCGCCCCCCCCCTCCCGTGACGGTGCCGCACTCTTCCCCCATTCATCCGTCAGGCATACTTTAGAGCTGAAATAAATGTAAATTCCTCAAAGACGCCGGGCACACTGCTGAGGGCAAACCAGTAGAGAGAAAGGACACCAAGGGGCCCCATATGTGTTTGAAGTTTTTGTAGTTGCCTAGGAAGATGTCCGCCATTCTCTCGAGACTCAGGAGCCTCCACAGTCTAGCGTGCCAAAGGGAGATCGCCGGTGCCTCTTTCCACTTCCAGGCTGATGCCAACGTGAGTTTGGCCGCGCCTAGACATAGCCAGAGGATCTTCTTGTCTGCTCGCGTCTGGTGCTCGAGGCCAGGGTCTCTCAAGCCCAGTAGCACGAACTCCAGTGAGTCGTCGATAGGGTACTTCAGGATATCTTTAATGTGGGATAAGATCTCGACCCAGAAGGTTTTGATGACCGGGCAGTCCCACCAAATGTGGTGGAAGTCCCCCAGGGGGCCACAGCCCCTCCAGCACCTATCCGTGACAGCCGGGTAAATGCGGTGAAGCCGGGCCGGGACCATGTACCATTGCGTAAGGGTTTTTAAATGCGCCTCCCTCAGGAGTATGGAGTGATTAAATTGCGTCATGTCCTTCCAGAGCGCCGACCATTCTCCGTCAGTGATATCCCTCCCTACCATCTCCTCCCACTGCTCCATGTAGCGCGGTCTAGGGGAAAGGGCAGACTGAAGCAGCAGTTGGTAGAGAAAGGAGATGGCCCCCTTCATGGTGGATGTCTTCAGGAGGAAGGCCTCAAAGTCGGACGGAGGTCTCGTCGCAGCCTCCCGCACACCTGGTGACGTGGCCCAGTGGAGCAGTTGCAAATGCCTGTATTTTTCCACCGGCTGCACTTGGTAGTCCCGCATGCAGTTCCCAAAAGTCAGGGGGTCAGGGCCGTGGAACAGGTGGAGTAGCGCCCGACAACCCCCCTCCCTCCAGGCGTCAAAGGGGCCCTCGGTGAGTGCCGGCGGAAACTCCGGATTGAAATGCAATGGAGTGAATGGGGACGGAAAGGTCGTCCATCTCTCATCACCCGCCAAGGTATCCCAGACTTTCAGCGTAGTCCCCGTGGGGGTACTAATGTACGCATTCGCTGGGCGGTCCCGCTTCGGCTTCCAAGCCAGATCCCAGATGGACCGGCCCGCCACACTCCGGTCCATATGCAACCAGTGTTTGTCGGAAAATTGCTGTGACCATTCCACCATGACCCTAAGTTGGGCCGCTTTATAATAGAGGTGTAAATCCGGAAGGCCGACCCCCCCGTCAGTCCGCAGCCGTCGCAGGAGTGCAAACGAAAGTCGCGCCCGACCACCCTGCCAGACAAATTTCAAAATCAATGACTTAAGGTGGCTAAAAAAGGAAGAGCTCAGTGGGATCGGCAGGGCCTGGAACAGGTACAAATACTTGGGGAGAAGGACCATTTTGATGGCGTGCACCCGACCCAGCCAGGATAGGAATTTTGGTTTCCACTTCTCCAGCTCTGCACGCGACTTGGCCATGAGGGGCGGGAAGTTGGCCGCGAATAAGCCACCCACCGTAGGGGTGAGGTGAACTCCCAAGTATAGAATGGAGCCCGAGGCCCAGGCCAGAGGCGTCGTCGCTCTCACCTGTGCCACCTCGGCCTGTGATAGAGTCAGGTTCAGGACATAAGACTTGCCGTAATTAACTTTGAAGCCGGCCACTTCCTCAAATTCCAGCAGGATATCTCGAACGCATGGAAGAGAGTTAGCGGGGTCGGCCACTCAAAGCAAAACGTCATCTGCAAAAAGGGAAATCTTGTGCTGTTCCCCTGTGAATGGGATGCCCTTAACCCCCTCATGCTCCCGGACCGCCATCGCCAGGGGCTCAATGCTGAGCGCAAACAACAAGGGAGAGAGGGGGCACCCTTGTCTGGTGCCCCGCGAGTGCTGGAAGAAGGCCGACAGGTGGCCGTTCACTGCTACCCTCGAGTGTGGGCTGCAGAAGTTGGCTCTCACCATGGCGATGAATCTGTTGGAGAAGCCAAACGCCTGTAATGTGTGGAATAGAAAGCCCCAGTCCACTCGGTCGAAAGCCTTCTCCGCGTCCAGGCCCACCAAGACCGCCGGAATGCGGAACTTGTCCGCTTTCTCAATAAGGTGGATCACCCTCCGAGTATTGTTGTGCGTCTGGCGGCCTTTGATGAAGCCGGACTGATCTGCGTGGACAATCGTCGGTAGCAGATCCTGGAGGCGGCTCGCCAGAATCGCCGAGTACAGCTTCGCGTCGATATTGAGTAAGGCTATGGGGCGGTATGAGGCACACTGCTCCGGATCCTTCCCCGGCTTCGGCAGGACCGTAATCACTGCCTCCGCGAGGGTCCCGGAATTCACCCCGGGTCCAACCATGTCGTTAAAGAGGGCGACAAGGAAGTCACACACCTCAGTCGCATAGGTCTGATAGAAAACTGCAGTGAACCCATCGGGCCCGGGGGCTTTGTGCAATTTCAAGTTTTTGATGGCGGAGAGGACTTCCTCCCTCGAGATCGGAGCGTCCAGCAAGTCATTCCAGGCCCTGGAGACCTGCGGAAGCGGTAAGCGCTGCAGGAACTCCCGCTGCTTAGTAGCATCTAGCTCCTATCCCTTGTATAAAGCGGCATAGAAGCGGCCAAATACGTCCGCCTTCGCTCCGTCACAATGGTGGAGCGCTCCCGCGGAGTCTCTAATCCCACCTATGTACTCACGCTCCCTCTTGTCCCTCAGTTGTCGGGCCAAGTGTCTGCCAATCTTGTTACTACTGGAGTAGGAGTGCCGTCCCAGCCGCAGGAGGGTGAGTTCAGCCCTGTTTGTATAGTGTGCCTTCAGCTTGCCCCTAACCGCCGTCAGGGGACGCAGGGTTATCCTCGAGGGGTTAGCTTTGTGTGCCCTCTCAAGCGTGAGCACCTCGGCCTCCAGCGCCTCCCTCTCCTTCCTACGCAGAGTGTTCAGTTGCGAATTGAGGCCCAAGCACGTCCCCCTGATCGTCGCCTTGAAGGCGTCCCACGTGGTCATCAGAGAAGTGTCCGACGGGGGATTGCAATCGAAAAATTCACGTATGGCCAGACGCAGGGCTCGATTGGATACCTCGTCCATGACTACCGATGCAGGGAAGTACCACTTCCGATTCGCGGTGTCGGGTGGCGACCAGCGGAGCGTGAGCACCATGAGGCTGTGGTCCGACACAGATATCGGGAGAATGGCGGCATCTAGAATGTTCCCTCTAAGGGACTGACTAAGGAAGACGTGATCCAATCGAGAGTAGGAGTGGTGCCCATGGGAAAAGAACGTATAGTCTTTCACGGCAGGGTGAAAAAATCGCCATCCATCTATGAGACCCAACTCCTCCACCCCACGCTGTGCGGACTCAGAAAAGACCCCTGTGTCCGCCCGCCGCCCCCCCGAGCTGTCCATATCTCTGTCCCATACCAAATTGAAATCGCCCAGCAGGAACATGAGACCTTCTGCAAAGTCCCCCACCTTAACCAGTAACTCTTGCAGGAACTTGTTCTGACCGGCATTGGGCAGATAAAGCACAACAAACGTACACAACCTACCCTGAATGTGCCCCTTGACCATCAGCCACCGCCCCTCCTTGTCGCTGCGGACCCCCACAGGTTGAAAGTGCAACGTCGCCCTGAACAGTAGTGCCACCCCCC
This sequence comes from Lissotriton vulgaris, assembly GCF_964263255.1. Lineage (NCBI taxonomy): Eukaryota > Metazoa > Chordata > Amphibia > Caudata > Salamandridae > Lissotriton > Lissotriton vulgaris. The sequence goes on from NC_141697.1 coordinate 665,693,786, forward strand.
GGTGCTTCGTGACAGCAGAGGACCTGTATACAATGGGGTACGCCCTATGGCGGAGCCGCAACTCATCCTTCCGTGCCAAGTGAGTTTCTTGCAACCCTACCACATCGAGGTGATGGTCTACCACATATTTCAGGACCTTCTGTCGCTTCTGAGGAGAGTTCATGCCCTTGACATTCCATGTCCCTATACTAAGTGGCATGGCAAATACAGACCACAGACCCCGCTATCAGTAATCCAATTGGCTCCCATCCCGCATTCCTCCCCTCCCCCAGGCAGAAAACACCCATGCGTTTCTGGAATATTCGCTGAACCACAACCTCAGCAGCAAAGTACGCTCTCATCCGCAGACACGCCACATTCACCCCCAATGGCCTTCCGTCACGGGTCCCCCCCCTCCAACCCCAACAACCCCCAACCAAACCCCCCCCTAAACGATATGTAAACTCAACATTGTACAAAATCAAAAAGAAAAGTGCAGTAACCATACTCATCGAGATCAGTAGGCCGAAGTCCGTAGGAGGCCCCCACTCAAGAAGCAGGCCGGGGGAATGAAGACACTATTCCCCTTGGCCACAGTCGAGGTCGTCTCCCACAACAGTACTTTCAGAGCCCTCGACCAGAAGGCCTGGGCCCCTCCGGCGCCGATCCGCCATTCTTTGGGGATCACGCCGCCCCAGAGCTATGCTGTGAGTCGGCCAACGAGGCCGATGCCACCGAAGCGACTGCTGCTCCCCGTTCTTGCCGGCTGGCAGAAAGGTCTGGTCGTTGTCTGGTGGGGGAACTGATGGGGGAACCCCCCACCCTGTGCCATGAAGTCGAACGGCGGCGCCGCCGAGACGGGGAGGCCGTCGCGGCCTGCGAAGACGGCACATCCTCCAGTCCCAAAAGTACTTTTGCCGCCTGAAGCGTGCGGATTTGAGCTAGGCGATTCTGCCACCTAAAAATGATCCTGAAAGGGTGTCCCCAGGAGTAAGCGATGCCCCTTTCTCTCAGGAACGATGTCACCGGTCGGAACTCCCTCCGCTTTTGCAAGGTAGATGCAGCCAAGTCCTGATACAGTTGTGGCCGATGCCCCCGGAACTGTAGCGGCTCGATGGTCCGGGCCTTTCGTAGAATCCTTTCCTTGAGCTGGAAATCGTGGACGCACACCAGAATGTCAGGGGGGGGGCCCCCCCCGCGCCGTGGCAATCCCACCCGGTGTACTCTGTCCATCTGTATCTCCTTCGTGTCTGCCTCATCGAGGACCTGGAGGAACAGCTCCTGGACGTACCCCCGCAGGTCCCCAGCCTCACCGTCCCACGGCACCGCCCGTATTCGGATGTTATTTCTACGGGAGCGGTTTTCAAGGTCTTCCGTATGTAGTTGTAAGTCCAAATTTTGCTCTGTGAGGCGAATGATGTCCTGCTGAAGCATATGGACGTCGGTAGCCACGCTCAGATCCCGGTCTTCCAGGGTCGCCACCCTCTCGCCTATGCCGTCCACGTCTCTCCGCACCTCCCTCAAGTCGGAGGCTAGTTGCGCCCTGAGCTCGGAGATGTCCTCCTTGATTGAGGCAAACAACTCTGACATGAAAGCCTTTGTCGCTGGGGCATCTTCGTCCGATTGCTTCGACGACCCACTCGCTCCAGGGGAGGCCGGTTAGTGAGAGGATTTCGGGGCATTGTCTTTCCCCTGGCCCCGTTTGCGCGGCATAGTAGACATGGTGGCTCACAGCGCTCTGAGCCGGCGCCACGTGGCCTTGGAAAGCAGCGGGGTCTTTAGGCAGTCCAAGTGCTCGGGAGGGCGCTCACGGATGCCACCAAGTATGTCCAGCCCCCCTCACACAGCTGCTCGATCCGTGGGTCCCACCGGTGCCCAAGACGGGTAAAGCCCGAGAGCCGGCGTCTGTTTGCCTGTGCCCTCCGGGCCTCCTCCTAACACGTGTTGCGCCAACAGCCACTGGAAGGTCCGCTCCTTTGCTCCGTAGTAATCTCGGCCATGCACAACGCCCAGGCCCCGCGCCTCGTGTTCAGGTGTAATGGCGGGCTTCGAGGTTCCGATCAGGCGGCAGATGCCAGCCGAGCCTGGTCTCGCAAAGGTAATGGCGGGTGGTGCAGATCGTAGAACGCCGCCGATCGTCCGAGTGCCACAGCAGTGCTAGGAGCCGGCGCATCACCACCCCCAGGGGCAGGGGGTACGATCTGGGTCCTGCCGTCAGGTTACCAGTCGCCTATGTGCAGCTCCTTCCAGCCTTCCGTCTGCTCCGACGGCTTCAGGGCAGATCCAGGGCCCCGCCCATTGACCGCGCCGGGCCTCGATGTCCGGAGAGCCCGGGGTCTCACAGGCCGCGGGGTGCGTTCGATCTCAGAGGCGCACCGGGGGTCACACCGCCTCGGCGACCACACCAAAGCCACCCGCTCCGTCAGGCTGACTTCCCCGCCGCTTTTGGGGCGTGTGAACTCCCCAAAGTTCGTGCTTTTAGATGCTTTGCTGGATCAGCGCCGGAGCGGCACGGAAAGGCGTCCTACTCCGCCGCCATCTTGGCCACGCCTCTGTCATAGTAATTTTATTTATATAGCTTACTTGCCCTGACAAGACATTGAAGTTCTTGTTGGAGATAAGCACTCTACTCTGAAACACAAGGTGGATTACTGGTGGATTACTATAGGGAAATGCAAGTTGTTGATTTGAGTGGTGGACATGGGAGTCTGTTAGTTGGATTGAATAGGATAAAGGAGGTATAGAGGAAGGAATAGTCTAGAAATGGTTAGTTGGGAGATCGTAGTAGTAAAATGAGGTTTGGGATGAGTGAAGTTTTCATATTTTATGAAGTGGTTTAGTCAACAGTGCAAGCTCGCCCCTCATAGTACAGGTATAAATAGGAAAAGTCAACCTCCTCACAAAACCGGCTTGCGTGGCAGGGAAAAAAATCGCTTCCCGCCCACAGAGAAGGCAGCAGCCATGCAAATTGCTGTTCCTAGCAGAACTGGTACAGCCCAACCGCAGTACTTGAAGCTTCCATTGTTCACAGACCATGCCCAATTAAGGCATCAGCAGCATGTGGGCACAAATCTCTGGAGCAGGTGATTAATCAATATTGATGAGTACATAATTAGGTTTGTGAGTGAATGTATGAGAGCAGCCACCACTTAATTTCATTTTTTTAGCACCCTTGGGTCACTTCTTCATGTCACCTACATTCACTCCCTCGCAGCACTACAGTGATGTTTGTCAAGTCCTGCTGTGATCACTCTGATCCTCCTGTCTCTGCTGGAATTTCTATTGTCATATCCTGCAATCTTGCTGCTGTTACTGCTTGTGGATTCTATTGCTGCTTTTCATGTGCACATTTCACATGGATCCGAAAAACTCAATGAGGACTTCTTGTACCCACACAAGAAACCTTCCCTACTGAGTGAAAGGGGCAGGGATAGAGGCTAGGGTCCGATAGGGCCATTTAAAGATACGATGACAGAACCACAAATGAACATCTATGTTGTACTCCCATGCCACCCTCCAATGCTATTCCTGATATGCATATTGCCTACCTGTTACATCTCACTCGCACTCTATCCTTTCTCAGAGCATGTGCTCCCTTCCTCTTTCTCTTCCCTTGCCGCTCATGCCCTACTATTCACCTCCTGGACTGACATTGCTCTTTTTATTGTGTTCTCATCTACCCCCTGCTTCATCTTCATGTCTTCTTACCCTTGTGTCATCGCATTAATTCTCACCTGACTTCTCTATGGCTCTCTACCTTCCCTTCCTCCTTAATCATTGATCCTACTCCCATACGTAGTCACAGTCTTCTCACTTTTTCTACCACAAATCATTTCTCGCTACCACCTCTTCTTCTTCCTGCTATGTTCCTCTTCCCCATCTACAGCTTCAGCCAGAAATCCTACTCCTTTGGTAAGGTCAAATCTTTCACTGACCAAAAGCCACATTATGCATGTATGTTATGTTTAATTTTTTTTTTGCGGGGGATCAGTAGTGATACAGCTAAAGCTGTCTCAATAGCCAAACTTAAAATGTCAGCAATTTAGTACTCATTGTAACATTTCTGTGTGATAGTAACCTCACAGCTACCAATATTCCTCTGTTAGCAGACACCATATCTCCGCCTGGGTGAAACACAAGACAACTGGAAATTAACCTATGCTTAAGCCTCTGGCAGCTTGACACTAGAGCAGTCCGGCTTAACTTAGAGGCAATGTGTAAAGTATTTATGCAGCCCTTCAAACAGTAATAAAGTAAAAACACACCACAAGAAAAATCCCACACCAATTTGAAAAAATAGAGCAAAATGTAATAAATTATTTCACAATAAAATGACAAAACCCCAATCAGTAGAACCAGAGATATGCAATTTTAAAGATTTCAGGTAATAAACGTACCTCAAAGCACCGTTAATTTGACATTTTCGGCCTCCCCTGGCTTCAAGCTGGCTGCATGAATAATGCATTGGTGACAAGTCCTTTGTGTGAAGGCAGGGCACAGCCTATTCTTTTGAAAGTGCGGCAGTGCCCTGCTTCGCTCCCCCATCCTGCCAACTGATGGCCCATTCAGGCACACCTAAGCCTTCTGTTGTCTGGCTGTCAGGGAGGAATAAACTAAGTCTAGTTGTCAACTCAAACCAGTCATGTGACCCAAAAACAGGACGCAGGCACCAAAATGAAATTCTCAAAATTGTAACTTACAATCAAACTCAAAACAAGAACTTTTGACCTGTTCCCCGTCAACACTTAGCACTTATTACATGCAAAAAGACAACCAAGTGTTATCCTGTGGGAGAGGTTGACCTCACAGTAGTGAAAAACTAATTTTGTTTTTTTTTCACTACAAGGACATGTAAAACTTGAAGACACATGTCCACCTTTTTGAAATACACTGCACCGTGCCCTATGTGCTATTTAGGGCCTAACCTAGGGGTGACTTATATGTATTGGAAAAGAAGGTTCAGGCCTGGCAAAAGGTTTATTTTGCCAGGTCGATTTGGCAGTTTCAAACTGCACACACAGGCTGCAGTGGCTGCCTGAGATATGTTTAAACGTCTGCTTATGTGAGTGGCACAATGAGTGCTGCATTCCCCTTAGTAGAATTTAAATTACAGGCCCTGGGTACATGTAATACCACTGTCGGAGGATACAAGTAAATTAAATGTGCCATTTGGATGTAAGCCAATGTTATTATGTTTAAATGAAAGCGCACAATCACTTTAGCACTGGTTAGCAGTGGTAAAGTGTGCAAAGTCCAAAAATGAAGTGAGCAAAAACAGAAGACTGGAAGGCAAAAAGTTGGTGAGAAAACACTGCCAGTTATGTTCGGTCAAATAGCTATGTTCCTCTTGTTTTATTGATAGTGACGTGGAGTTAGAGAGAGGGGTTGAGTGTTGTAGTTTTTTAGCCTGATTATCAGGTTGTCACTGGATTATGGTGAAGATTACTATAACACTTTATAGCTGTAGTACATTTTCCCCTTTAGTAGATGCTGTTCTGCCTCTGAAGGCAGCCTTAGACCAGGCAGTGGGCCCCTGGGTCCCTAAACGTCTTATTCATGTTACACCCTTGGGATGTGTTTGAATAGTGTGTCTCAATGCTACACACATTACCCTTTCCCTGTTATCTGAGGTACTCTGCCCTAACGAGGAAGAGGAGTTGCTTTAGCCTAGCATTGTGCGGTCCTGTTCATTGCCCCGTCATTCCTCTTTCCTGGCCATAGGTAAAGAGCTAACATTAGTTTATTAGGTCTCCTACGCAGCGCGCATGCGCTGCATAGGAAAAAGACCTTTAGTAATTAATTCACTTTTGCAGGCAAAAAGGTGCACGCGTTGCATTGCTTTGAATGGCAACATGTGCACGTTTAGCGATTCCCTTGCGGGAGCGAGCTTTGAAACCATCTGTTTGTAATTAACAGATGGTTTCAAAGCTCTCTCCCACAAGGGAAACAGCCGCAGGCCCCCTCCTCTCTCCACTCCCCCTGCTGCCTCCTTTCAGTGCGAGGCAGGCGCGCTTGTTACCTGAAGGTGGGGCTCTTTAGGGATTGTCCGCGTGGATAGCACACTATGCCGTGGGGTATGTGGTTGGAAGACTGTTGTCCCCGCTTTGTTGTTATGCAAGAGGAAGTGCTAGAAGGGAGCTCTTTACTCGATGAAATCACTTCAATTTTGCTTCGTTTTCACACATTCAAGCTATCTTCGCATTCTGAAAAAAATGCATTTTCACCCACAGGAAATAGTTGCCACTGGGAATCTAAACATGTGCGACACCCACTGCAAGTTCTGGGTATATTTTTGGTCAATGCCCTGTTGCATTCTGGGAATCGTGGTTTCAATTTCACAGTTGTAAGTTCGGGTTCAAAAATGCCCTTTGTCAGCGTGTTTTTGGCTAGAAGCCAGAACCACAAGAAGATGTCGCGTAAGACAAGGCACCTTCCTCGTGACAGCTGCACTTTAGCAGGGAGTCGGAGGGACGCGCGCATCTTTGTTTTCACGGCGCAGCTCGGTCACCCGCAAGGGATGAAAGATCTACTGTGGGTTCAATTATATCTGAATTTTGCTGGCTTTGGGCGAACGCAAATAAATTCCACCTTCGCAGCTGTGTGAGCTCTATGAATTACAGGGGAAACACTGTTCCCATTTTATATTCCTCCGCTCTGCTCAAGAACATATGTTAGTTCAGTCACAGTTCATGCGCCTCTGAAGGTCTCCTCAAGACTGGATTTCGCTGTGTTTTTGCTCCTTGCAGCCCGTACCAGATGGCATATTGTGTTTGCGCGACTATCCACACCTACTTATCTTGGCTACACCTGTCATTTTGAAATTAAACGCACTTTCCTCGTACTGTTTATTTCTTGGAAAGGGCGCAGTTGTGTTTATCTTGAGAATGTCTCTCAAAATGAATCAATTCTCGCCTACTGCGGAGATAACTATAGAAAAAATTAAATGCTCTACATTGCAGACCCTGACTGAATAAAGGAAGACCGTCACTCTTGGGGCAATTCAATCAGCCTGTCTTTATTTACAACCCAAAGGGCAAGGGCTTCACACAGCTGGTGCTTTTGGACTCTGCACCCATTGTCAGCCCCCCCTTCCCTAGCTCCCTACATGTACCGTGGGGGCTCTTGCGGTATAGCTGAAGCCATTTCAGTGAAACTACACACAGATGAAGGTGGTGCTTCCGTCCAATAGACAATGTCATACCGTTTCTTAAATTACGCTCTGGGGGCTGATTTGTGGACTGTGACATCCTGATGGAGTGTTCTCTGTTTCCTGCTTTTGCTTCCGTTGGTCTTGTGGTTGGAGTTCTGACTCTGCATTGTCGACTCTTTTTGCAGTTGTAGGCATTCCCATCGCGCGGACTTTCATTCTACTTAGTTGAACTTAGGGATGCTGTCTCCTTTTAAAACTTTTAGGTTTATTGTCGGCGGGTCTGCCTTTTAGCCATCCATGCTAACTTCAGGAAAAATCATAACGTAAATACACTTCAATAAAATTGAAATTCATCCTCTGAAATTCGTTTAATCAAAATTCCTACCTAGTCTGGAAACGTAGTAGCAGGATTCCATTAGACAAGTGATGCAAGTATATTTTCCATTAATGCGAAAACAGAAAATATACACACATACAACGCAAAAGAGGTAACCTTAATTTATCAAAGCCAATTCCTGTGTCCTAGCCAGCCTGTGCCCATATTATATACCAATAAAGGCAGTTTATGCAGTAGCCCCACTTGCGAATTCATAGAATTGAGCTCTGCACACTCTTACAGAGCAGTGGTCTCACCCGCTACTTTGCCATGGTATGCCCACCATGCCTGCACACATCAGTTTTAAGGAGGGCGCAAATGTATCCAAAAGTGGGAGTGGTTATTGTCGCATCGCCATGCCTGTCCTGTCTGTAAACCATGGTCAGGTATGGCCGGAAAGGGAAGGGGAGGAGCTTGGGGGCAGCCCAAGGAGTTTGCGCCGGTACATGCTGAACAAAGACCTGTAAGGAAAGGCAGCCGGTGTGCCATGTGTTCTGTGGTGGTGGGGACAAGAAAGTGGTGACGTGGGTGGGATAGGAACCCCCCTCCATCCTGCACACGTAAAAAGAGCGTTTTCGACCGTGAGATCACGCGTGATAGCCAGCGCGCTGCTATAGCCTGTAATTAAGGTGAGAGCGCGAGAGGCGGCCCGAGCGCTAAGACAGCCCCCCAAGAGTTCAGAGAAGTTGAGAAGAAGGCTTGAAACCTGGGATCAATCTCATTGAAGTGCCCAGTAAAGACAGCAGATGGAAGTCGCTACGGCGGCCATTTTGAAGTCCGGTACAGCCCATTGACCAAGCTTGGTCCCTAGCACGGCGGCCATTTTGAAGTCAGGCGACATCACAAACAAATTCCCCAGAGCCCACTAAAAGCACGACTGAGGCCCATAGACGCCACTGCAGATCACCAAAGCATTTAGTGAAGTTACGAGAGTCCTACCATGACGTCACTACCCGATTCGTCGCAACTGGCGGCGACTGGCTCTACACACATCGTCCGAGCCTTTAATACTGATGTCAGGAATCAGTTTGGGCCCCAAATAGAACAGCTGGCTCGAGTATTTCGAAGACTTCATGAAGGGTTCACAAGTCCGGGACCCTGACCAACAACTCATCGCACTACGAAATTTAGTGGGTAAAGATGTTCGAAAAATCATCAAAGATCTACCCCCGGCTAATGCTACGTCTTATGATGATGTGAGAGAGGCCCTGAACAGAAAGTTCTTTCACAAACGGAATCTAGACTACGAGCGCTATACGTTCAACCTTGAGTCACAAGAGCGAGATGAGCCCATGAGCAATTTTATCTCCCGCCTCAAACCTCTGGCTCGCTACTGCGAATTCGACAACTTTAGCACGGAAGACGCACTTCGCCTATGCATGGCCACTTATTACACCAGATACATCATGGACTATGCAACCATCAGCTACCCGCTACGAGAACTGACACGTCAAGGGCAGAGTTTCCACTGGTCAGCTCAATGTGAACAAGCGTTCAACAAAATCAAGACTGCTGTCAGCTCAGCTATCCATTTGACATACTTTAACCAAACGAAAGACGGAAATCATGGTAGACACCAGCCCCATTTGGCTAGGCGCGATTCTGGCACAATACGATAATCAAGAAGACCAATGCCATATCATTGCATACGCCAGTCGCAGTCTCACCGACACGGAAAAAGTGTATTCTCAACCGGAAAAAGAAAGCCTGGCGGTCGTATGGGCGTGTGAGCACTTTCACCTCTTCGTCAATGGCAAACACTTCACACTCATCACCAATCACCAGGCTCTGACAACCATTTTCGGAAGCCCCCGAGCAAAGATGCCCCCGTGGATCGAACAGTGGGGAATCTGTCTGCAAGATTACCCATATACCATCATCCACAAACCCGGGAAGGCGGAAAACCTGGCAGACCACATATCACGGCATCCCCAAGCTGTGACACGAGAGCGACCTTTTGTAGCAGAAGTATAACTTAATTTTGTCATTGACCAAGCATTCCCTCCTGCCGTTCCACTAGAGGCCATCATAGAAACCTCTGCAAAAGATGCCATGTTACAAAAAATCATGCATCGTGTCCGCACCAACTCATGGAGACACATGTAAGCACCAAATACAAATGACGCCATCAACACACAAGAACTTATGGCATTCAAACATGTCAAGGATGACCTCTCCATTAGCGCCAATGGGCTGTTACTAGGAGACAGAAGGATCGTAATTCCCCACCAGTTGAGACAAGGCACCGTCAACCTGTCGCACAAAGGACCTAGAGGAGTAGTAGCCACGAAGAAGGCACTGCAAGAACGCGTCTGGTTTCGTTCCCTCGATTAGATGGTAGAGACCTCATTACAGGACTGCCCACACTGTCAATTGGTAGGGCGAGAAGAACCACATGCTCCCCTACAGATATCAGACCTCCCAGACAGCGTATGGCAACAGGTGGCTGTTGATTTCTTCGTCCCACTGAAATCAGTGAAGTACTTCATTGTCATCATGGATGAGTACTCTCGATTCCCTATTGCTCACCAAAGTTCGTCCACCAAAGCGGCCACCATCATACCAGTTATCGATGAAGCATTCGCTGCATGGGGAATCCCTACGGTGGTAAAGACAGTTAACGGACCACCAATTAATGGACAAGACTTTGCAGAATTTGCGAAACACCTAAATTTCAAGCACCGAAAGATCACCCCTTTGTGGCTTCTGGCCAATAGGATGGTTGAGCAATTTATGCCACCATAAAAAAGACAATGCAGCAAGCCGAGCTAGCTCATCGAGACATTCAGCCAGAATGGAATGAAGTGTTATGAGTGTACAGGACTACGCCGCAGAGCATAACCTACCAATGCCCTGCCACCCTAATGCTGGGGCGAATTCCATGCCCCCGGATACAGGCCGCCCACACTGTCACACAGTCCAGGTTCACGGCTTTGGACCATGGGGCACTGGGAGAATTTGATCGGACAAAAAAAGCAAAAATGAAAGAATATACTGATCACCGTAGGCATGCCAGAACATCTGACATCCGAGAAGGAGACGAGGTGCTGGTGAAGCACGAAAGAAAAACCAAGACTGACAGCCGCTACTGCGCTCAGCCGCTACAGGTACTAAAAAAAAAAGGGACCATGATTACAGCTGAGTCTGAAACTAAGAGAACAACCAGAAATGTGCCACACTTCAAGAAGTGCAACCCTACAGTATACACTCGGGGTCGAGAATCCAATTGGGACACTGACGTGGCGAGTCAAGAAGAGAACGAGTATGAAGAACCTCTACAAGTGTCAGGAGCCAGTGACAGTAAAGAGAGACACCTCTCCACCCGACTACAAAGCAGCCGACCACGGAGAACTGTTTGGAAGCCCACTCGACTCATTGAAGAACTCTGAAAGAGACCCTTTGAACATTCAAAATAGAAAAGGGGGAGATGTTGCATTGTCATGCCTGTCCTGTATGTAAACCAGGGTCAGGCATGGCAGGAAAGGGAAAGGGAAGAGCTTGGGGGTAGCCTGAGGAGTTCGCACTGGTACACTCTGAATAAAGACGTGTAATGAAAGGCAGCTGGTGTCCCGTGTGTTCTGTGGTGGTGGGGACAAAGTTATCTCTCTCATCCCTCATGTTGGGAAAAAGCCTTTGTTTCCTGCCTCAGAGCAGGGCCATTTGGCTTTGCACCGGGGAAACCAGCCCTGTATTTAGAAAGGAGTCCAGTCCAAAGACCTCACAAAGCAGCAGTGTCTGACTTTACCCCCAGCACCTAATCCTTGAGGGTCGACACCAGTCCACCTCCTGGGTAATCTATCTTCTCTGCCTCTCTTAAGTAGGGTCAGGCCGATTTATGTTCCAGATTAAGGAGATGTGCCAGGTGAAGCAGGCATTCCCTGGTTTATGTACGGAGACTGCACATTTAATTTTACAGTTGGGTCTTTTCCCCTCCTGGGCAATGCCAGTCTGTGAGGCTTTCTAAACAAACAGCAGAAAGTGCTGAAAGCTTAGGATACCACAATTACTGTAGTACAGCCTCGCGAATCTCTAATTTTACTTCTTGTCAGAACTGTGTGTTACCATTTTCTCATCATAAAAGGGCATACTCCACCTCACCCCACCGCCCCCGCTCCCGAAAAACTAAGAACGTCTTGGAACCTAAGACCAGAGGTACATCCAATACGCAGCAACATTGAAATATCAGGAAAGAATAGTCAATGACTGAGTGCCCCATAGGGGTATAAAGCATGAAAAACTATTTTAATGTGCGACTCAAGATGCAGTTTTCTCTGTGTTTGCTATTATCAAAGGGATTGCCACTTAATCCATATAGTTCACCCAAATCCAAAATTCACTGTACATCTGATGGCAGTTTCGTTTTGAGATCCCCTGACAAACAAAGCCACTTAATCTGTAAAGAAATAATTTGTCAAATTCATGTTAGGTTCATAATATGCCACACTGTGTTCTCTTGTCCAGAGAGTGGCCGTGCAATAAACTACATTTATGGGTACATATAGGCATGGGCTCTACACACTCATTGCACTGAAGGAATTACTTACATCGAGTAATTGGACAATATCAGAAAACTTCGAGATCTTCACAAATACTGCCAATTGTCCTTTTGGCCTAGCACTACTATTCGTTTTTATCAATTCTCAGTACCAAATTAATCCCCACTTTTTTCAGTAGCTATGTTTCCCAGGATGTAGGAATATCATGTTATATTTATGGACACATGAAAATATGGATCCTGAATGTTCCAGTTTCTTGCCAGCTATGAATGAATAAATGAAAGGGCATTTCTATAGTGCACTGTTACTCCGGAGTGTGTCCTGGCGCTCTGCACTTCTACAATTACAACATCGGGGACCAGGGCAGATTTAAGCTAAATTAAAAAGCCATGTATTTAGTTTATTTCTGAACATGGGGATAGCTGGGATGGCCTAAAGTTCAGGAGGCAGTTTATTAGAGTCGGATGGCCCTAAAAAAGAGAAGGATCTGCCTCCGGTCCCTATGAACCACAATTTTACGTCCAGCATATAGTCGGGGACAGCTGCTGAATCACGGCAGCGCTATAAACCTGCACTCACGGAGTTCCAGCAGCTGCTAGGCAGAAATCACTTTCAGGGGGGAAAGTAAGGCCTAAGTAAAGGTTAAACCTGCCTCTAGCTAAGAACCGATCTAGGCTCCTGCCTGATCAATCCAAGGCCATAGCATACTTGGTGTATAACCTACCGTCCATATGTTGGTACTCAGGCACACATGTTATACTATATTAGTATTACTTTTCCTGTTTGAGGATGTCAGGTTTAGTTGTAGCTAGCCATTACTTTTTCCTGCACATGGTTTCTGTGATTTCAGTGCATTTCAATCCAATGTTTTCTGGCACCATAACCACAAGGTCAGAACCAAAATATACATCCTTCAACAGGGCGGATTCCTATTGGTTAGCCAAGGCTTTGTTTTTGAAAGCATAATTCTCGTAAGCTATATTATTATTTTTAATAGGAGGCTCTGCTGATTGTCCCCATTCTCTCTCCTCCAGAGCAGATTTACCTCCCTCCATAATCCCAACAAGAATGCAGGTTCTCCCCTTTCTTTCAAAACAAAACAGTAAAAGACTTTCAGTGTGCAAAAGTCACAACTATTAATTTTTGTCCGCATTTGTAAGATATGAGGGCATTTCTTATCATCACGAAGTGTGCCTCTTCTTTGGGGTTGTTGTGAGATGTAGTTATTGTCTCCAGAAGTTGTCTCAGCGCTCCATCACATTGCTGGAGCGGGAGCTGTGGAAAAGCATATATCTTCCTTTATTTCCTTGATTGGAGGCAAAACTTTGTTGCAGCCTGCCCTGTTAGCGTCCTGCAAGCCTCCCCTTCTGGTAGCAGCTCTACTGGGCCCTACCTTCCAGCTCTTACAGTAAACTCAGTTTCCCCCTCTCATTGCTTCTCCTGTACACTGTGTTTCCAAACCAATGATTCTCGGCATAAGGCTGCATTGGAATAGTATTATCTGACTTTCAATCGAGATAGTATACCAATTACTGATCGGTGTATGTGAAAAGTGGTATGCCTTCATTTTGTTTTTACCTCCTGCCTGGAATCAGGTTTAAAATGTATATCCAATACAGTATACATAGAGTGAATTTGGGTCCACCCTTTGCTCATGATTGAATGCCTTATTGTCTATTTCAGTTGCATGCTCCGGACTCAATGACTTTTCTAGCTTTTTTTTTTGTCCCGCCCCTGAAGCTTTTCCTAATTACCATCCCTTTGACTGGATGACTTGTATACTTCCACTGCTGATATCAGGAAAATGTTTTCTTTTATTTTTATCACTCAATGTAATTGTATATCCTTCATTGCTCTCCCTTTGAACCCGCTTGGTCCCATCACATTCCTTCTTCCTCCCACCATCTTGTCTCTTGCTCCAAAAACACTCTCCCTTCTACTTGAGTTTTAATTTCTATTTTCCTTGTATATTTCAGAACTATTCTTTAAAAAAAAATTATTTGAAGCCTTGGCTTCTGCACTCTGCTTCTGTGCAACTGGTTTCTTTTTTTTGTATTTTGGTGCAGTTTTTTTGTTTAATTTACCGCACAAAATCGTATTTTGGGGGGGCGTGGCTGCGGCGGCTGTCATGGCGGACGCAACCTTGTAGAGCTCCGTTCCGCCGCATCATTTTCTGCCCATCTATCCTGCCTTAGCCCATCCCGCGGCATTAGTTAAAGGCGGAGGGTGTCCGGCAGGTGCGAGGAGGTTTCCAGCCGCGCCGGTGGTGCGGATCGGGCTCGGCGGGCCCCGTGAGCGGTGCGGCCTGTGCCGGCGGCTGCAGCAGGGCGGTGAATTTTGGCGACGCCCGAGAAGTGGGAGGGCGGACAGCGGCCGCGGAGGTGCGGCGGCGCTGCGGCCCGGCCCCACCTATAACTTGGACACTGTTGAGGGGCCGTCGGCGGAGCTCCGGGCCGGACCCGGTGTGCCCCTGGGGGACTGAAGAGCTGCTGGGAGGCGGTGGCTGATGCGGAGCTGCTCATCTGCCTGCTGGTGGCGGCGGGGACCCGAGTGTGGCCTGATTCTCGAGACGCGACCCCGGTGGTAAGTGTGCACTGGGGGCGCGAGGCGGTGACTGCACTGAGCGGAGGAGGGACCGTGGGGATTCCGGCGGTCGGGTCGGACCACGGCTGACCTGATCCCCGAGGTGCGGGTGCGCCGCCCTTCCACAGAGGCGCCTGGAGGGTGCCTGACCTGCTGCCATAGAGGCCCACGACTCAGCGTCTAAATCGAGCCGAGGCGTGCCCCCCCCCCCCCTTGGGGGCCCCCTTACCGCGGAGCAGTGACCTGGGGCCACCCCTGTTGCTGACCTTCCTGATCGTGTGGGGCTGCCGGGGCGGCGCGGGGCCTGGTGGTTGCGCTGCCGCGTCCCAATCACGGGCCTGTGGTGCTGAGTGGTGGCTCGGGGCGAGCAGTGAAGACATTTGAGGCCTACACAGCACAGTGAGAGTGGACTGCCTGTCCCGGCGCGCCGGACTGCGAATTCAGTGACCGCTTGTGCCCGAAGCTACACGAGGGGGCTGACTGGTGGGCCTGCCGGCGGGCGGCCAGCGGATGGTCCCCCCGGGCTGCGACGGTGAACCCAGGTTGGTTGAGAGGGGCGGTTTCCTGCTGAGCGGTCTTCACCGGCTGTGGACCATGACCAGAGGGGGAGGAGGCAGCGGATCCTCGAAACAAGGTACCCTTGATAAGTTTACCGGGGCGGCTGGGGCGGCCGGGGGCCCTCCGCCCCAGGGGCCGGACACTGCTGCAATATTGGCGGCAATTGCTCAGTCTAGAAACGCCCTGGACGCCAAGATAGGGGCAGTCGGAGCTGATGTTACGCTGTTGCGCCAAGACCTAAGAAATGCAGTGGCGCGCATCACCGAGGCCGAAACAAGGATCACCGGGGTGGAGGATGACGTGGCCATATTGAAGAAGAAAGTCGCGGCCATGGAAGGGATCCAGAAAGGTCTGGCGCTTCGAGCGGAGGATGCCGAAGGGCGGGCCCGGCGCAACAACCTCCGATTCGTTGGTTTTCCGGAGGATTGTGAGAAGGGAAACATGGAGGCTTTCCTTACTCAATGGCTGGAGGGATGGATGCCGGCAGAGTCCCTTTCTCGCTGTTTTGTCATTGAGCGGGCGCACAGGGCGCTTGCTCCGAAGCCGCCAGTTGGAGAGCGCCCAAGACCGGTCATAGCCAAACTACTTAACTATCACAATAGAGACACTATTTTGAAGCAAGCCCGGCTGAAGGAACCTCTCATGTGCGACAATCATCGAATCATGATATTCCCGGACTACACTAAGCTGGTACAGCGTCAACGGCAGTCCTTCACAGAGGCCAAGGCTCGCTTGAGGGGACTCAAAATTCAGTACGCCCTCCTCTATCCGGCCCGTCTGCGAGTGGTCTTTCAATCTCGAACCATGTTCTTCAATTCTCCGGAAGAGGTGTTTACAAGGACTGATGAGACGGTTCGGATTCGACCTCACACTCCACCGGCCCGGGACTCTGCTTCATCCTCCTCGACGGAGCCGCGGCAGACCCACCGGCGCTCACGCAGTAGGAGCAATTGGCGATCTTGCTCCACTAAGCGGTCCCCGGCCAAGAGGGGCGCAGCGGAGGAGACTGCTCCTCCGAACTCCCGGGAGTCAGCTTCTTGAAATGAGAAGAGCCCTGTGGTCCTTATCTGTGTTGAGCTTTGGAATGGACTTTGCAGGCAACTGAGAGTGGCCCAGCCTGAGGTGTCTGACAATGGCCGAAGCTCTGCTAACCTGTGTTATGGACTAGACAATCAGTTCTGAGCTGCGGGGTGGGAGGGGGTGGGGGGGGGAATGGGGAGGCGGACTACTGCCCCAGAGTAGCGGCAGTACAGTCGCCCGCAGTCGTTCCTTGCCCACCTAGTGGGGCTAGTTGGGGGTTGAGGGAGTGGTTGATGGGGATCCATTGGAGTGGGTGGCCACTGACCTCCCGTTGGGGGTTAGGGCACTCCTGCACCGCGACAGATACTTCAATGTTGTTGAGGTATAGGGGAGGGGTGAGGCCAGTTTTCCGGGAGTTGGGTTGGGGTTGGGTTCGGGGGTGGAGGGTGGGGGGATGCGAACTGTTTGGGTCCACAGGGGCAACTTGTTCACGCACGATGGTCCACCTGGTTAGGTACATGTTTTATGGTTCATTGCACTCACACACACCCAGAAAATTATTGCTCTGCCTAGTTGATGGCGGCTAGGGGTTCTGCTTCGGAGCTCCCCCGAGCCGCGCTTCGAATTGTGAGTTGGAACGTGAGGGGCATGCTAGATCAAATTAAAAGAGGCGCTGTGCTGCGACAGGGGAAGAGGGAGAGGGCGGATGTCCTGCTGTTACAGGAGACTCATCTCCTAGGTACCAAGACTCTGAGTTTGCAGCGCTATGGGTATCATCAAGTGTTCCATGCTGGCTTTGTACAGGGGTCCCGGCGTGTGGCGATCCTGGTTCACCGCAGGGTGTCCTATGTTCATTCTACGCATTGGATAGATGCTCAGGGCAGATACGTTTTCATCCAAGGAATGATTGATGGGGAACAGGTGGTCTTTGGTAGTGTGTATGCTCCCCCCCCCCCCCTACAATGGTCTCTGGTGGAGAAGCTGTTCACTGTTTGGGCCGAGATTCCGGACGCGCTTGCGGTGATTGGAGGTGATTGGAATGACGTTATGGATGGAACCGTGGATCGTCGCAGGCCGGATGGCGGACAGCTGGCGGCTGCCCCTACGAAACTGAATGACTTGGTGAGAGATATGGGATGGATGGATGCCTGGCGCTCTCAACACTCACACAGTCTGGAATATACCTATGTCTCGGCGGTCCATCGGTCCTTCTCACGGTTAGACTACCTATTTGTCCCATGCGCCGTGATGGGAAGAGTGACGTCGACGGCCATACTGCCGCGTGGGCTATCTGACCACTACCCTGTTGCGATTGACATCCCCCTCGACAGGAGGCGGCAGCCATTCCAATGGCGCCTCTCTACTGGCACCTGCAGCAGGACCACTACCAGTCCCATATGCGGGAGGCCATCGCTCACTACTGGGAGGACAATGACCAACCAGAGTCGGACGCGGTGACCCTTTGGGCGGCCATGAAGCCTACGCTTAGGGGGGTGGATATAGCCTGGTGCGCAAAGGCCCGTAGGGTGCGAGGGGAGGACCTGGAGAAGGCGGCGGATCGCGTCCGCACTTTAGAGGCGCGGTCCACGGAGACTGGGGCGGAGGAGGACATACGACGTCTACTGCAGGCGCAGAGCGATGCTGCTTCCCTGCGTCTAGAGGAGTCCCGCCATATCTGGCTTGCAACGCAGAGTAGAATATACCAATGGGGGGACAAGTCCAGCTCAATGCTGTACAGGCTGTGCCAGAGCGAGTTCCAAGCTCAGACGCTGCCGGCGCTGAGAGATGAGGCCGGAAATTCTGTAATTGACCCGGGGGTCATTGCCGCCAGCTTTGCGCGCTATTATGAAACACAATACGCCCCCGAGAATCTCTCCCGGCGGAGGCCGTGGACAAATTTCTGGCGGACCTCCCACCACGGGGGATCTCCGATGAGGAGCGAGATAGTCTTGAGCTTCCTTTGTCCACAGAGGAATTAGGCGTGGCACTCGGTGAATTGAACGCCGGGAAGGCCCCGGGGCCGAACGGTTTCCCGTGCAAGTTTTTTCGGAAATACCACCTTCAGTTAGGGCCCTGTTTCAAGAAAGCATTAGATGCGGCTAGAGAGTTGGGTCAGCTGCCGCCGGATTGGAGGCACGCTGAAATCGTAGTGTTCTGCAAACCGGGAAGACCGCCGGAACGCCATGAATCGTACCGCCCTATCTCACTTCTGAATATTGAGGCGAAGATACTGGCGAAAGCACTCGCCAACCGCCTCCTCCCACTGATTACCGCCCTGGTCCATCCGGACCAGGCTGGCTTTATGCCACGCAGGGCCACTAAACACAACATTAGGCGGGCCCAGGTGGCCTTGGAGATGATGCGGGCCACAGGCTCCCAGGCGGCGCTTCTGTTGGCGGATATTGATAGAGCCTTTGATTCGCTGAGCTGGGTCTATTTGCAGGCACTCCTACCCCGTCTGAATCTCGGCCCTCATTTTCTCTCATATGTTCGGCTGCTATATACCGATTTGACAGCGTCTGTGCGAGTGGCCGGTGCGATTTCGGACGTCTTCCCCATCGGGCGAGGTACCCGACAGGGATGCCCGCTCTCGCCGTACTTATTTGCGCTCGCGATGGAACCTCTTGCGGCCTGGGTGCGAATGGACGCGCAGCTGAAGGGATTCGAGTGGGAGGCTGGGCCGTCAGACCGGATCGCGCTCTACGCGGACGACGTGCTATTCTTTCTTACGGATCTCAACAGGTCAGGCCCAAGAGTCCTTGACATTATGAAGGTATTTGGTGAAGTTTCAGGGCTTAATATCAATGTAAAGAAGTCCGTCTTGTGGACCATGGGTAGCGGAGTGGCTCTGGGAACCTGGGCATCCGCCTTACAGAGGGCGACAGGAGGCTTTAAATATCTTGGGGTCTTCGTGACCGATATCCCTGGAGTCTCGTGGGAGCGCAATATCGTTCCGGTCTGGGACAGGGTCCGGTCGGATATGAAAACGTGGTCCCGAATGCCCTTGAACTTGTACGGCCGGTCGGCCATCTTTAAGATGGTGGCCCTTCCTCGTCTGCTCTACCAACTGCAAAACCATCCCTATCCTATCCCGCCACAATGGTTTCGCCAGGTTAACTCGGCACTGGGCCGCTTCCTCTGGGCTGGGGGGGCTATTCGCGTGGCCCTCCGCACCTGTTTCCTCTCTACATACTGCGGTGGCCTTGCGTCCTCGGACATCCTCTCCTACTACCAAGCGTCCCATTTATTGGTACTCAACGAATGGTGGTACGGGGATCGGGGTGACCCAGCGTACGCCCTGGAAAGGTACCTAATGGACCCGGATACTTTGCACACGTTGCTCTACTCGGCGAGGAAGAGAAAGAGGCTCCCGGTGGTCACGCAGGTTGTCTTCCAGGTTTGGCGTCGAGCACTTATTCGTATGGGATGGTGGAATACGCTGACTAGGGAGACCCCGCTATGGCAGAACGGTCGCCTGCCGGCCTTATCGACTCTGCAGGGGTTTTGCGGCTGGGACTCGATAGGATCTCGGCGCTGGGGCATGTCATGAGGGGCACAACCCTTAAATCCTTCCAGGAGCTGAGGGACGAATCTGATATGCCATGTACACTGTTCTTTAAATACCTGCATTTCCGCCACGCTATCTCCCCCGCCTTGGAGGGGTTAGACTCTCTGCCAGAATTTAGTCCGCTCGAAGCTAAACTATTTATGGGAGACTTGACAGAAAAAAAAATATCCTGCATCTACCAATCCCTTGTTAACCATTGTTCGTCCTCCCTGGATGGCCTGCGGTACAAGTGGGAGAGGGATGTTGGAGAGATTGATGAGGAGGGATGGAGGGAGGCCCTCGCGGCTCCGAGGGAGGCGGCCGTAGCTGTACGACTGCGTTTTATCCAATTTAAATATCTGCATAGGGCTTACTACACGAGAGAGAGGCTGTGGCGAGCCGGGTTGATTGCCTCCCCTGATTGTCTGAGGTGTGGCAGAGAGGTGGGCACGTTCCTCCATACCGTGTGGACCTGTGGGGCTCTGGAGGGATTTTGGAGGCGTATATGGGACTGTTTGGACGAGGTTCTGGGTTGGCAACTCCCACGTACATCACAGCTAGGCCTCCTTCATGTTTTGGAGCAGGTGGGTGGCAACCTCTATAAAAGGCACTTGCTACTCCTGGGCCTTACACTGGCCAAGAGGGACGTGGCCCGCGCCTGGAAAGACCCTAGGGCTCCCCCAATTGAGGTATGGAAACGGGGCATGGATTATTGTATGGGGCTGGAACGCCCGGTATTTGAGGCTCGTGGTTGCCCCAGAAAGCATTATAAAATCTGGAAGAGGTGGGCCGATTACAGGGGGTTGTGGCTGGAGCCGCCGCCGCGGCAGAATGCAACTGAAGATCATTTGTCCTGTGAGCCGGGGTGAGGATGTGAGTGCTTTACCGTTATTTTATAGACTGATTTGCGAAGATTCTGGTAACCATCGAGGACAGGGCTAGGGTGGGACTAGGGAGGGGGTGGTTTTATGGGGTTGGGGGGGGATCGGGTAATTCAAAGTTAATGTCTTATCCTGTTTGTAGCGTTGATTGCTTTGCACTGCCTCTTGATTATCTGCTCACAGCCCCTCCGGTGTTCGGAGCGCTGTGAATGTCTTGCAATCATATCTGAAATGTCAATAAAATCTAGTTCTGAAAAAAAAAATCGTATTTTGGCCATATAACGGTAAATTTAAAAGCAAAAAGTCAAAATGGGACATGTAGTGTCATGATGCACATGCATTTGTTACATCACCACTCGCCCACTACCAGCTATCTTGGACTGATTTTTGTTTGAGAAAATCAGTTCCATGAAGGCCACCCTTGCATATGCGCATTCTTCTTGAAGCGCCGGCCACCATCTTGGAATTTGTTTTCTCAAACAAAAAGCATTCCAGGTTGGCGTCCGGTACATGTTTAAGCATTTGAATCAAAGATCTGATGGCACAAAGTAAAGCAAGTGAGCTTGAGTCTTCCTAGAAGAGCTTCCCTGTCTGTTCCATCCATCCATTCACAGATCCATAATCTATGCATGAATTCATCCATATAGCCATCATCAATCCAGTCACACATGCCATCCTTTCACCCCTGCATCCATCTGACTTTCCATTCACTCATCCTGTCACCCACTCATCATCCGCTCACTCATTCGTCCTTTCTATCTCCCTTTCTACCTTTTTTACCCTTCCTTACTTCACCTTTCCTTCTAGTCTTCTGTCCATCTTTCCCTTTTCCTTCAACCCATCATTACAGCGTCAATTATGAGCCTTTGTTTGTCCTGCAAGAGGCCCATAAAAAAGCCACTCTGCTGCAGCTGCTAAAGCGGAGGTTCACAATGCCTCTGAGCAAAACTCACATTTTAAAGACAAGACCTATTAGTTTTGTCAGTGCTTGTTTTACCTTCCTATTGTTTCACTTCTATTAACCTACAAGGCAAATCTTTCTTCCATGTTTGCACTGTGTTGCTTGGGGGTATACAGCTTTTATTTATTGTGCTTTTATTGAATTTTTTGTTGATCTGCTCTTAACACGGAAGTTTCTACAACTTACCCTTACGCACTTCTGCTAATTTTCCCCTTCTTGTTTTTCTGCTGTTGTATCTCATCCTCTTTTTCCTGTAGCACAGTTATTTTCGGGCATTGTTAATCAAGCTCGAACCTCTGCATAATCTTCTGAGATTAACTTCTTTCTGCATGCTACCAGATGATAATGCATATCTCTAGCTAAGTCAAGTCAAAAGAAGCTTTATTCGCAATTACTTAGTGCAGTGGTTCCCAAACTTTTGACTCCTGAGGCCCTCCACTGAATCACTACTGGAAGTTGGGGACCCCCAAGCAATTTGTACAATTTAAATTTATTTTTTAAAACGCCTTTTGAAGCGGAGGCAATTTCAAGAGGGAGACAGCCTGAATTGGGTCTATTGGCATGGACATGTATGCATACAGCAGTGTATTATTTAGTGGTACCCAAGGGCTTGTGGAAAGTGAGCAATCGGACAGCAGCACGAAAATCCTACAGCTGATCCTGGCTGCATCTACTTTTACCTGCCTGCCAAGTAACGATAACCTATACACATGTGCCTTTCAACGTTTTATTGCTTTCATTGTATTGCCTGTATCTTCATTGTTGTGTCTGTGACTGCTGTTGTCTGTCTTCCCCCGCTGCCTGTACATGGTCCGTGCCCCTTTTTCTTCCCTATGTTCCTTCCCTCTGTTCCCCTCGCTGTCCCCATGCTCTCACTGCCCGGTCTCTCACTGCCCGGTCTTTCCTTCTGTACCCCTCGCTGCCCCGTGTCTCTGCCCAGTTTTCCCTTCTGTTCCCATTGCTGCCCCGTGCCTCTCTGCCCGTTCGGCCTTCTGTTCTTAGCTACCCCTATATTTCTGTATTCTGTATTTTGCCTCTGTGTCATTCGTTTTCTGTGCCCATCTGCTCTCTGTGCCACTCGTTTTCCCCTCGTTTTTGTGCCCCTTTTGCCTTCTGTTCCACTCCTTTTTCCCTCGTTTTTTGTGCCTTTCTGCCCTCTGTTCCACTCGTTTTTGTGCCTTTCTGCCCTCTGTTCCACTCGTTTTTCCCTTGTTTTCTGTGCCTTTCTGCCCTCTGTTCTACTCGTGTTTCCCTCGTGTTTTGTGCCTTTCTGCCCTCTGTGCCACTCGTTTTTCCCTCGTTTTTTGTGCCTTTCTCCCCTCTGTTCCACTTGTTTTTCCCTCGTTTTTTAGCCCTTCTGCCCTCTGTTCCATTCCTTTTTTGTGCCTTTCTGCCCTCTGTTCCGCTCGTTTTTTGTGCCTTTCTGCCCTCTGTTTCACCCTTTTTTGTGCCTTTCTGCCCTTTGTGCCACTCATTTTTCCCTCGTTTTTTGTGCCTTTCTGCCCACTGTTCCGCTCGTTTTTTGTGCCCTTGTCCCTCTGTTTTACCCTTTTTTGTGCCTTTCTGCCCTTTGTGCCACTCGTTTTTCCCTCGTTATTTGTGCCTTTCTGCCCACTGTTCCTCTCGTTTTCCCATTGTTTTTTGTGCCCTTCTGCCCTCTGTTCCACTCCATTTGTTGTGCCCTTCTGCCCACTGTTCCACTTGTTTTTTGTGCCTTTCTGCCCGGTTCCATTCTTGTTTTGTGAATTTCTGCCCTCTGTTCCACTCGTTTTGTCCTAGTTTTTTGTGCCCTTCTTCCCTTTGTTCCATTCGTTTTTTTGTGCCTTTCTGCCCTCTGTTCCACTTCATTTTCCCCTCGTTTTTTATGCCCTTCTTCCCTCTGTTCCACTCATTTTTTGTGCCTTTCTGCCCTCTGTTCCACTTCGTTTTCCCCTCGTTTTTTTGTGCCCTTCTGCCCTCTGTTCCGCTCGTTTTTCCCTCGTTTTTTGTGCCCTTCTGCCCTCTGTTCCACTTGTTTTTTGTGCCTTTCTGCCCTGTTCCACTCGTTTTTTGTACCTTTCTGCCCTCTGTTCCACTCGTTTTTCCCGTTTTTTGTGCCTTTCTGCCCTCTGTTCAACTCATTTTTTTGTGCCTTTCTGCCCTCTGTTCCACTTCGTTTCCCCCTCGTTTTTGTGCCTTTCTGCCCTCTGTTCCACTTTTGTCCCTCGTTTTTTGTTCCCTTCTGCCCTGTTCCACTTGTTTTTTGTGCCTTTCTGCCCTCTGTTCCACTTCGTTTTCCCCTCGTTTTTGTGCCTTTCTGCCCTCTGTTCCACTTTTGTCCCTCGTTTTTTGTTCCCTTCTGCCCTGTTCCACTTGTTTTTTGTGCCTTTCTGCCCTCTGTTTCACTTTGTTCTCCCCTCGTTTT
Organism: Lissotriton vulgaris; assembly: GCF_964263255.1. NCBI lineage: Eukaryota > Metazoa > Chordata > Amphibia > Caudata > Salamandridae > Lissotriton > Lissotriton vulgaris. Next base: position 665,717,741 of record NC_141697.1, read on the forward strand.
TTGTTCCATTCTGCCCTCTGTTCCACTCGTTTTTTGTGCCCTTCTGCCTTCTGTTTCCCTTGTTTTTTGTGCCTTTCTGCCCTCTGTTCCACTTCGGTTTCCCCTCATTCTTTGTGCCCTTCGGCCCTCTGTTCCACTCGTTTTTTTTGCCCTTCTGCCTTCTGTGCCACTCTTTTTCCTTGTTTTTGTGCCCGTTTTGCCTTCTGTTCCGCTAGTTCCCCCAGCCGCTGTGCCCCCACCCTCCTGACTGCCCACTGCACATTCGCTGCCCCCGCCTCCTGATTGCATTGGTGTGGTCTTGCCGCCCCTGCGCCAACATTCACAGCTCTTGTGTGCTGTGAGGACGCATGAGCGTTTAATTTTTCACTACTAGGACAACAGGCACTGGAGTCCTGCGGACCCCCTGGGAATTTCTCACGGACCACTGGGGGTCCGCGGACCACAGTTTGGGAAACTGACTTAGTGAATCATAAAAGCCACAAAACTTTAACAATTATCATGTTTAAAAATCAGTTAAAAGATCATAAAAACAAAGAACAAAAAAACAAGTGTAATTAAAAAAGACATCCCCCTCTAATCAATAAGGTTTCTACAGCTGTTTCCTACATCTTATGAAGGCCAGTAAGAACTGTGACAATGCAGCACATATGTACAAATTTGGAAGCAATTGCAGATAAATAAAGGCTGGTAGACATTGTACAAATCTGAGTTGTTTCAACAGAGGCTTAATAAAACATTTTCTCAGGCCTGAATACAATTTACAAAAAAAGAGAATATGAATGTACTCTACTTAGAAATATTATCGCATAGTCGTTTCTCAGGGTTGTGCAACAAGTTATTGATGGTGAGAAAGCTGGTAAATGATAGAATATACCTAGCCGACATTGGGTCAGCACAAATCTGTGACACAGATTGTACACGTTAACTAAATAAAATTGCATATTATAGCTGGTCAGAATCATCTGGTTCTTCAAAAGGTTTTGTAATCTCTATGGATAGCCTCCATTCCTCTAGTAGTGATAGAAATTTAAATTTAAGGGCTTTCCTTTGGATGCCAATCAAGAGCTCAGGGTGATCAAAGAATTTGGGGTGGCCAATATCGACCAAAAGGTCAGGCACAAATCTGAGCCAGGGCATTTTAAATGCGTACGTGGATCTAGGACTGTCCTCTATGATGGAACGGTTTAACACTGTGTTATCAGAGGACCAGCTCTTGTGGCATAGTACCACTGGCGGAATCTTGATCACGTCTGCTAGATAAGGAACTCCTAGTTCGGGATGGTAAATGAAAGTTGAGCTGCTTTTCAGGAGGGCAAGGAGGTTCCTTAAGGATGCATTTTCTGCTTGTTGGAGTAAATCGGCATTCACATATCCTCAGAGCCGTACGTGGCGGTTGGTCTGCATTTGGCCTTATAGATGGTCATCATCATCGTATAGTAATACGCTCTGGAAGGGACTCAGACATTGAGGTTTCTATTATGTTTATTACCACATCAGCATTAGGTTGATTCATTCAGAAACCAAAAGGTGGCAGACAAGTCTAGCACATCAGTCTACTAGGAGTGCAGTGTAACATAGCACGTTGGGCTCCTGTTGTGGAGTTCAGGTCAAAATTTTGATAGTCGCTCACCAACTAGGAATATTTGGGTGAGAAATTGGTTTTCTGAACAGGCGGAAGCGGTAAACATTTTTCAAGTGTCTCTTGGCACTTTCAAAACTGCTTTAGCTTAAAGTTAAGTTCTAGTGTTACACCATCGTTTATGCTATAGATTAACCCATGTTTGTGTGTGTGTGTGTGTGTGTGTATATATATATATATATATGTGTGTAAATATATAATGAAAAAACACAGGTTTCTGGGAAGTTATAGTTAGGCTGACATTTCACTCATACAAAACCAGAGAAATGTATCCGTTATAGTTTATTTTATTTTATTTATTTGGGCATTTGTAAAGCGCCTGGTTACGCCACTGGCGTGTCCCCGCGCTGTGATAGGTGAAGTGGCTGTCCCCCCCCTCCTACAGAAGGCTACCTGCTGAAAAGGTGGGTTTTAAGCTTTTTCCTGAACAGGACTTCAGATGGTTCCAGTCGCAGTTCTAAAGGAAGGGCATTCCAGCATCTGGGAGCGAGTTCACTGAGCTAATTATAACTCACGCCCCCACAATGCACTGATGATGACTTCACATATTACATCACTCATGACATTGTCAGTGACATCACTGATTTTTTTTAACACATTTTTTTATTGAAATGATAGCACAACAAGACATTGCCTTCGGATTATAACATAATCGTAAACAGCAACTTACCCCCAGTGCAGGGGGTCCCTCCATCCTCGTCTGCAGGGAGTGTGAGTTCCATGACCAATCTCTCCTAGGCTCTTGCCCTCTCTAATGCCTGTTCATTTCCTGTTCTATGCGCCATTTGTAGTCGGACCTCCCCCTCACACCGGGCCCACTTATTAAATTCCTGCTTCCATTTATCTACAGTGGGGCCTTTGTTCGCCTTCCACTGAGAGGTTATGGTTCTTTTAGCTAAGAGGAAACCCAGATCAATAAATTTACTAGTGATTTTGTTTTTTGAAGTGTGGGGAAACCAATGAGGAATGCAGTGCGCCATAGTGGGTTGCATGTCCCTCTCAGTAACTTCCCTCAACAGTGTTGTCACCCCTTGCCAATAGGAATCGAGCTCCGGACAATCCCACACCATTTGTTTAAAATCAGCGTCCTTCTGTGTACATCTTGGACAGGCCGCGGACTGGGCTGGAAAGTATTTATGTAATTAGGCTGGTGTCAGGTATACCCTATGTAGGATGTGAAAATGCACCAGATGGAACCGCGCATTACGTGTACTCTTCCAAGTCCTCTCCACTATCCCACCCCACGCAGGATCTGGTATATCCATTCCTATGTCCGCATCCCATTTCGCCTTCAAAGCTACTATTGGTGTTAGAGCTTCGTGGGTCATGCGCCTATACAAACATGAGACCGCCTTGACCGTACCCGCAGCGACCACGACGTATTGGCAGCCCATAGAGGTGGGCGGTCCTGTCAAGCCCGTTTTCCAGTGTTTTCGCTTCGCTGTCGTGAGCGCAGCATGGACCAGGAAGTCTCCCCCGGGCAGTTCAAAATGGTCCCTGAGGACATCAAATGGCAGCACCTTGCCGTCCTCGTATAGGTCTCCTATAGTCGCTAAACCCTGTTGCTCTCAGTCTTCCAATCTCCGCCAGATTCCTCCGTGTGGCAGTGCTCTGCACAATTTTAATGGGATATCGGGCGCATAAGGGATCGCTATACCCCCTCGGCGTAGATATCTGTGCCAACATTTACGTGCTGTGGCAAACTCCTGAGTGAGCTGCATATCTCCAATACGTACACTGGATTCACTGGATGATGACATCATCCAGTGAATTAGTGTTTCTAAAAAGTTTAAGAATTTTATATATATTTGTACGCCAAGGTGTAATGAAGAATCAGTGGGTGCAAGACTGGCTGTATAAGCGAGAGATTAAATGTGACTTAGTGAATGCATGTGTGAATGACTAATCAGTGTGAATGGATGTAGCAGTATGCAGTTGGTGTGTAAGTGGCTGCTTGGGTTGGTGAGTAGCTAAATGAGTGTCTATATGGGTTAATGATTTGTTGTCTGAGTACATGTATGGGTGTCTGAGTGTCTGTGTGGGTGTGTGGATGGTGGGTGACTCATTGCATGGATGTGTGAGTGGGTGTATGGGTTCATGAGTGCATGTGCAAGGGGCTGTATGGGTGAGTGAGTGTGCGTATGGCTGTTTTGGTGAGTGAATGGATGTCTCAGTGGTATCTATGTGAGTGACTACCTATGTGAAAGGCAGTATATGAGAGTGTTGAAGTATGTGAGTGACTATGTGAAATTGAGTGATTGTGAGAGTAGCTGTATGGATGAGCGTGTGCTTGTCAGTGATTGTAGAAGAGAGTAAGTATGTGTTGGTATATGTATGAATAAGTGAGGTGGTGTGTGTGTGTGTGTGTGTGTGTATAACTGTATAGGTTTATAAATGGCAATATGATTGATTCTTTAGGCAACTGTCTGGGTGTGTGAGTAGCTCTATGGGTGCATGGAAATGTGTGAGTGTATGAGTATATGAGTGCGTATATCAGGGGCTGTATTGATGAGTGACTGCGTGTATGAGTGACTGTATGGGTTAGATAGTGTATGTGTATGTAGACCTATGAATCAGTGAGTGGGTATGTACTAACTGGTATTGGTGTGTGTATGGTTTCAAGAATGGTAGTCTGTGTTTTATGGTGGGTGTGTGAAAGGTTATATTAGGATCAGATATTAAGTGGATTATGTCATCTGTGATGTTATCAGTGATGTCACTGCCCATGTCATGAGTGATGTAATATGTGACATCAGCAGTGCATTGCGGGGCGTGAGATATAGTTAGCTCAGCTAACCATAACAGATGAATTTCTTTGGTTTTGTATGAGTAAAATGTCAGCCTAACTATACCGTCCATTAAACCTGTGGGTTTTTTCAGTGAACTAAGGTTTTTTTAAATGCTCATTTCCAACTATTACTACATATGTAGACCATAAACAGAGGATGAAAGGCGTGAAAGAAGCAAGAGAAGTGCAGACGGAGGGAAGAGAAGTGCAGACGGAGGGAAGAGAAGTGCAGACGGAGGGAAGAGAAGTGCAGACAGAGGGAAGAGAAGTGCAGACGGAGGGAAGAGAAGTGCAGAAAGAGGCAAGATAAGTGCAGAAAAAGGCAAGAAAGGTGCAGGAAGAGGCAAGAGAGGTCCAGAAAGAGGCGAAAGGTGCAGGAAAAGGCAAGAGAGGTCCAGAAAGAGGCAATAATTGCAGAAAGAGGCAAGAGACGTGCAGAAAAAGCAACAGGTTCAGAAGGATGCAAGAGAACTCCTGAAAGAGGCAAGAGAACTACAGAAAGAGGAAAGCGAGTTGTAGAAACAGGCAAAAGAGGTGCAGAAATAGGGAACTGGGGTGCAGACAGAGGGAAGAGAGGTGCAGACAGAGGGAAGAGAGGTGCAGACAGAGGCAAGAGAGGTGCAGACAGAGGCAAGAGAGGTGCAGACAGAGGCAAGAGAGGTGCAGACAGAGGCAAGAGAGGTGCAGACAGAGGCAAGGGAAGTGCTGAAAGAGGCAAGAGAATTGCAGAAAGAGGCAAGCGAATTGCAGAAATGGTCTTCACCTTCAGCAATCTTCATATTCTTCTTCCGGAGTGCTCGACCAGCCCTCTGAGCTTCGTGGCACCACGATCTCCTTTAGCAAAGCGTTGGGTCAGTGACAGGTCTGTGACAAGTCGGACAAACTAACTGACTGAGCCTACCTTAGCTATGCCATTATCAGGATATGTACCACCCACCAAATGTTTCAATATTCGTGTATTCCCTTCATTTGATTGGTCAATGGGATGGGGAGAGGTCGTCACACCATACTAATGTGAAGTCATTTTCTTTAGTTTAATTGTTCTGAGTTCATGCCCTTAAATTTACTTTCCCAAGCTTTATTCCTCCCAGGAACATTCATATTATTTTAATACAATGTATTTTATTTGTACACATCTTCTTCCCTTCTCCGGGTCAAGAGGTAAAGTTCTCAGGCGCATCACTGGTAAGATGGGAATTGGCAGCCCTTCAGTGTCACCGCTCGAGGTCTTGCAGTGTTATCAGCACATGCGCAGAATGTTTTCAAAATGGCGTTTCCAGTCACCCTTCAGGCCCAAATACGAGCAAATAGTAAAGTCAAAGAAAGACACATTAGAATATGAAAATAAATGAATGCACTGTATACCACTTATTTCTACTCTAGTCCCATTATTTGTTTTAAGTATGGCATTAATTGCTTTAGCAGAACATGAGGTTTAGTTTGAGAAAAAGCATATGCATTAGCATGTGAAGTTCAAAGAGGCCATCTTAGCTTCCACTGCTCAGCTGCAAAGTATTCCCACCAAAAGCGAAAGACGCCATACTACTTAGATGCAGTAGACCCATGCACAGAAGAGTTCCCGCGTTTTCGGCAGCCATATTAAAACATTCAAGTTACTGTTAGTAAAGCACATTTAAAAGCTTCCCCTAGATACAGAAAATGTCATGCGGTGCAATTATTAGTACTTACAAAACATGTTGCTTAATTCGTTACATGTTATTTCGAGAGGGTTGAGTTCAAGCAAGATTATTTACATATGAAACCTTGCTCCATCAATACATCGTGGTTAAGAGGTTACTGATGTATGCATCGCCTCCTTACAAATATTGCAGGAATCCAAAAAGACCTCGATACGACTGGTCAGGTATATCATTTCAATGCTTCACTTTGATGCACAGGACTTCATGGAAGATTAGGCAGGCCCCTGATTATGAGCAGTAGTGTTCTGCAAAGCAATTATCCAGGAAATAGTACCATGTCTTTTTAGTTTGATAAATAGACGTTCAGCACTGGCATCACAAAGCCTCAATTGTATGCGTTAAAAACAGTGAACAGATATCTCCGTTTAAGATATCGCTCAATAGACATTTTTTTAAGAAGGGCTGAAAAGTTAGTCATTCAAACAGAGTCTCATTGCTAACTTCAGTTACCAAAGTAATACTTCCTAACAAAAATGGTTAAAAGAGCCACCTTATAAACCAATCCATAATGGTACAATTAAGGAGGTATCATAGAAGCCAGCGTTCATTGTTGCTCACTGTTCCTATCACTTTATTAAAAGATTTAAAACTTTATTTATAGAACCAACTTTTACACATGTGCGCAATCACATGATAGTTCAGTAAATCTACCTTTAATTTGGGACTAGGGGTGTCTCTCCATTTCAAACAAAATTAAACATTTTATTCCAGCTGACGATTTCAAACTTGTTGTCCAATCGCTTGTCCTTTCCAGGATTGACTATGGTAACGCCACTTTGGCCGGCACCCCTAAAATCCATCTTGCACCGATTAAATCTGTCCTCAACCTAGCTGCGAGTCTTATCTCTGACTGTAAAAAATTTGACCACATCTCCCCCATCCTTAAAAATCTCAATTGGCTCCCAATAGAAGGCAGATCCACCTACAAGATTGCCTGCATCACTCACAAAGCCCTCACCAAAACACCCCTTCTTACCTTGCAACCAAACTACACAAAGGAGGATGCTCCAGTTCCCTAAGGAGCACAAACTCCCTTGTCCCGATCCCTCCTAGACTCAAATGTCAAAAGACCCAATCCCATGCATTCTCTGGTAACGCTCCGACAATTTGGAACCCTCTCCCCAAGGATATTCGCTGCAACCCTCTTACTCTCTCTTCAAAAAAGAACTCAAAGTACTTCTTATCAACAAATATTGGGGTATGTGATGTTACTGACTCTGATCATATTCACTCTTTTCTCTTCTCTTGTCCACTCCTCTCCCCATCCCCCCTAAATCCATTCATATTCTCACACCCCCTCTCCACACCCCCTTCTCTCTCCTATCTTTCAATACTCATTTCCCCCTTAACTCTATCTCTCTGTTTCTTTGCCCTCTTAGCTCTGCTGCATTCAATATTGTTTTGTAAATTTGTTTTCGCACAATGATAAGTTTATCCCATTATGTTCACCTTCAATGTAAAGCGCTCTGATACTCCTGGGTCCAGCAGCGCTATATTAAACCTTTGAAATAAATAAATAGATAAATCATTGCGTACATTTGTAGGGAGAGCAGTAGTCGGCTGCTTGGACAAATTCAAAGACTTTAGGGAGATTGAATGCTTTGTATAACCTATGATATCTTTTGAAGGGGAACCCTGTTACAAGATTAGTAATTTACAGATGTGTGGCAATTAACATTCGAGAAAGCAACTTCTACATAAAACAGTTCGAATATCCAAGAAGGTCTGTACTTAGTGCTCCACTTATTCCCTACGCTCACAAAAAACTCTCTATCGAGATATACTCCAACAGAACTGTCGGGATTCAAGACAATAGCAAAGCCACAGGCCTGCTAAGTATCACGCATCAGGTGTGACGCTCATGCATGTCAGTGTGATCTTCCACATCACTGCACGGAAATGCATTGTCACACATTTAATGCCACTCTGAAACTCTATGCTAAGCAGGGTGCCAGCGCGTGCCGCCGGCTCTGTTGCTTCCCGAAGACATGCTGCCAGCAGCTGGGCTCAGTAAGTTAATAGTTAAATGTCTGCGCTCAGCTCTGGAGTGGCTGAGAGTGCTACATTGTAACAAATCTGCCCGGGAGCCTGCCTCACGTCGGCGCACACTGCTTTCAGACGCACGCCACACTGAGACTGGCTCACTGACTATGCTCCATTTACCAAGACCCCCGGGGGCCTGCCCTCAGCAGTCGTTGCTACTGGCAAACCTGGGAGCCTGGATCAAATCTGAATTTGACCGCTGTGGTGCCTCTTAACGTCCTGAAGGAAATGAAAGTGAGGTAGGTCAGACAGAAGCGGCGGGGGACTCAATCTGAGAGTCAAGTCCTCGGTGCGCTGCTGTCTGCAGCGCAATAGAATAATCCCCCTCCCCCCCACCCGTGGCGTTGCTGGTTCGGCGTGGAGGGTGGCCAGATAAAGACCAGTGTCAGTGACTGATAAATTTTTGTCACAGAGACACTCATGGCCGCCGCACATCAGAGGCATCGACATTGTGGTGATGTTGATCATCGCAGGCGCAAAGTGTTGCGGCGGGCGGGGGACGAGTCAGTGATTCAGTCTGGGAGAAGACTAGTGAGTGCATCATGCAAGGTGCTGCAGTTGTGCGGCCGCGGGTCCTGACACTCCCTGAAAGTGATTTCGTTCCAATGTATTAGTTTTATGTGTTTTTAAATGAAATGTCCCAGTCCCGCTGGTGCTCCCAGTTTTTGTGGAGGCACTGAGATTTTCTTTCAGGCAGGCTCCTTGTTGTTCCAGGTCTTTTCGCTGGTGTGGAGTTCCGGCTTTCAGGGGCCCCTCTCTGTGCAACCTCAATTTGCTTTACTTTTGTATTCTCTTGAGTCGGCTTCGGAATACAATTTACAATTCAAAATTAACAATATTGACTATCCTGCAGACCACAGACTAAATAACCTGCATTGAAGGTGCCCGTCAGCTGCCAAGCTTCCTAGGTCCATGCGCGACTATTTAGGCCAGTTTGGGCTTTATTGTTAGAATCTTAGAAAACCCAGCATAAAACGAAGTCTACAAGTTCCAGAATTCTGAGTAAAAATGCATAACGTCCAGTACCAGAATGCAAAGGGGGAAATAGGAGTGGGAGAGCTCCTAGAATCTGATGTGATGACCTGACCCGCAGACTGCTTACATATTTCTGCAGCAGGTGCTCAACGCACTGAGGAGTCTAAACATTAATATGTAAAAGTCAGGCTTCTTCCACCAAAAAAATCTGCACGAGGGTGATGAATGGCGTTTTCACTATTTATGTTAAATTGTTGCATATAACTCGCAAGAAGAGCCTCGGCTATTGCCCGGTTACTTACCGGTAATACACATTACTCCAAGTCCTGGTCTCCCCGTCCCATTCCTGAGCCCTTCCCTCCCTCCCTCCCAGGTTTGGGTTTTTATTTGGGTGATTGTCTGTTTTTTCGTTCTGGTTTTCTTTGGTATTTTCAGGATGTTGATTAGATGCACTTCCCCCTTTATAGTCACGTGATGGTGACGTCATCATAGGGGGAAGTGCAAACAGCTCAGCTAGGTAGGGGTTTCTGTAGAGCAGACTAGCTGCTCACTTGTCAGGAATGGGACGGGGAGACAGGACGAGGAGGTAATGCTTTTAGAATTGCTGCTGCTTGATTGGTTGAAACAATATCAGTTGCTTTTACTCGTGATTTACTGACAAAAAAAAAGTGTTCTTTGATCAGAGAGTAGTTCGAGGCAGGTGTGTGTCGGTGTAGCCAGTAATTCTTGTCTTTGATATCTAGTGGCTTTGTCAATGCCTTTTAGCCATGCTGTACAGCATCAGCAAGATGTTGTGCAGCATTGTAAAACGTTCAGTGGCGATTTGGTCCCCTTTCTCAACATGTTCTCTACAACCGGTCGTACAATAATGGGCAAGACTAGAGATGCAATGAGAGGAGTGGCTCCAGTTCATAAATAGGAGTTTATCTTCACAGCACTTCCAGTCATTCTATCGTTGTCCTCTGAATTTGTATCTCCCACCTGCGCAATCAGCCCGAATAGTTCGTTCATTGTGACAGTGGTCTACCATCTTTTGTGATAAAGCGTATCCTTCATGAATGAATTACTTCAGTCGAGTCTTCGGCTGCATACTTAGGGCAAGAAATCCTAATTGTGGGTGACTTAAGCCTGTGGGCTGACAGGTCAGGGTTGAATCAAGCAACTAACTTCCCTGAAATCAATCAAGACTTACGCTTCGACCACGTTTTGCACTATCCGGCTTATTTTGCTAATTAAATGCTGGATCTTGCGCAGACACAATTTAAAAACCTCAGTCATTTCAATGTAGGCGCAGCTTTGCACATATCATTCCTTCTTATCTTGGTGCATTAGCAGAGCTTTAGGTTTTGTTCCTGCTTGTGATTAAGTTCGAGTTAGGGCTGAGATAAAATAGCACAGCTCTCTCTGTGTGCGCGCGCGCGTGTGTCCCAGTGCTTTAGAAATGGAATATATTTACGTTGAGGAGCATTAAAAGCGTCAAATTAGGATTTATGTATGCTTATCGCAGCATCATCTGTACTAAACGGTTAAGAGAAATAGTGAGTGGAAACTGCTTGTGGGAGGGGAAAACTGCCCACTTGCCCTTTTCCTGCCTTGGATGACATGGGATTACTTCTGAGTAATCCCTTAAATAATCTCTTACTACACGGCCATTACCGCTTGTTGGCTAAAAAGTACCCACATGCCACGTCCGTTAGTGTTGTAATGTTCTCTGCGATTACTACTGGTTTTTTTGTTACAAAGTAGCACGTTAAATCAAATTCCTTATATCTGGTTGCTTCTTAGTATAAGAGGTGACTAGGAAGTACCTGTTGGGATCTGGAACACCTCGGCAGAGTTTATCATTAGCAGTCATTGAGGATACTACAGTCATTTCAATGTCTTTTGTCTGATTTTCCCTTGTGAGGCTGCTCTGTTTCACTTTACGCTGCTCGTATAAGGTTTGGTTTTAGCTGCAGTTGTGAGTGCCACACCAAACAACATTCAGCAGCAACAAGCTGCCCCACACTCTGGCACTGGTGACGCATGGGCGTAGGAAGTGTGGGGGACGAGGGGGATATATCCCCCCCAGATTTTGCAGTGGGGGGGACACGGGGGACAAGACTGGGGGGACGAGGGGATAAATCATTTTCCCCTCTCCTTTCTGTATTGTCTGGGCCATTTGCGCGCGAAAGCGCTTTGTGCAATGGCCCTGCCCAGGCTGTACTTGACCTATGACTTGCCCCCAGTTACCTGTGATCAGGCCCTGATGGTGCTAAAAGGGATTTAGCCACCCCCACCCACCGTCATCGTGTGTCTCAGCCCGGGCTGGTTGACTTGCTCGGCAGGGCAGTGTCTGGAGTCTTATCTCCAGAGCGCCCGATTTTTTCACAAGTCTTTTAAAGACCATTTACATCCCGCTTGGAACTGGTTAAGGAGGCTTTGTTGTTTTGTTAACTGGTTCGTAACCCCTGTGTCTCCACTCAGCCTATGTCTGTACTTTGTATTTAGTTTTTACTGCCACAGTGGGAGAAAGCATTCAGTGAAAAGGCATCTCACAAGTAGGGATGCCACCCTTCCACAAAAAAAAAAAACCGGACATTTGTTGTGTTCTTCTTTAAGAGTCTGCAAGAGAACTTTAATAATATGTTGTTACTTAATTTTATTTTTTGTTGTCATTTAGTCTTTAATGTTGGTTTCCCAGAGCTATGACATGCTGCTTTATTGGAATCTTTTAAACCTGAATAACTATTTTCCTATGGGAACATTCATTTCTAAGCGTTGAATGCAAAATGTAACTGTTTTACTAATGTCGGAGCTTTTGTTGCACTTGCATCATTGCGTAGCATTAAAATTAGTGGTGTTCAACTGTTGAAGTGCCTGCCTTTCCACATGAAAACTGCTGCCACATTTTATGTTGGGGTTCAGTGCCTTATAGACAATCCAGTTTAGCCACGGTAAGGGCATTCTCTCTGGGATTTACAGCTTGGAGTCCATGCCCAGAATAATGAACCTCTGGCAATACCCCAATCATTTGAAATGCTGTAGGATGACTCATCAGAGTAAAACTTTGTGATGGGGGGGCCTTGAGAAACTTGACACCTGCAATTATATGAGCTAGAATCAGAATCATTTCTCTCATTGTTGAACTCTGCTAAAGTTAGTATTTTATAACTTCAGTCATGCTGGTGTAATTGTATGTGTGAGCACTGTAAAAGTTCTACAAAACCAGAAAATATTTTGTGGTGCAGGTATAAACTTGTAATACATTCTTCATTGTTACAAGTTTGATTACTTTCAGTTATGTGCAGCACGTGTTATAAAGCTGATATCTGTTGCCTGCAAGGCTTGCGTTTTGTAAATTCAAAGGGGGAAAACATTGTAGATCAAAGATTTTCCTGGGCTGCAGCGGGGCAGATGTGAACCTGAAACCATTTTTTTGTAGTTTTTTGTAGTTTACCACAGTGGTGACCATATTGCAATTGATGCAAGAACTCCTGTTCTGCTTTGCAGTTTTCTGCTGCAGGGGCTACAGCGTCTGGAACTGACAAGAGTGCCTGTAACAGGTCGGAGACCAAGAGACTATTTCTATGGAACTCAGCGTAACAGAGTGAATGATTTTGCTGATTCGGTGCAGGCAGTGTACATATAAAGTTGTATGCAGGCTCGACTGTGGCACAGAGTGGAGAGAAGGTCCCAACCCCCACCTGACACAGCGAACAGAGTAAAGGATGGCAAACCGAACAGAACATAGGTGAGCAGGGTATGGTCCTGAGATAGGGCAGAGGACACGGGCAGAAGGAGTACTTGATTGTGGCTGGACAGTGGGAAAGATGCTGTAAATAAACATTTTGATTCCTCCTACTGGCTCCCACTTCCAGGTTAAGAGAACCACTGGCATAGGGATTGGAGGTCACACCTGAAGCTGCTTTCATAAGATATACAAGTTTAGTAATTTCCATGGGGCAAGAAGGCAGCACTCCCCACTTAGCACTTAGCACTGGTACTTCAAGCACTGTTCACATTATGTTTGTAGTCAAATGTGATCGAAACTGTATTTTAACCTCATAGGAGCGTCGAACGTTCAGCGCCCAGTGCTGAACGTTCGAAGAACAAATGCTGGCCCGTCGGCCAACGGTCGTGCGCAGCACTGGCAAGGTAGTGCTCGCGACGACCGTTGGCCGTCGGCAGCACTTAAGGGGTTAAGCCTTCTAACAATTAGTAAAATAAGACCCATCATTTTGGTGTCTCTAAAGTGAAGAGCTTTTTTGTGTTGTGCTGTTGGTAGTGATGACCGTTACAACACACATTGTCCATGAAGTTAATGTAGAGGCACCCCACACTCTGCTCAGTGATTACAAGATCCCTAGTAAATGTAGAGTTTCAGCAGTAAGCAAGGAGCACCTACTAGGACGATACATACTGTGATCTCCAATTGAAATTCAGGAATTGTGTTCTGAAGAGCCTCCAGACAGCCAATGGTGCAACAGGTATGCTAGAGGATGCTTGAAGCCATTAAACAATAAAAGTAGTTTGGCACTCAGCATGACAACATACCAGATAGAGGATCATGTGCATCTGATGGTGTTTTGCTGATGATGTGCTGAGATTTAGGAGGAAATAAAGTGATGGAATTCCAGGGGGGTTCCCCTTTTAGATGGGTCCATTCCCCCCTGTGAAGGTAATCCTCAAAAATGTCTTTGGATGCTGGGACCTTAGACATGGATGACTTATGAGGGTGTAGCTCATGTGTGTCAAGTAGGATGTGTGTGTAGATTAAACGCTATATGAGGCCATGGGCACTCAGGAATCCATTTTTATTTCCTGGTCTGGCGAAGTGCATAAGGTAGTGGTTAGAAAGAGCCCAGACACCATTATGAATTGTGGGGTTCCTCCAATGCATTACTGGTATTGTTTGTGGTGGACCAGACTCTAAGGATTGGAATGAAGGAGACTAAGGTCCTTTTGTAGTGTTAGGAAACCCTTTGCCCACTCTAGCTCCATTCTTTCCTGACGGTGTTCCCCACAGAAAGATGAGGGAAATTGAATGGAGAAGCCTCTCCATCTTTTGTGCCTTAGTTTGGGGTCTCCTCTGACTGGACAGTATAACCCTGCCTTCCTGCTGGCACTGGAGCAAAGGCTATGGCTGTAAGGAATACACCAAAGACGAGGACTGTCTGAAACAGGTCATAGAGCTGAGTTTGTCTGCCAACTTGCTAGAAGTACGGGACAGAAACCACTTGCCAATGTGCCAGGATTCCTGCATCTTTGTAACTGGAATTTAATTAATTTACCACTTCAAAGATCATTTTACTAGCACAACTTTTAACCAAAAGGCTTCAGTCTGTGGCCAGGCTCTATACTGTGCATATACAACTCGCACATCAATACAAGGATAATTTACTCCGGGTGTTTGGGTATACATCCTGCATTCAGACACCTCACTCCTCATTCTCATCACTCACCGTTCACTTTCACCCTCGCCATGCACTCACAGCGATCACCCTCCTCCTTTGTTACACCCACATGAGCGCATTGATCACACTGCATGCACATGACACTCCACTCACTTGTCCCTTTTCACCGCTCAACCTACACTCACAGCCATCATACTGAACTCACACTGTTACCCTACACTCACACCATTCATCCTCCTCTTACCCTGCGCTCACACAAACACACTGCTCACCCTACACTCACAGCGACCACACTGCACTTACGCCCCTTGCCATTAACTCATGCCGTTCTCCCTCCACTTACCCTGCAGTCACATCAGCAAACTGCTCACCCTGAACTCACAGTGATCACACTGCACTCACACCATTCACCATGCACTCATGCTTTTCACCCTGAACTTACACAAGCACACCACTGACACTGCACTCCTGTGCCACTTTGCTCACCTCGTTGGTCAATTTGTAGTCTCACTCAAGCAAGCACATTTTCATTCACATGGGCACAACACTCGCCCTGTACTCGTACTCATATCACTTAAACAAGTACAGCACACACCCTGACCCTGGAGTCACACCAGTTACCCTGCACTTCAACCTCTCACCCTGCACTCACGCAGACAAACCTCTCAGTCTGTATTCATACAGACACCCAGTTCATCCTGCCTGTACACAGAGACAATAGTGTTCCAGACTCATAGGAACACACCACTCACTCTGCACTAACTCCTCTCACCGTGCACTCACCAGTCACTCTCACTGATCACCCTTCCTGCTTGCAGCTCACCCTGCACCACACACAGGCACATCACTCATCCTACATTTACACCATTCACACTGCCTTGCACTTGCTCCTCTCACTGCATGCACTCATATCACCAGACACTCACATGGGCCCTCTCACTCTGCATTCATGTAGCTCACCTAACACTCACATCGACACATTTTTCACCCTACACTCGCACCACTCATGCTGTATTCACTCACACTATTCACCATCATCCAGCACTTACATGAGCACACCTCTTACTCTGCAAATATAAAAAAGACACAACTCTCATGAATCAACACATTTGTACAAAGGTACCCACAGAATACCGGCTCTTTCGGTAGTACTAGATGCCTACTTAATTCCATCTGCAACAATAGGGCTGGGGCAAGAGGTGAGAGTGGACTGAGAATGTGGGATGGCACAAGGAGGGAGACTAGGGCAGAGGCTTTAGGGTATGGTGCTGGATTGAAGAACATGTGACACCTTCAGCCATTCCTAGCTTTCCATTCACCACAATGCTTCATCTTGAGACATGCAGTTCTTTTCTTACATTGCAAGTTGGGTCTCAAGAACCCCAAAATGTAAAGTGTTACTTGATGAAATCCATAGTTGCAGAAGAAGTCAAGCATTTCATAAGGTCAGCTGGATGCTGTGATATTACATGTTAGAATGTGAATTAATTAATTTCCAATACTGAAACTGCTTGATCAATTCGTGAAACCAAACATAAGCCCCGCACGGCTATTTTAAGAAGTGCATTTTTCATTCACATCATTCAAACATTGTCAAGGCAATATATTAATATTTTGAATAACGTATAGAGAATCTGTTTCTATTAAGTTTTACTAAAAGACAAGGCAGGTAAAGCAGAAACAGCAGGGCAGGCTTTTCTAACACAATAAAAGCAAATGTACTAATTGAAGTGTGAGTGTCTGTGTGTGTGTGTGTGTGTGCAAGAGATATAGTGAGAATGTGTGTGTGAGTGTATGTTTGTTATGCATACAAGTGTGGTGCTGGTCTGGCACACTGGAGGTTATTCATGCCTTATGGACATGGGCACTAACAGCATATGGATGGGACTCGTTACCTATGGCAATCTGCAGGCCTTGACATGCTTCTATGAAGCCACCGTCAGTGGCTGTGGGGTCTCAAACTGTTTAACTGATAAAGCTGATAACCCATTCATACCCAGCAGTAGGGACACAGAACAACCACCACCACACCTGGCTGAAGGTCCTGATATGATGCACATCATTCTTAGCATATTGGCTGGATCCACAGCAAAATGTTGGAACTGATATTTGAGGTAACTCTTGTCATAAGATTTCCAGTACTCATTTTATAAATGGGTTGTCAATGGCATAATTCTGACTCTTGTATACTGGAGGAAATTTTTAAAGGTGCTCATGACTGTGGCTGCAGTATCCATGGTAACATTCTGGTACTGTCACATGGAATGTAGTCATTGGCCTAAGTGGTTCACCCATGAAAAATTAGGACCTTGGTATAGTGGAAGTTATTTCTGACTTAAGACATTTAAAAAAAAATCTGATTTACTACTAGGAAAAGCCAGGCTTCCAAGGTACACCATGAAAGTACTGTAATTTATTTCATGAATGCCCCCTAAGGGTCTGCTTCGTTTTTCGAAATTTGATCCCAATTTTTTTTAACAGTTCTCCGTAGTTGAAGTCTACTCTCCCTTAAGTCAAGTACAAGAAATCTGTTAAATCATTTTGCTTGCTGCAATTTGGTGGTGTATTACACTCCACCACTTACATAGATCTTTTTCCTCCTATAATGGCTATGAGGTTAGCTCTGACCCCACGTCCTACCCCATTGCTGGGAGCAGGACTTGCTTTAAGGCGGTGCAACCGGTACAGCCGCACCTGGCGTTGACTTTGGTGGGGGCACTGTGTTTAAAAATAATATTTGGTTTAGAAGTAAATGAACTTCCTTGTGCATCAGGCAGTTTTCCGGCAACAATAAAAATGTCAAGATAACGCTGGTTATTAATGTTCCTACTAATAAGAGTTCGAAATTTTGTCTTGTGGAAGTTTTGGCTCATCGTAAAGTAGGGCAGAGGGTTAATGTGCCTGCTTCAAAGAACGTGTACCTTGCAGATCATAGAACTGAGTGAACTATGAGTAGCACTATAAAAAGTATACATGATTTTTCCACATTTGTCTAATTACTTTGTGAATACAAATAACAATAAAGAATGCTTACAAACTGTGACAACATGCGTGCCTTTCTCAATGTTTCACTTTAAAACTATCTGATCATATAAATGGGCGTACGGTCTCATGCAACAGGCGATTTCTATAGGGTCACCGGAAAGACCACAAGGTTGTCCCTGTCCCCCCCAGAAATTTAGTGTCTCCTACGCCCCTGCTGGTGAGACGTGCTACAACTAACACGAACCGCCCGACAGTATATCCTAGTTCATCTTGCAGATCTCTTCTGAGACTAGGCTGTCCCACGTGGACCATCCTATGCCCCAGGCTTCCGGCCTCTTTGCAGGGTTGGATTGGGATTCAAAATCGGCCCGGGCAGGCTAAAAAAAAGTGGCCCACATTTGCATATTGACTTGCAAAACACTGCTACAGCGAAATGTAATGTAAAAGGGGGGAGGTGGGGGTGGTTTAAAAAAAATGCACGGATTAGGTTACAGTGGTGAAACACCTGAAAACAAGTGAGGCCACTTTAGCTCAGGCCCCCTGCCCCGCTCAATATGCACACATTATTTGGCTGGCCCAGCGAGAGAAAGGGAGTGACACCCCTGCCGTTGAAAGAGGGAGGTAATGGATGCCCATTTACCTCCAGAAAGGCCCATCAGGAACCCACTTGGCCTCTGCTGGCATTGAACAGTACAGAAACAGCACAAATTGGCTCCCCAGGCTGCTCAAAAAAGCAGCCCACAGCTGGAACTGGACACCGGCCTCTCGGGCATTGCCCGAGTGCCCTCGTTACCAATCCGACACTGCCTCTTTGACACCCTGTTGGACTTGGCCCTTCTGGCAGGTTCACCCCTAATCTTTTTGCTTTTAATATATGTTTTGTGTTGATGATTTTGGTCTGTGCGCACTTTTTCCCTGTGTCCCAGAGTAAAGTGCGTGCATGTAGTTAAGCTGGCCTGCTCTCCCATAGGGATGCATGGGGAATGTCTGTGTCCCTGGTAGTGCCTGATGCTTGGGGAGTGCAGACTCGAATTTGGTATGTGCGAGCTCGTGAGAATGAATGCTTTGCGATGATGTATGTGGCATGAGTGTGTCATGTGTAGAAATGCCACTTCTAGGACTTGGCATATTAATGTAAAATATGCCTGGCGTGTGATTGGCTGGAGCTGGCTGGTGAGCCTGGCTCCAGGAAGGCTGGATGGGTCTGCCCGGTGGTGAGTGTGAGATTAGCATGTTGATGGCTTGGGAGAAGTGCACCTGGTCCCTGATGGGGCAGGACTTTCCCCACACAATGCTGGCTCCACCCCCTGTAGTGCGACTGATGACCCTAGCCCTGCCAGTGAATGAAATGGGTGGTTGAGCTATCAAGGGTACTTCAAAACCAGCTGCGACTGGTTTCCCCCCACCCTGCACCTACAGACAAAGGAATTTACAGTATAAGAAGGGGCTGTGTCCCCATACAATTTGTTCTGTTCCAGCATCCTTGCCAGAGGGGGCTGCTACAGTTGCTGGGGCCAGGAGGACTGCCACTTTGACTGTCTCCCTGCCTGGAGACTCAGTGAGCTGGCTCTGGGCCCAGCCTTGCCCCCCTGCCTGCCTCCAGACTTTGCTGGAGCTTTTCTTTTGTCCCTAGCGCTGAAAGCGCTGTACTTTGGCTGCTAGCGCTGGGAGCGCTTTATTTTTACTGCCTAGCGCCTTGAGAGCGCTTTTGCTGCCCAGCCGGTGCCCACCCGACATTTGCAGGCGTTCGTTATTTATGTACGAGTGCCCACCTCGTTTATTATTGCCAAAGCGCTCAGAGCGCTGTTCGTCCTTGCCAAGCGGCGCTTTCCGCATTTGCCCCGTTTTTATTTTATTATTTAAAGCCGGAGCCCACCCGGCATTGCCCGTGCAGAAATCACCGGCGCCGAGGAAAAGCCGAGGGAACCACCGCCGTCGTCACCCGGGAGCCGCGCTGCCATTGGCTTAGGCTGCGGGAGGCTCGCCGGGCGACCTGCGCGGTGATTGGTTCCCCCGGAAAGCAGCCGAAGGAGCAGGAAGCAGCCGGCCGTGCCCTGCCGAGGCTCCCAAGCGAAGGGAGAGCCCCGGGAGAAGAAGCAGAGCCACTGCGAGACCCGGTGAGTGCCAGGGGCATTGCGAACTGAGTCCCCTCGAGCGGGACTCCATCTACAGAGGCCGGCAGTGTTTCCCGCCCCCCGCAGCACCAGTGAAATCCCGGTGAGTGCGGGGTCAGGTTCTCTTGATCCTTCGAGCGGCCCCAGTTGGCAGAGGGCCGCTCCAACGTCTGCAGCATTTCTTTGTGGGAGCCCAGAGGGGCTCGAGGGGCATATCTTTGTGTCGAGCCCGAGCAGGGCTCCTACGTTACTTTGGGCATTAGTATTTACGAGCCTGCGAGGCTTGAGTGCCATTTCTATCGATTTAGAGCCACGAGGGCTCTGGGGGCATATTCCTTAATTAGGGCCTGAGAGGCTCGAGTACCGGCACCCTTGTTCTTTGAGCCCTGAGAGAGGCTCACAGCCCACGTCATTGTGTTAGAGTGCAGAAAGCTCTATAGTGCCAGCATATTTGTTTTGCGAGCCCTGAGAGGCTCTTAGGGGACACGAGTGTGGTCAGAGCCCCGAGGCTCCCACACAGTACTTGCCCTCAAATGTGTTCTTGAGCCCACGTGGCTCCAACGTTGCCCATCAGTGATTTACAACTGTCCAGCACTTAGTGGACAGTTGCTACGTTTAGGCTTTGTGTTCTGTGCTGCCTGCGCAGCCTTCCCTGACAATTTGGACTCAGGGCATTTCAGCCCTTGCAAGGCCAGTTGGCCTGAGGGACAGTTCTAGTGTTGTGCTATGTGCACCCTGCGCATTGTGATTTACTGCTTATTTGATTTCTGCGCAAATGTTCTACCTGCACCTCTGAATATGTCTTAATGCCTCATGTGCAATGTGTTGATGTTATTACCTTTGCTAAAAGTGACCTGCTTAGGTGAGGGTTTTCCTTCTATAGTTCCTGATAAGGTCCTAGTTCCCTGCGTGATTTTCCTACAGTGTTTAGGGTTGCGTAGGAGGTATTTACTCTTTACCAGTGATTACTGGTTGTGTGCTGCATTTACTATTTTGGTGCTACAGTTATTATATGTTTATGTGCTAAGTGTTATACCTACAAGTATTATTTCTAACAAGTGCCTACCCCTGACAGTGGTCCATGTGGCCCTGTCCTGTACATAATCCCTTGTAAATTCTGCCCGTGCCTGTTGGCACATTGTAAAGTGTGTGTGTTATCTAATGTGTTTTTACTATAATACAAAGGCTATTTTTTATATAACCTTGTATGGAGTTTCCTTTGTGGTGGGCCTTGGGTGTTGTTGCTGGGTGCGCGCGCAAACGCTTTACACATCGCCTCCGAGATTAGCCGTGCTGCTCGCGCCACGTTTCCTAGAGGGTGAGCAGGGGTTATCTGGGTGTGTAACTCCCTTGCCCTGACTTAGTTTTGGTGATCCCTGACTGACTTTGGCGTGAGCCTTGGCCAGCCCGGGGTCCCGGGTCTAACACACCCCTAAACTCACAACCCCCCATCCTTCCCTCGCCCTGGAGGGAAGGACCGCTTGACTCTGGATAGTGGTGCTAAGGCTGCAGTTTATTGACAGTTTAAAATCATGAACATGAAGCACCACAATAATAATCTGTCATTAAATGTCATAATTCTCACAATTGTGCACATCCTCAAACGTATCATGTTGTTCCTTGTCTAGATGCTGCATCTTCAATAATAAAATCATAAATCGCCATTTACCCTCCTTACTTGTACCTCGACATTCACCAGCCCTGTCGTACATCATTCTTTTTTATCCTACACCATTTTGCTGGTTCATTATTTCCATTGTAGTGCAGGTTGAGGCTTCCCTTGCTACAAATGTGCGGCATGCAAGTGTCTCTCTGGCCATGGTCGGGCTGTAAGTGCCATGTCTGCGTTGCCACTCTCCATTGAGCTCTTTTGCTGCTCCTTGGTGTCCCTGCGGGAGGTATCTCGAAGACTGCCTTGCTGGACGCCCATTGCCATCTACCAGACTCTGGGCCGGCCGCCCTAACAAATTTAGTAGTGCAGGTAAAATGGGGCTGGAACCACCCCTCCCAGGCCCCCCCCCATCCCAGCAGCTGCACGCCCGCCTGATTTGTAGCTGTGGGTGGGACAAAGCTGCCCACTATGGCAACAACGCTGCTGGCATGCTCACAGCCTTTGAAGGCTAAGGTTCCGTTCTCCCCTCAATCGATTGGCCCATGCGAACAACCCTTTAGTTAATCAGGTGCTCTGGCTTTCCACACACGTGAGAGCCTAGTAGGAGGGGCAGTAGACCACCCACAAGGGGCACCCTCTTCCCTGCGATCGCCAGCCTCCATTGCAGGTGCCCCCAGTCCACATTACATGCTGCCCTTTAAGGGTCTGACTTCTCCTCCCTGGCTGCTCATTAACCTGTCCCAGGTGGGCTACCTTCTGTCCCCAGGCTTCCGGCATCTTTGACTCCACCACCCCAACCGCCCCCATCCTACCCTCGCCCCGAACAGAAGTACCACATGACTCCGGATGGTGGTAAAGGCTGCATTTTCTGACAGTTTCTTAGCATGTTAAACCAATGAACTTGAAGCCTGCACATGTAATTCTTGTAAAACTGTATCCTATGGATATAGCTCTTGTAATGAACCTTTAAGTAATTCTTGTAAAGCTCTCTTATAACCCCTGGGTCTTGTTCGGGCTATAAAAAAACTCAAAAAAATGAAGTACCACATTGCCACCTTGCATTACATTTAAAATGCATTATGTAAGCTGAGATCATGATTCTTCATGAGCTCAATGTTATGCCCTGAAAAAATAAAAGGAGAAAAAAAGTGATGATTAGCTTTGGTTATAAGACCTTAACAAAAACAACAAAACACCGGAAAAATCCGGTCTCACTCCGAGCAGCCTTTCCAACCTTCTCAGAGTTACCAACCCACACTATGCGCCAGTCGTTGTTTTTTCGGAGAATTTCTGTTTTTTAATCATTTACTACATTGAACTGTGCCTTGTGTCTAACCTCCTGTTTATAGGCAACTCCCACTGTTCACCGCCTGTAGCATAGTCTTAAGGTAGGCCAGGTATGCACTCAACCCTTTCTGCTTTTAATTTTTTTTTGTATGGTTCTCAGATTGTTATATGAGATTCATGAACCTTCATAGGCTTGACCTGTGGACCTATGTTGGACCTTCCGCGGGGTCTGCAAGCCTCGTTAAAGGTTCATGGAACCTGCATATGTGCCAGCATAGGCCACTGAAGCTAGCTATTGGTGTGCTCGCCCTTGCCAATTAAGTTTCTGCCAAATTTGCAGGACTCTGCCAGAATCTGTGGTTCTCATGGCTGCCCTTCGGCTGCTAAGACAGCCTTAAGACCTGTGAAACCCTCTGCAAAATTGGTATTTAATTGGGTGCGGCCTGTGGCTCCCGCTACATTAGCCTAGGGGTGATGGCATGCTCACTCTACCTTCCTATGTGCCCTTTCTATTTTTAGGTCTCGCCTTCGCAGCGCGCATGCGCTGCAAGGCAAAAACACCATTTCCCGTCGCTTTGGCTTTTCAGCCAAGCATGTGCACACGTTCCATTGCCTTCAATGGCAACGCGGGCACGTCAAAAGATTCACTCGTGGGAGCGCGTGCCACCATCTGGCAGCCATTATCGCTCCAGCGAGTGAATCGCGCCCGCCCCCCCCCCCTCCTCTACCCCCACTGCGCGAGGCGCTCATGTTTGTTACTTTGTGTGTGTATCTGTCCATATATTTAATTGTAGGTGGTCTCGTCAGTTTTTTGTGAGTGACCCCGTATATATCCCCTCTAAAATCCCTTCATTTTTTTTTAACAGACTTTATTGATGACTCCATTATCGTATACAATACAGTAAAATTGCACAGAAGCAGTCTTTTTCTTTTAAGAGTAATTACATTGCATATGCTGTATACGGATTCTGTTTATTCATTCGGTGGAAGTTGCACTTCCAACAATCACAATCTCAAGTAATACCGTTGGCAGCATAAATTAAGAAGACTCAATATAGGATTTGTGAAACACAAAGCCATGTACATTTCTGTTGAACACTAACAAACATGTATAATCCCAACTCCCCCCTCCCTAACCCACCCACTCCAGACCAGTTCTGCTCTCTCCTGCGAAGAAAACTAGGGTGACACATTATAAACTGCACGCTCTACAGGCTGTAGCTCCCTTAAGCTATAAAGGGTAGGCGTATATCATAGAATCTGATGTGGAGGAATTAGTAGGTGGTATTATGTGCTATGGAGGCGGGGTATCTTGCGGGGATACTAAGTCCATTGATTCCAGCTCAATCAGCATATTCTCCCATTCCAACAAGATAGGCTGTTTTCTCAGCCCTCTCTCTCCCTCTCTGCGAAGAGCTGAGCCCTCTGCTCTTCCCCATTGAAGCAGGTCAGCTTGCATAACAGTGATCGCGAGACATCTGGGGGATTTCCACCTCAAGGTGATAGCTTGCACTACCAATATAAGAGCTAGGTCTATAAATTTTAGCCGTACCTTCTGTACTCCTGAGCGCTTACGGAGACCTATGAGGCAGTTCAAAGCATCAGTAGGGACCGGTAATTGTGTGACTGTGTTTAGTGTGTGGCACACACCGCCCAGTAGGCTCGGAGACAGAGGCAAGACCATACATATGCAGGAAATCTGCCTCCTCTCCTCTGCAGCGGGGGCAACAATGAGGGGAGTCCGAGACCATGTGATGAATCCTCTTAGGAGTAAGGTATGATCTATGAAGAATCATTGATTGGATGAACTTCAGTTTCGCGTTAAGCGATACCTTCCTAGGGTGTTCTAACATACATTTCCAAGCCTTATTAGGGAGTTCATTATCCGCATCCCCGGACCATTGCGCTCTCAAGGAGGTGAGTGTGATTGCTGCATGCGCTCGGACACCAGTATACAGCCACCACACCAAATGCCCCCCAGGTCCCATATGGTATAAGAGTTGTACTAGGTCATGCAGATTGGGTTCAGTCCGTTGCGGGCCCATGTGTTCCTAATGTAATGTGTCACTGTGGCGTGTAATAAGTATAGGCGAGGGGGTGCGCCCGGAGCCCTCACAAAGGAGTCATGATCAAGTAAAATACCGTCTCCGAAGAACGTACCGATATCCTCCACTCCACTATCCGTCCAATCATGTATCCAGGCCCTCGTGAGCCTACCTTGTGGTGTAGGGAAGCCCAGGATGGGGGTGTTAGGGGCGTAAGGGGACGCCGCAGAGGTGTAAGACAGTGCCTTCCTCCAGCAGTGTAAATTTGTTTTTAAGAGGGGGGCTATCTATAGGAATCTTAGCTTTTGGTAACAGTAAAGAGTGTAGTTTACCCCGGTCAAACCTTTGAGGCGTAAACCCAATCTCCTGCAGATTCCTCCCTGTCGTCCAGAAGGAGAGCCACTGGATTTGACTGGCATAATAATAACTTCGGAAGTCAGGGCCCCCCAGGCCGCCATTTCGGGTCCCCAGCTGTACTTTCGGCAGGCCTATGCGCCTGCGGCCATTACCCCAGATGAGGTTCACCAGTATAGTATTTAGTGAGTTAAAAATAGACTGTGGAAGTGTCACAGGCAAGTTTACGAAATAATATAAAAGGAGAGGCAGCATCACCATTTTCAATATTGCGATTCTCCCCATCACCGACAATGGTAGAGAGGACCAGAAGGCCACTCTGGCTCGAATAGCCGTCATAGCTCGCCCTATGTTGCCTTCAATCTGATCTGCCCGCCGTCTGTAGACACGAATACCTACATATTTAAAAGTGTCAGGGTCCACTAGCAGGGCATAGGCACTAAACTGTAAGTTAAGGGGGTATGGTATTTCCCGGAAGAAGTAGGCTATCGACTTCTCCGGATTTATAGCTAGGCCTGATAGGCGTGCAAACTTGGCCAATACATCAGGGAGCGGGGCATTATCTGCTTCCAGATCCCATAGAAACAAAAGCATGTCATCCGCATAAATGGATAACAAAGTGGTCCGCTCCATCAATAGGGATACCGAGCTGGGCCGCTGATCCTCGCAAAGCTATGGCTAAGGGTTCTAATGCTAGCACAAATAGTAGGTGAGATCGTGGGCACCCTTGTCGTCTACCCCTGTGAATAGTGCATTGTTTTGATATGTACTGGCCAGTGCGAGCCCTGGCCGTGGGGGATGTACACAATAATCGCACCTATTTCAGGTACGTATCTGGGAACCCGAACCGTCGCAGCGTTGCGAAGATGAAGTCCCAAGAGAGGTAGTCAAAGGCCTGCCTAAAGTCCAGCGCTATGCATCCTGCCGACGGGTACGTAGAGGGGGTAGCCGTCATTACATAGTGTAACCGTCTGGTATTAAGGGAAGTGCTCCGGTTTGGCAGGAACCCGCATTGGTCCCAGTATATGAGTGTATTGAGAAATAGCTGTATGCGGTTGGCCAGAGCCTTACTTAAAATGTTATAATCCGTAGCTAGCAAGGAGAGAGATCTATAGTTAGCCAGCTCGGTGCTATCCCGCCCCGGTTTAGGTATCGATGTGACCAGCGCTTGCATGGTAGAGGTCGGCAGGTGACCTGTCTAAAATCCCTTCATGAGGCTCCTCTGTACATGTAGTGTCCTTGACAAACGAGTGGTACATGTACTTCACTGTGCTCCAGTACATTTTATTGGATATTTGGTGCTTGTGACGCGCTTCATGGATTTCTATAGGGATTTAGCAGAAGTGCTTCACTGTTCCAACCCCTTTTTCAGGGCAGTGGGGTCGCAGGTCATACGTCTGCAACTTGAGCAGATTTTATTGTCATTGCATTTATATTGCGCTTACTACCCCTGACAAGGCGTCGAAGTGCTTTTTCGGCGAGTAGCACGCTACTCCGGGACCCATAGAGGATTAGTGTTGAATTAGTATAGTGAACCATGCAAGTACATTTTAAGTGATGGATAGGTTAGTCAGCTATTTGGATTTGGAATGATAGCAGAAGGATAGAGGAGGACAAAGGTTTGTATTTATATAGCACTTGTTGACACACGCTATTCAGGAAGCTTACAAAGGATTAGGGGTGAAATAATATGGTGAAATATGAAGTAATTTCAGTGGTGGATATTAGTCAGTTACTTGGAGTGAGGAGGATATTGGAGGGATAAAAGGGGAAGAAAGATTTGCATTCATATAGCACTTGTTACCCCTGATGGGTATTGAATCGCTTTTCTGGCGAGTAGCACGCCACTCCGGAACCCATAAAGGATTACTGTTGAAAATTAGTATAGTAAAAAAAATGAAGTCATTTGAGTAGTGGAAGTTATTCAGTTATTTGGGTAGTATATTAGTATAGTTTAATATGGAATTTGAGAAGTGAACGTGTTAGTCTGTTAATATCGATTGAAAAGGATAGAGGAGGGATAAAAGAGTGAAATAATGTTTTTGTTTTTTTAGGTCTTAGCAATAGGAGGATGCTTTTAGATGAGTAAAAAGGAGTTTTGGAGGGAAGGACTCAGAGGGAAGAGTTTAGAAAGGTTAGTTGTAGGGGATCGGTATAGTAAAAGAGCTGTCAGATGATACAAGGAGGGGTAGAGTAGGAGAGAGTCTAGAAAGGTTTATTTTGGCAATCATAGTAGTGGCATGGGGTTTTGGATAAATGAGTGGATGTAGAGGATATATTAACAGATGTATAGGATGAGAGATAGGGTAGTGCATTGGAAAGGAGTAGTAGAAGAAGTTTGAGAATGAGTCAGAAGGTTGGGCTAGAAGATATATTAAGCGAAGTATAGTCTGAGAAATAGGGTAGTGCATTGGAAATGCTAAATTAGAAGAAAGTGATAAATATGTAGATCCATAATTACATGGAAAGTATATGTGTTGCAAGAGTTACAAAGTGTGGTGGTGTGCAGTGTGTGTGTTGTGCATTAGTGGTATTATGGTAGAAGGGAGAGGAGGGTGCTTGTTGGACAACTGATGGAAGGATGATTATACGTTTGTTAGTGATAAAAGGTGGTCTGTTAGGTGTAATTACAGCAGGGAGAGTGTGTCTGAATGGGATGTAGTTATGTACGGTGTTGTGTTAGTGATGAGTGTATTGGTTAGTGGTATAGGATAGAGTTATGTTCTGTTTGTAGGTGATGGTGGATATGTGTGGTAGTTGGGATAGTAGGGTGTTTAGATGTGGTTTGGTTGGGTTTGTAGTGCAGGCTGGTACATTAATCTGTGCATAGTGTTGTGTGTGGTGTACATTTGGTGTGAGTGTGTTTCTCTGTTTGTGGATGTGGATGGTGTGGGCTGGGTATTCCTAAATGAGAAAAAGGGCAGCATTTCTGGCCCTAGTCCTGACCAGTTTCAAACCGGCTCAAACACGCAACTGCCCTTGTCCTCTCTGCCCTTACCAGCCTCAAACAGGCAACTGCGCTTGTTCTCTTTGTCCTTAACAGGCTCCAACAGGCAACTGCCCTTGTCCTCTCTGCCCTTAACAAGCTCAAACAGGTAACTGTCCTTGTCCTCTCTGCCCTTCGCCTCGACGCCCGGGCTGAGACACCCTAAGCCTGGCCTTTTTAATAGCCCTAGTAATCAGGTGACCCCTTCAGCCAATGGGAACTCTAGCCCTAACACTATCCAATCATAACACTAGCCCTAAAATCTAGGAACCAATAGGAGACCAGGACCTTACAACCAATCTTAGCCCTAGTCCAAGCACCCAATAATTTAAAAAACCCTGATCTCTACGTCCAATAAAGGCCCTAGCCTTACCAGTAGTCCCAAAACAAGTCCATGACACCAATGGCACAGGTAGCTCTAGTCCCAACTTCCAATAGAAAGCCCAACCCTACTCTAAGTCCCACACGTAGTCCAGCAACCAATGACACCAGAAGCCCTAATCGTTACTTCCAATTAAAGGTCTAGCCCTAGTCCCATCCTACTCTCAACAACCAATAACATAGGAAGCCCTAGTTCCTACTTCCAAAAGATATCCGAACCCTAGCCCTAGTCCCAACCCTACAATGATTGAATCACAGACCCAGAAACCAATCAGAGCCCTCAAATTCCCAACCAATGAGGACATTAACCCTAATCCAATAGAAACACCAGATACAACTACCAAGCAGTGTAGACATGTACCAACCACTAGCAGACCATATAAGGTCCCAGCGACCTCAGACAAGGTTTGCTGGCCAGGGAGTTCGAAGCTGCTTCTCCTGTTCATAATCTCCTAGGAGACAGACAGGCTCAATCCACACTTTGGACTTCAGCAGGTAAAGGGCCTCACTAACTTGAAATCTAACAATACTGTTTGAATACAACTTTACTCCCCCTGCTGGCCAAAAAACGAAGTGCACAGGCCCTAGTAAAACACAGTTTAAACAGCTCACAGAAGCACCCTCGGATGTAGAAAAACTCCTGTTGCTGGGGGGGGGGGGGGGGGGGGGGGGGGGGGAGGCGGGGAGGCGGGGGGGGGGGAGGCAGGAGGGCTAGTTTCACTAGCTTGTGAACACAACATGTTGGCTGGGAGTGCACTGTTTTAACATACAGGTCTTAGCACTGAGCAAAGGTGAAATTTGAAGGGAAAACAGAATTGTCACCAAGGAATGAGAGGGACAAGATACAGAGGTTGGACTGCAAATCCCACAATTCAACACACTAAATGGAGGCAATCATGGCCAGGGAAAAACCACAAATTTAAAACCCAACACAGGTGATAAAATATGCAATTACAGGCAGGCTAAAACTACAATGTGTAACTGTAACAACCACATGCATGGTCAGTAAACACAAAGTGAAAATCGTTTTTAAACAACTTTTTGTCTTGGGAAGAGACAGCACAAGTCTGTCTCCTTACCACTTCATGGACTCTGCTCACTGCAGTCTGGGGCACAGGTAGGCTGCAACTCACAAGATGGAGGAGAATGATTTGGTGTGCACCCAGCAAGGCCTTAGGGGGCCTGGGCAGATGTGAGAGGAGGGCTCAGACTTGCCTGGTAGCTGAATAGCCAATGGTCTGCTGGCCTGTGGATGGGGGCATGGGCAGCTGCTTCTCCTGTTCAGAATCTCCTAGGAGAGAAACAGGCTCAATCCACACTTTGGACTTCAGCAGGTAAAGGGCCTCATTAACTTGAAATCTAACAATACTGTTTGAATAAAACTTTACTCCCCCTGCTGGCCAAAAAACGAAGTCCACGGGCCCTAGTAAAACACAGTTTAAACATAATAATAATAATAATAATTCCTTTATTTAGATATAAAACATATCTTTAAAAGGTCGCACAAATCACAGTGTATACAATTTTATGAAGTAAAAGAATGATTAAAAGAGAAGCAAACAATAAAATGTGGCTTAAAGCATGCCAGTTAAAACATTACAATTTGAAGGTTAGCCCTTCCGGTCTTTGCAAGTTCTATTAGAGTGCATATTCAGATTTAGCGATGAGCAGAGACCTCAGCAGTGTCCATTTTGTCTAGGTTACGGTATAATTGCTGAATAAATTTGGCCAAATTTATGTTTAAAATAATATTATCTAAAGACAAAGCAGCAGTAATGGCATGCCTACAGGACCGAACCCCCAGCCTGTTCCATTCTGGCTTAAGCAGACGCCTGCGTTGAGAATTAAATGTAGGGCAGAGGCAGACCACGTGCAAAATTGTTTCAGTTGCTAACCCGCATCCTCTGCATGTTGTGGCCTCCTTCTTGCGGCGCCAAGTGGGTAGATTTTGAACAGGTCACAGAAGCACCCTCGGATGTAGAAAAATCCCTGTTGCTGGGAGGGGGGGGCGGGGGGCTGGTTTCACTGGCTTGTGAACACAAAATGGTGGCTGTGAGTGCTCTGTTTTAACATACAGGTCTTAGCACAGAGCAAAGGAGAAATTTGGAGGGAAAACAGAATTGTCACCAAGGAATGAGAGGGACAAACTACAGTGAATGAGGAAACACTTGCCTGCAGACACCGGCAGATGTGTACTTTGCACTCACCGCGGCCGGCATTTACTGAGTCAAAAATATAAACAAACTTCATTCACCACAATAACAGCCAAGACAAGGGCGCCTGTGTTACGTCAGGACAAAAGGGTGTCTATGCCCTGAATTGCAACATCTCTGCGCTGGCCTGCGCCTACACTACTTGATTATCAGTTAAAAACATATTGCGTAGTTGTTCACATTTCTGTCTTATCAACCCATGATCTATACCTGGTACGAGTCCAGGGTTCACCTGCACTGTTGGGTGATTCCAGGTTCTTCAAACGTATTAGAGGTCGGGCCCCCATCTCCTAAGAGCTGCTGAGTTATACCTTTGTTTCATTTTCTCTGCTGGATGGTACCTGACTGAAGTGCAGTGACAATTGTTAATCATAAATCAGCACTTGAGATTCCCCGTCTCTGAGTGCAGTGCAGAAGTGCCCTGTGCTCAGGGTGTGTGTGTTCCTAAAAGGATCCTAAGTAGTCCTTCAGCTGGACTTGAATATTCCAGCCTGAACCTTGGGCTCGCGGCTGGTTAGCATGCGTCCGCCCCAGCAGATGTCCAAACACCGTGCTGATGGCTCATTCAGAGTCCCCTTCACTACACAACTGATCGGTGGCTCGGATTTTTGGACCCTGGCCCTGACCAGGCCGTCGTGTCCTTGGGCTCTCGGACGATCCACTCAGTCAATTAAACGTTCATTGACACAATGAAGGCTAAGGAAAGTTCATTAACAAACAAGCATTGGCATAGCCAAAAGGCCTCGCCTTTGGGACCTTATAAGTATTTAGTTATGCAGCACAATATCCTTACTGCAACAACATTAACTGTTGCATGGCTAAACACTCATAAGGTCCCACAGGCGAGACCTGTTGGCTATGCCAATGCTTGTTTGTGCTGTACTGGGGGGCTGTGTCTATTAATCAGGTAATTGTGGCCACAACATTTTTCCTAATGTTGCAGTCCGCCAATTAGAGAGCTTTGTTAGGCACCCTCATTCAGTCGGATTTGAGAATATTTTTATTTTATTTTAAGAGCTTGGTGCAGCTAAGACCTATACATTTACAGTCCAAATGTCCCTACAATGTAACTTTTTTTTTTACCGAAACCGGGACACTATTAAAAGGTTACTCTCTCAAAAACTTCTAAACTGATTTCCACCAAATGAAGTTAGAGCACTTCCTTAAGGAAAGGTCTGCTTGCATGCCAGGTTTGGCGTAATTCTGTTGATCGGTCATTCCTGTATTGAGGAGCTAAGAATTCTTTGGGAATTACAATGAGAACTGTCACTTGGAACCATCATCCCTTGTTTGGCCCGCTCTTGACTGATCTGCATAAACTTGCCATGAAGAACCTTAAATGGGTTCCATTTCTTTTGGGAAATTCGTGCAGATTCGCTCTTAGCACAATATTAAAAAATGCATTTACTATAGAAAGTCTGACTTTATCATAGCTACATATGCGCAAGTGCCGCTTGTGTAACGCATCCTGAACATGCAGGGGAGCGATCATACATGAGATGAGATGAATGTTCCTGAAACAGGAGAAAATGTACAGTTGGTATGCTATCCAGGAGTAGGTATAGAAATGCAGAGTATAGGACGCACAGGGTGGGCCGCAGGTTCTGGGGCTGGTTCGATGTCTTGCGTGACTCGAGCTGTGCTTGTGTGGTTTTCATGTGCGCGGATCTTTAATGCCCGGTTGGGTGAGCTATTACAGAGGCGTGGCAACGTAGCATTGTCGTTTGATGTAGTTGTGCTGTAAATGTAAGGAAGGCAGATAATGGATAGTTGTGAACGAAATACTTTCAAAGGGAAGTCCTTTTCGGCACAAGATTAGCACAAATTGCAGTTCAGATTATGATCCTTTGTTTGCATCGAAACGTTTTCCGGAATCGGGCAAATGTGAGAAAGTATTTGCACTCGATACATCTCTTGGTTTCTATAAACTATTTAAGTGTACCGCCTACAGGTAAAGTGAACCGTGTTTCTATCCGCTTCACATATCTAAATATATTACTAGCTGAGTGAACCTAATAACTGTATATCCAGGTGTAACTATAGCTACTCCAAGTATACATATATTCTAGCCATGTAGCTATATTGTGCAACTGTGCGAAATGTTTCACTGTACTACAGTAATCTGCACTATGTAACTATCCTAAGTGCAACTACACAAAAGCATTATATAACTATGGGCATTGTCATTTAATTGAGTCTTGAGAATTCAGACCAGCAATGTGACAGATTCTGGAGAAATCGAGGTGGACGTTGAATAGTATGATTACAGCAATAAGAGGCATTCCAAACCAAAACCGTCAACAATATCTAACCCTTTACTGTAAGTAGAGAGGTCGAAGTGGATAGAGATACGAGGTTCCCAAGCTTTCTTAATTTGGTCAAAACGGTTCCCATACTTAGTGTTGAAAAGTCAACCGCCTTGTTGCGTTGCTTGGGTTGAAATGGCAGAAGGGACTCGTTTTCTATGTATTGTATTGTATTGTAATTACATTTATATAGCGCTTACTACCCCTGACGAGGAGTCTAAGCGCTTTTTCGGCGGGTAGCACGCTACTCCGGGACCCACAGAGGATTAGTGTTGAAAAGGGGAAGAAAGATTTGCATTCATATAGCACTTGTT
This sequence comes from Lissotriton vulgaris, assembly GCF_964263255.1. Classification (NCBI taxonomy): domain Eukaryota; kingdom Metazoa; phylum Chordata; class Amphibia; order Caudata; family Salamandridae; genus Lissotriton; species Lissotriton vulgaris. The sequence goes on from NC_141697.1 coordinate 665,750,879, forward strand.
ACCCCTGATGGGTGTTGAAGCGCTTTTCTGGCGAGTAGCATGCCACTCCGGAACCCACAAAGGATTAGTTACAAAATAGTTTGTTCTTTTTATCCACTTCTCTGACCCGCCCCCACATTCACTTACCCCGCCCTCACATGCACTTACCCCGCCCTCACATCCACTAACCCCGCCCTCACCAGCACTAACCCCGCCCTCATTGTACTCAGGATCATAAACTTTATTTTTAGGGGTAGTCAGTCTAGACACGTTGACTTGAATTTGCTATTTCTTTACCACCTGTTGTTCTACTTTAGCACCACTAGAGGGGAGTAGAGTGCAGAGCGAGGAGCACAGCTGAGCACAGTGCATTGAGGAGCGAGGAACGAGGAAAGCGAGAGGAAAGCGCACCGGCTACACCGCTACACCGACTTTCTGCTGAAACCTGCCCCCCCGCGCAGCGAGGAGTTGAAACGCGGGGGGAGCACGGGCGCGGGAGGCCGCGGGAGGCCGCCAGCAATCAGAGCCAGAGCTCTCGGCACTCGCAGCTGCACCGGGAGACAAGCGGGAGCCGCCCGGTGGCAGCGGGAAACACTGCAAGGCAAGGGCTCGTTCCAGGCTCATTCCAGGCTCATTTCAGGCGGCTGGGACAGCGGAGCAGGGCGGGCTCCAAAAAAAAAAAAGAGACAGAGACACTCTGCAGACCTTCAGAGACACTCGAGTGGCTTGCCTGCTTGCCTGCAGAGGGTGGAGCAATCATTGGAGAGCCAGCATCTGATCAGGCAGTAGCAGCATTTCGGGACGAACAGTTTTGTCATTCCATCATCATTTTATCATCACTCCTCCATCAACCCGCAGCTACACCATCACGCTCAAAAGCCATAAAAAGCTGCAAAGGCAAAGGGAAGACAAAAAAGCGGCGGCTGCACTTGGGACGAGCAGCTCGGGCTCACAAAAGAGACGTGAGCTGTGAAGCAGTAAGCAGTAAGCGGCAGTAAGCAGCAAAGCAAAGCAGCAAAGCAAGCATCGCAATGGTGAGTGAAACCAGCAAGGGTGCCTAGGGGGTGGTCAAGTCATCGTTACAGCCGCCCCGGCCCTCCCATAGGGGCCTGAGACCTCAGCAGGAAAGGGGCTGAGCCAGCTCTGACCAGGGCTAGAGCACTGAAGTATAGGAGGCCAGCCTAGAACTATAGAACTATCTAAAGTGGAGGTTGCGGCGCGGTCCCGGACCCTGCCCTAGCCAGAACCTGTACCTACCTGCACCTACCGAAGATTTGGATAATATCTTACTCCTCGCTACCGCTCCGCACCCTCCCTGACGGCAGCCGCCCTTCCTGTGAGGGGTAGACGGGCTTGGGAGCACGCTGAGGAGCTAGCGTGGGGTTAGTGCAGGTCGCAGGGTAAGGCAAGGCAAGGCAAGGCAAAGAGACATGAGATCAGGGCGAGTTCGTGGATGTCCCACTAGTAAAGGAGGGACAAACAATCGGTCAAACAAACGAAAAAGATCTCCGAAGGCAGGCGAGGGGGCAAGGGAAGATCAAACAAGAAAATCCAGGCAATTAACTCAGAGCGAAGGCTCATTAATTGACATAGCAACCGACAAACTTGATCTTATCTGTGCAAGCAGCGAACAACCGGCAAATAGAGAGAAGAGCAGTAAAAAAACAAAATCCAACCTTGCAATGCTCCAACCAAAAATTTTCACAAAATTTCATTTCCTAAAAAACACGGGGGACACATCACCCTCCAACACCAATGAATCTCCAACACCAATGAATCTCCAGGCCTTCAGGAACCTATTGAACCTTCCCAGACTTGCCAGTTAGTGTCTGAGCACAATACAGGTTCAGCAACCAACGACAAAAGCCAGAGAAGCCCTATCTCTACAGCCAGAGAATCACTACAAGCGACATCAACCCCTCAGGGAGAGAAAGGTATTTTCACAATGGCTGCTACAACTCAAGGGCCAATATCCGGTAAGAAAATCATTTTAGAACCGAATCCTTTTCAAGTGCACAGAGCAGTCGACAATAATATAAGCCGGCCTGCACATATGTCACTAATGCCTTACAGACCCCGGCAAAACTGCTAGCAATAAACTATGTGAGAGGACGGTATCTGGCAAGGGTAGCGATGCCGACAAACCTCCCCATCGCATTACGAACAGTACGTCAAAAATCCAAGCTCCAAACAAAGACCCAACATTCCACAACGGGGCAAGTGGAAAAGACACAAAGGAGTGTTGGGAAGAGAATGTCCTAACTCTTGGGATCTAACCTTAACATATACCGAATGTACAACTGACCACAACAGCACGATGGGGCCAGGAAAGGATTCAGCAGACACACACAGGTCACCAAACTCGCCCCTAGATGTGATAGAAATATCCTCATACCTGGGTAAGGAAGAGTGGGAAGACCTCGTTGCAGCATGCACCCAAGACAAAAGCAGCATTGAAACAAGCACGAATATGTCTTTACCAATCATCATAAATGATGCCTCACTGGATCACCCAGTAATGGACATGGGGACTCCAGTGCCGGCCCAAAAAAGCCCCTCGTCTGAGGATAATCTGGTCAATACCTCGAATCATACAAATCAGGGAGACGCGTGGAATAGCCTGCTCAAAACAACACAACTCCTGGTAGATGCCCTCAACTATCAATCTGACAAAATGGACATCCAACTATCGCTACTTGATACATTGGCTGTATTTGTGGTGGCCATTGACGGGAAGCTGGGCACGCTTAATACGCTTCTTCAGAAAAAAACGCCATTGTCGGACCAGGCATCTGGGTCTTATAATGAAGGCTGCGGATGCGGCCCAATAATCGACAAGTTGTCGAGTCTACCAACAATAATGAGCGATTTGTGTACAGAACTTAGAAGAACACCCAAGTGCAGGCAAAGAAACTCCTGCACCAGCCCTGTCGTGGCGGGGAAAACTCATCTAATGACCAAAGAAGCGCTGGGGAGCAAGGGACAAAGCAACCTTATTCCAAGGGGCCCCACACCCACAAAACCACCAAGTCCAGCGGCCAGCGATACAGGAAACTCAGAACCTCAATTCCCTGATAACACGGAAGAAGAAACAACAAATTTAAAAATGAACGCCAAACAAAGACGAGCAAAAAAACGCAAAGGCAGGAAACATAAAATAGATCTGCAACGCAACGGATTCCAACAACTTTTTGGGAACATTCCAAACAGGGAACAAAGCGCAGCACACCCTGAGGGAGCCATGTACCCACCAGAATCTGACGAAGTCATCGGCACACCTGAGCCCCCGATCAAGGCAACAACCACCAAAGGGCTGGGGGGTAACAGCAAAACAAAAACAAATCCAGAACCACATAGCATCTGCACTCAAAAAGAACCTGGAAGAGGAACACAAAACTCATGTTTCCAATACAACGAAACTAGTAACATAACCCCTGCCTCCTGTGCGATACAAGCACAAACAAGCAGTATGCAGCCTAGCTCGGCAGGCCAGCAAATAAAAAATTATGGACCCACTAAGGGAACACAGTTTGGGATCAATCGAGGACCGGCTATTGTTGAGACAGGCAATCAGCTGCTAGAATGCTCTCCAGCTAAGACTATGGAAGGTGTACTGACTACAAGAAGAGAAGCAGACTCGGCTATTATGGGGACATCGGGCCCTACGTGCAATATCTCTAGACCTTGTGAAATTCCCCATCTAGACGGGTCAGTAATAAGGAACGATCACATCTCTGCCCAAGAACTAAGAATAACTACAAGTAATTCAAATGACGTCAAAACCACTGCAGCACGACTAGTAGAGGTTAAGGGACGGTCTGACGAACGATCATATGCTGTACCGCTCGTACCAAATGAACTTTTACTCGGCCGACGGCTAAGAGTCACTGCACCCACCGCCAGCCAACTGGAAACAACTTCAACACGACGAGTAGAATTCATGGGACCTTGCCAACCAACAACAAAGAGTGCAACAGCGGGAGAACGGAAAAACTCAACTGGCACTGTCTGGTTTAACCCGGACTATACATGGCAAGGAAGACACAACACTCTCAATAGAGTAACATCTTAAGGCTGCTATCCCACATTCCATCCTTGACAGAATTAAAAAGCTCTGACCTGAAATCCATTGAATTTGTAGTCGATGAGGCTACAGGCAAAGAAAAAACAAAAGCAACCTGGAGAACCCTGGCAATTTCACAAAAAATAATTGCCGAGGCTGACATCTTTGGAAGCTGGGGGATCACAATAGAGCCTTATGTCAAACCAAGGTACCCTGACATACTTGTCCCGGCGGAAAAAGCGGCAGCTCCAGCTATCATGAATACTCTAAAAAACTCGGTCCTCAGAGGAGCGGTAGGACCAGGGAGCAACAAAATTGATCTACACATCAATAGCACTGGAACCACTGTAGATGAACACACACAATTGTTCGACTCAGGATGGATTGCCAGAACTCTAAATAACAACGAATGACAAATTGGCCACAAGCCAAAGGAAGACGTATACGGCTCATTAAAAATATGCTCATGGAACATCAATGGCCTGGCTTCCAAAATAACTGACTCAGATTTTATGAATTACATCATGAAATTTGACATAGTGGCACTTCAAGAGACATGGCTCGCAGACCCCCCCAACCTCCATGGCTACTTACGTTTTCACGCAGCTGCAAGTAGGACGGCTAAATATGGGCATTCCAAAGGCGGCCTAGTAACCTATATACTGGTCACAAGTGTACTGACAGCAACAGAAGATGGACCATCCTCTACAGCCGCACTGGCTGTAAAAATCCGCATGCCACTCAAACAATGCAATTCTGAAACCGATTTCCTTCTAATAAACGCCTACATCAACCCAAGAAGGAAAGGGAAAGCAATTAAAGACCTCTGCAACCTCATGGAGACACATATAAGGGAAAGATCCATACCAAATGTTGTTCTTACCGGGGACTTTAACCTTAACCTCATGGGCGAGACGCAGGAAGATGAACAACTAATACAAAACGCAACTTGGGACATCCCAACACAAGCAACCTCTCAGTAATCCAAAAAAACCAAGCTAGGTAACAGGACACTAGAAGATCTGGAAAACTTCAACATTAGGGCCCTCAACGGTAGGACCTCTGGAGATAATCCCCCAGTCGCAACCTTTCACTCAACAAAAACGAGCAGTATTCTAGACTATACTTTTATATCTTTACCCCTTTTTCAGTTCTTAACATCATACCGGATTGGCTGCAGCGGGAAAGCGATCACTGTCCCCAAGAAATTATCATCAAGATCATAAAGCCGAACTTTGAGCGATCAAAAGCGCCTAAAGAGTCAATCCAAACCATTAACTTTAAAAAAATCAAATATTCATCAGCAATGGATGGAACGCTAGTGGAAAGGGCAAAACAGCACTTCGAGAGTCGCTCTGGGGATAGCGAAATAACAAAATGGGAACATTTTACAAGTACCATGTCTATGTATGCTACAAGACCCAAGTTTCAGTCACAACTGGAGGACGCAAGTTTCTGCAAATTCTCTAGAGAAGACCAAGGGAAAATTAAAGACATAAAGACTCTAATCTACCGCACAATGAGAGAACTCCAACGGAAACCCATGGATAACGTAAAGCAAAATCATTTACGAGAACTAAAATCAACACTAAAAAAATTAAAATGGGAAGCAAACAAATCAGCTGAGGATAATTTATGGGCGAGACTTCATTCCGATATTAAACGGAACGATGGAGCAAGATTCTGGAAATCAATAAATGCATTCATAAGACCCGCGCATCACGGGGTTTCCTCAAACATCTCAGAGGAAATCAGGGTTGGCTTCCTTGGCACCCATTTTAGTCAGACTGAAGGGAACAACCAAAATTACGAGCCTGACATCTATAAAAATTTTACATCAATTATTGACACAAGGCTCACAGAATGCTTTACTTCAAATGATATTGTGAACTTGTCGAATTTACAAAGCACCATCCAGCGCCAAATCAAAAAAGGAAGAAAGGAAGGAGCGCCAGGGCCAAATGGCATACCTCCTATTCTCTACAAACAAGATGTGCCAGGCTGGGCAGCAGCCCTGGAACCCCTCTTTCTGGAAGTACGACAATTCAACATCATTCCAAGGCCCTGGAGGGGCTCTATCATCTCCCCAATCTATAAGGCAGGAGATAAGGCTGCCCCAAACAACTACCGACTGGTGGCTTTAATTGACAACGAGGCAAAATACTTTGCAGGTATCCTTCTTGAAGAGCTGACAGCCTGGGCCACAGAGAGATCCTTAATCCCTGCCAACCAGACAGGCTTCGCTAAGTCAGTAGGCACGATGACGAACATCCTGAGCATGGGTATGCTCATAGACAAAGCAGAATCTAACAAAATACCCATCCATTTCTGCTTCATCGACTACAAGGCCGCTTTCGATAACGTAAATCGGAAGCTTTTGTGGTCTAAATTGAACGACTGGGGGATCTCGAGACCCCTGCTGGATCTGCTCATCAACCTGCACACAGAGACCTCGGTACAGATAAAAATAGGGGATGGATCCGCCTTGTCAAGGCCCATACAGACCAACAAGGGCCTAAAGCAAGGCTGTGTCCTGGCCCCCACGCTTTTTAACCTATTCCTAGGTGACCTTGTCCCAATACTAAATGGCTGCAATTCCCACGCCCCTAAACTAGGAGGGCTCCAGCTACCCTGTCTACTATACGCAGACGATATCGTCTTAATAAGCCACACTAAGGTAGGACTTAAACATCTTTTAGACGCAACACAAAGGTACTCAAGCAAGAACGATCTCAAAATAAATCTGGGAAAAACCCAAACAATGACCATTAGCAGGAAAAAAAGGAAACCAATATCATGGCATTGGAACACGACAAGAATCGAAGAAACTCCAACATACAAATACCTAGGAGTGAAGGTCGATAACGGTGGGCAGTTCTCGGTTCAGAGATCAAGCATAAGAGGGAAAGGTCTTTCGTTAGCAATTTCGTTGAAAGCGCTAAATCACAAACTCTCCGGCCCATCCCTGTTACCCCTGACGCAAGTAATTCGTGCTAAACTTCTTCCAACAATTACTTACGGGAGTGAGGCACTTAGAGGAAGGGATGCCAAGATCCTGGATAATACTATAACAGCAGCTTACAGAACTATTTTCAGTCTACCCAAGCAAACCTCGCCCGCTCAAATCAGGCTTGAATTTGGCATCAACCAACAACTCCTGGCAAGGCAGGGAGCCTACGTGATAGCCTGGGACAAAGTGAGGAAATCAAAACAAGGAACCCTGAATGAACATCTGTGGAAGGAGTTAGAACAGCATCCTTCCTCACCAGCAGCTAAGTACCTCACGGGCAGCCTGACGAATACAGGTCTAGAACAGCTCTGGAATACTCCAACAAGTCATACAAATTTCAAAAAACTGGTAAAAAAATCAATCAAATTACAATCATGGCTGCAAGATAAGGAAACTCTCTCGAAGAGAACACACGGCTGGTTGACTGAATTCGTACTCAACTAAAGCACAACAGCGCTATCTGGCCGAGGGTTATTCCAAAAGTGTCAAGATGTGCTTTCTAAGGCACAGGTTGGGCCTGCTACCTTGTACTCAAAACCTCCCACGCTGGCTCAAAATCAAAGCTGACCCCCTCTGTCGGCTATGCGGCTTGGCACAGGAGGACATGCTGCATTTGATATGCTCTTGTGAAAAAGTACGAGACGAACGGAAACGCTGGCTAAAACATCACTTCAATCGGCAAGGGATCCGCACTAGAAGGGCGGCGGTCCTTGCATGTTTTCATCCTAATGACCCTGGCTTGAACTGCAGCTTTGTAAAATTCCTGAAGGCAGTTGGGAAAAAGATGCCAAAAAACTCAATCCATAACTGCCCTAATCCAACCGACTTGATATAACTTCGCTGACTGTTTCAATGGCCTTATGAGCTCATGTGGACACTGAGCAACAACTTACAAACATTAAGTCCAACTACAAGCACATCGGTCATAAGGAAATGTGAACATTTTAAATTTTAAAACCTTGAGTCTTTTAAAACTGTAGTTTTATCCTTTCTGTTCTTAAAACATTTTTACACTGCAATGGTTTTAAGTAACTATGCTAAATAAAGATTACTTACTTACTTACCTGTTGTTCCCTAACCTCCCTCCCCCATCTAGTGGCTGCCCTCCCCACATTTTAGAACTGTTAATTTCACACCTACTCAGAGTGCCTAACCTTCAGGTAACCCCAGTAGTATGTCGATGTGTGCAGGGCGTATTTACAAATGGTGTAGTGGGTGCAGTGCCACCGGAGCCCGGAGGTACAGCAGTGATAGCTGCATTTTACTGTCTAAGCTGGATGGGGGACATGTTTACCTTTCTTGCATTAGCGCCCATTGCACCCTTGCTTGGACCTGAAGTCCGTGTTTTGGCCTGCCCTTCATGGCTAAAGAGGTTTCTCTGTTTTCAAAGTGAACGACTAGCGAGCCCTTGCAGATGTATTTTTTGTAGTTCATTGTAGCACATAAACGCGAACGAGGCGCACGTTCTTTACGCATAGTAAAAGCAGTGCGTTTAGAAGCTGCCTTTCGACATTTCCAAAATAAAAACTTGGGGCGAGGCACATCCTTCGGCCATCTGGTCTGTCCATACTCGATCCTTACGCCCCAGCACTTTTTGCTGCTCTGCACATTGTCGGGGATTTGGAAAATGTGGCTCAGTCCGAAGGTGAATGCGTGTGAAGTCACTAGTTACGATCAGAGGGCGAGTGGGCTGTAATAATGTCTGGCATGTGATCTCATCCCACACGCCCTCTGGCTAGCTGTTCAGCTCAAGGACCAATGTGTGACTCAGGTGTGGGTTCCGTGGACTGTGAGGGGCTCTGTGGGTTGGCCACAATAGTTTGAGAGACTCCAATGTCAGCCGGTCACAGCAGCACTCTGACCAATAGACCATTGAGTTGTGTGTTGCAGAGTGGTCTTGTGAAAGGAACACGCATTATAAAGGTAGAACTTTCATATTTTTAGAAAGTTGGCTCTGGGCTAAAGGTAAACAAAGCAGACTGGTCATCGTGCTGGGAGCTCGCCGTTCAGAGGCAGGTGTGCGGAGTTGCGCACCTTCCCAGGTATTTCCTCCTGCTGACTCAGTCTGCCCCGCCTCTCCCTGCCAGGGCGGGAGGAGGGCCACCGGCTGTGCGTCTGGGGACGCTCCTTAAAAGCTGGGATTCTAGCTTCGTTCCAGGTTCATGTCCGACAGAGCAGACACGCGGGGAGCTGTTGCTTCCCCTAGACAGTTTAGCAGTATACTATATACCACCGTGTTAACCTGCTCCTAGAACAGTGGTTTATCCTTTCCGGTCGGCGTGTGATTAATGCACATGCCTGGTCGATTGCCTCGTTCTTCGCTTCTGTGACCATTTAAGTTATCCCAGATTTCATATCGCTGGTTGTGGCTCGCGCTCTAGGGGTGCGGTTGGATCTTGGACTCGTTGTTTGCTATTTAATTTTGACATGGAGGTGCTTATTCTCCCAAGGTCGAAGCTGCTGAGCTGGAAGACATCCACCGTCGAGGCACTGGATCGCAACTTCCGAAAGATGGCGGGGGAGCAGATGAGCGGTTCCCAGTCCATGATGGATCTCAACTTTCAGTGTAAGTGCTGGCTCTGGGATATCCGGGGAGGTAGGTGGGAGAAATGTTCCTGAGGTAGGATGTTTGATATGATGTGTGGGAGAAAGACTGGAGAAGAATCGCGATGGATTCTTAAAGTGGACGGGAACGGATCAGGATATGATATGAAAACAGAGGGGGTTTCGGCAGGGACGCAACACCACCCCTGCCTGATCCTGTGGCCCCAACCATACCTTATGAACCCCCAACTAGGGTGACCAGGCGTCCCAGATTGGCCCGGACAGTCCCGGTTTTCCATCAGCTTTCCTGGCAGATTTCGGCAAGTTTGGCTCATGTCCCGATTTTTAGAGGGGATCGACTGAAAACAGTGAGACACCTTTTTTGGTTGTTCTGAAGCTGTGCTAGTAGCAGCTGTTATAAGTAAGCAATTTAATTAATATGTATGATGTTGCTTCTTGAAATTACAGTTTATGTATTTTCTTAATGCATCTTCTGTGAACCATTGTTGATGAGAGCTGTCATTCAGCGCCATACCGCGGATGAAAAATGTAGTCCTTCTAACCTTTTTCCAAAATGTCCCGCTTTTCGGTTCTCAAGATCTGGTCACCCTACTCTCAACCCTTCAGGAAGCCCCCATTCACGATCCCAAGGCCAGAGAATATCTGAGATATGGGAGACTAAGATGTCCCTCGTTACATTCTGCAGGGTTCCCCTCCATTTTACGCTACACCACTGGGTGTCGAACCGATATCAACAGGATATATAAGTGTGAGTGGTGGGGAAAAGAGGTCAGAATATGAGATAACTAGACCCAACCGAAGTAATGCTGCGGGGTAAGATCGCAAAATGCTATGAGGAGCTATCAGAAGTCAACACAAAAAAAATGTTTTTAAAACGCAATGTATGATACTGGTCAGAGGCTGGGAGTCAAGGGTGTGTTGTAATTGGAATGCAGAAGCTTGCGTGTAAGAAGTCACAGTGTGTATCTTGAAGTAGGGATAAGATGTGATGCCAGGAGGTACTATCGCAAACTAGGATCAGACAGTTAACCGGTTAATAATGCCCTTGCATATAACACGTGAAACATTTCTGAAAAATGTATGGTCTGAGAACAAATGTACAGCCTTAAAGTTGTGGGAGACAGGGAGCCAGGTGACCATCGCCTGCCTTATCTTACAAGGCTCGTATTTACTCTCTCCAGGGGAAGCGAACCTGCTTATTCTAAGCTTGGAAGAGAAGGGCGCAGCACGCGCGACAACAGCACGTGTGTGGCAGGATGGGAGGGACGCATGTCACTAATCTGAGAGCCGCGTGAAGCGCTTAGCGCGCCTCCCGGCAGGGAGTGAAAACAAGACGTAGCGGCCTTTGGACAGTACCCAGCCCATCAATGACCCGCGCCTTTGCCAGCAGCACATCGTGACATGATGGGCCATCATGTCAGGATGTGCTGCTGGCAAAGGCGCGGGTGTCCGTGCCGTAGGCCAGATCTATTTGAAGGGTGGGTGCGCACAGGGAACCCCAGCTCACAGGGGGGTGTCAAGTAAACAAGGATTGAAAGCAGTTCAGTCTGCATCACTGGTAGCAAGGGGGACGCTCCTGTTGCAGGACTTAAATACAGACAGCTCTGTGTCCCCTTGAAGACTCGCCCACGCCAAAGTCCGGCCCTGCCCTCAGATGTGTATGTGCAGCGGGCGCCTCTATGTTAAATGAAGATCAGGAACCCAATTCTAGGGCTATGAATGTACAGCGCGTGCATTGTTTTGCAAGCTTCGGCACCACTTTATTTATTCATTTTCAAGGTTTTATATAGCGCGAACAAGATCCTTAACAGATATCAGAGCGCTTTACATAGATCTGAAAAGATAAAACAATGTAATACAGGGGAAAGAAAAACAGTTAAATAGTATATCTAAAGTTAATGTTCAAGTGAATTTAGCCAAGAGGATCGTATTGAACTCGAAGAATAGCCCTTCTTATAGGGAGAAGTTTGGGTTTGTGTATAGCGCACTTATAAGCACCAGTTTTTTTGTGAGCTAGAAGTTTTGTGAAGTAAAATCAAGAAACTCTTTTTAGTACAGAAACAGAATAACATTTGATCCAACTGACATTTTGTAAACAATTGTTAAAGTAATGAATTTAAAACACTCATATTGGAGTATATATAATATTACATTAAGAAAATCTATGAGGTTCAGCAATATATTAACAAAAGATACTTATAACTATAAAAAAGAATACGGTAATTAAATAGAAACTTTTATAGTCTTGTAAACTTGCTACAACCTTGAGAAGTTTCCTTAAGAAGAACTTGGTATTCCGGTGCCATTTATGGGCTGGACTGGTCATTCTTCCACTCCTTCGTTTTCCCGGTGGACTGCAGATTTCAGGGTAGTGTAGGCGGTTATAATCCAGGCACCCCCGTGACCCTTACTATCCGCAGTCTGCGGAGCAGTTGAATATGTTTGCCAGATCCGAGTTTGAATTCTTGTCCGGCCCTGGGCAGTTAGTCACAGGTCGGGTTACGGGAGTGAAATGACCAAGACATGGGATTATTCTACTGGTGGGAAGAGTTCAGCAGTTGTTTTTGCCATGGTTTAAAGGTTAATACAAAGGTACATATAAGTTGTATAGAAATACCCAGGTACACGCGCACTATGTATGATACGTTCATAAAAGTTCAAAGACAATGTAACCCATCAAAGAGTGTGAAAGCACCCTCATAGAGGTCGGTAGTACTGATGCAGCCAGTTAACACTATTACACAGGCTGTTAGAAAGCACCCAAAGGCAATCAGTGATCGGAATCCGAGGCGCAAACATAGCTCGCAGGAGACCATATCACAGTAAGCAGGAGTGCGGGCAGACCTTGGTGTCTCCTGCATACCTTACCAGCTCAGCTAGGATGCACTGCCCAAGAGGATTGCATGCCAGGCCTTTTGAGGAATTTCTGGGTAAATGTGGCATCACAAGCTGCTTTTACGCTGATGCCAGCTGCAAATAGCATTCTGTTGATATGTCACCATGGCAGGCTCGTGATAGCCCTCTAACTGCGGCGTCATCTTATCTCTACAGCCTTTGCCGCACAGAACATCGACGAGAAACAGATGGAGCTGGACATGGCGGCTGCCAAAATGGATAATCTTACTAAAGAGCTGGAGAGTATCTGGTCCAACAACTCCCGTTCGGCCACGAGTCCTGTTCCAGGCAAGGTAAGTCTGACATTTATTCAGGGGCTTTGTCAGACGTGGAGCTCCCTCTGGGATGCGCAGTTCCGGTGTGGGCTGGCACTGACCTTAATGGCGGGAAGGGCATCCTCTCATCTCCTCGCCCCTTGCTGGCAGTGCTCCCATCAGGAGGAGTCTCTCCATACCCCTGTACCGTTAAATGTTCTTCTGAAGGTTACAACTATGCGTATGCTCTTGACATGTTACTGTAGCCAAATCATATTCTATGGTATCAACATGTGTGAAAGTTTTGCAAGAAATATGTATAAAAAATTTGATATGGTCCTGTGTCAGGCCTTCCAGTAAATTGGATTTTCCCACGAGAAGGTTCCTTGCAAATATGACAGAACTGAGAAGCTTTTTGGAGCTTGCGGTTTTTAACTCTTTGATAAAAGTAAGCTACTATCCATTTCAACAATCTTCAACATCAGACAGGCTCTTCTTTGAATTGTGAATGTGATGATGGGTTAAATTTGAGGAACGGGCTTGACTGGCTCCTTAAAAGACTTGGGAAATCAAATTTTGATCCTTTTTGCCCTCTCCATGTTGCTGCTTTCACAACTCTGTCATTTGAGGAAGCACAAGGTTATCACCCACGCACTATCAGTAGAGAGGGCACACACTGTCAGACGCAAGCCTTCAGTACACTCCAGATTGGATACTGGTGTGCCCTTGTCAGTCCCTACTATATGGTAACCATATGGTACATGCAATTCTAAAAAAAAACTTTTCTGCACTTTTGTCCTTTTTAGCCTCTAAATTTTAATAGCTTTTATCTGGTTTTAATTATTCTTGTCTTTAATCGGCATAAAGACTTTGGACACATTAAAATGTCTTTTTGGGATTCACTACAATATATAACCAATAAACTGACAAAATCAGTTTATCAATTCTATATTGTATATGAATTTCTACTTTTTATGACCGAAATAAAGTTTGTTGAAATGGAAACGGCAACCATGTACCCAGGGCATAGGTACCCCGGAGATCGCCCATGGGCTGCATCATGGTTTATGCCACCCATGAGAGACCAAGCAAAATGGAACTAGTAAGTTGGTGCATGCACCATTTACTAAATATATAGGTTTACTATATCTAAGGGTAACTGCACTTAAAACCTATAAGCCACCCCTGCAGCAGGCCTTTACAATCCTGAGGGCAGGGTTCTAAGTGCAAGAGTGCCTCTGCATGAGCAGGACACCCCTGCAGCCTTCAGAGTCAATTTTCCCGGGTTTTCAGTGAAGCAGCCATATACTAATGTAGAGGGGCATAATGTGATGCGTGATGGCCATTGTCAAAGTCAGAGTTATGGCGGGTTTGTGAACCCCCCTAGGCGCGCACTATACACTTGGCGTGTCTACACCTTCACCAATTTCAAAGGAAAATGTCAATAATATTGAACCAAAAACTCATTTATCTTTTTATAAATTGCATACAATTCATTCGCTGTACATACTTTTGATATGCTGGTTATTTCATCATAACTACATGTACAATGCAAATTGAATGCACATTAAATCAAACATTTACATATACATAATTTACAATCCTTCATTCTTACAAGTTTTACAATTCACTTATTCTGCCCTATGCATTTCGGTACTTTAGGTACCTTCGTCAGGGACCAGTCTGTAAAAAAATCAGAAAATAGGGAAATGTAAGTGTTTCAATTTACTAAAACGCCCATGGGGAAGATCTATTGAAAATGTCAATGCATACCTCTGTAAGAAGATTGATGGACTTGCGAACTAGAATTAATAGGAAACGAATAAAAATTCTTGTTAGCTCAAAACGTCTACCAACTACCTTCTAATGATGGCTCGCTATCTCATGGAGAAAGTGAGGGATTGAATCTTACCGTATTTATAACCCTGTGTGTTTCAGATGAGCTGAAAAAGTGGAATGATAATAGTGATATACTCTATGTTAACTCCACTTAATGCAACATGTACTGCATTCAATGAATGTACTTTAAAACTGTGTATGCCAAACACTGAACATACCTGGAGCGTATTCAATTCAATAGTAGTCCTGTGAAAATATGGGATTGATGTTAATATAACTCGCAATTGAGTTAATGTGATATTATATGTGGCGTATAAACCGTCTGCACATACCTCAGTAAATTAAAAGATACTCTGAAAAATAAACAAAAAGATTGAAAAACGCTCGGTTAATTTTGGCCTCTAGTTTCAAATAGAAACACTACGTTCTGCCAATCATGTCCTGCAAGTGCGGTTAGTACCTGAATATATTTCTCTTCCCGGCCTCAAGGACCTGAAGCGTGCTGATTCGCATTCTATCTCGCCGCCATACCCAAACCAGTGTTACAAAAAGGTTCCCGACGCTACTCCGCCGTGAACATAGAAAGCGGACTAACACGTCTACTCGGCCTAATCTGATAGTTACAATGGGTGCCATGATAAAACGGAGAATGGTATCGTTGGTAACGCAATGATAACTCATGTATGTCCTATAATCAGACTGTGAATGAAGAATACCGAAAGGGGAATGAAGAATACGGCTTCCCGAATTTTATGATCGTGTTATGATGAATAAAAAACAAATACGATGTAAAGCATCTGTGTATCAATCTGCTTATGAGGATATTACGATAAAAAAAATACAAATTCGATGTAATGCGTCTGTGTATCAATCTGCTTATGAGAATATTACAGTGTTACCAGTTGTGTATTCAATTGCTAAAACATGTTTGAGTTTGATGTTCGTCTAATATAACAATCGTGTCCTCCGTGGGATACCCATGCTATAGGACCTGGCTGTATGTGTGTTCTAAACCATCTTAAGTATGTAAATGTAAATGTTTTTGTACTTGTATAGCGCACAGCTACCCACAGTGGGTTTCCCGGCGCTTGTACGAATACCGCAAGGGAACCCTTCCTGGCTTTCTCTGTGAAGTGTCCACTCCTGGGCACCCCCATGGTGCAGACCAGGCAACCCTCGCGTTGTGGGGGCTGTTGTGGAGACTAAGCAAGCTATTGCCCAGAGTTGCAGCGTGGGACCCATGATCAGAATAGGCACTGAGGCGAGAATATCCGGTCAGGGGAATTAATGAGCCCAAGACCCGCCTGGGCAGGAATCGAACCCTGGTCCCTAGCCAGAGCTCTGCATCGATGCCTGCCTGCTCTAACCATTGAGCCACACTTCTCCATGGTCAGATACCATTGTTTATCATGTTCAACTGTTCTGCGGCCAAACTTTAAACAAATTATTTGTAGAGTATTATTAGACATGAAGCTGTTCCTCATAAGTGAAAAGGCAAATTTCATGGTGGGTTTGAATACTTATACACATATAACAGTTATCGTCTTATATGTTTAGTGCATTTTACAACATATGCAATGCAGTTCCTGTTTAATAAACATTTCACATTCTATGGTCTTTCTGTGTCATATGAACATGCTTATCAACCTCATTTACAATTGTTTCAAAATCAATTTAAAATACATAATAATCTCATATGTGGTTAAACTATAGTTGATATTAAATATCATATGCACACCTCATGGAGTTTCATATGTGATTAGATGCTAAAGATGTTTATTGCTTCTTATGTTTTTTCACTATTAATCCCCTCTGGATGGTTTAAATGAGAAGCTCCTGATAGCTCTATGTGATATCTCATTGAAATTACAGATAACACAATAGGTCATACCTATCATTTAGACCAATTGGAATTATGGTATTAAGTCATTTAATCCAAAACAATTCTTGTTGTAGCAATCTTTGTTCATTGTCTATGCCAGGTCTGATGTCCACCTTTTCAATGATTAAAAACCTGATTTGTGAAATGGTGTATTTCGCATCTCTCCAATGCGTCACTAGTGGGGAGGACAAATTTAGGTTACGTATTCTACGCTTGTGTTCTGTGAGCCTGATTTTCAATTTGCGTTTGGTTTTACCGATGTGCATCTTTCTGCACGGGCTTTTAATTGCATACACCACGTTTAACGTGTTACAATCACTTGAATGTTTGAGTTTAATCTGTGCTCCTGTTGTGGGGTGTGTAAATGCATTGCCTGTTATCACGTTATTACAATGCGTGCAGTTTTGGCAACGAACTGTGCCTTTATACGTTGGTATCTGTTGGGTTGCATGTTTCCGTTGTTTATTCAATATTTGCCTAAGATTTTGTCCTCTTGTGTAGGCATGCATTGGTCGGTCTCTAAATATGTCATTAAACTCAGTTTCAGAAGACCGTAATTCCCATCTCTGGTTGATTATGTTTCGAAGCGCCTTGGACTGTGTTGTATATTTGGTGACAAAAACCATTCTATCACTGGTTGCTTTGGGTGTTAATAATACTTGTCTGTCCATCTTCATGACTTTGTCCATATGTATTTGTAGTTCTTCGTTGGGATAACCTCTGTCAACATATTTTTGTGCTTGTTCCTGTAGCTTTGTAAGACATGTGTTTGGATTTTTGCAAATCCTCTTGATCCTGATGAACTGAGAAAGTAGGAGGTTCTTTACCAAACTTCTAGGATGGAAACTCGTGTACATTAGTGCATTGTTTCGATCTGTAGGCTTAGAATACAATTCAGTCTCAAATCCCGTTGTTGTCTTGTTTATTCTGTCGTCCAAAAAATCCATCACTTTATTATCAATTTTTTAAGTGAATTGTATTCTCGGATTCACCTGATTGAGTCTCAAGATCAATTCTTTCAGTGCATCTGTTGTATCATCCCATATTAAAAAGATGTCATCAATGAACTGACAGTACATTTTGATGTTGCTCCAAGCTTCAGTATTCATCAAATTGTCTGCCTCAAATTGAGCCATGAAGATATCGGCGTAAGCAGGAACCCCTGCAAAGCCCATAGAAGTACCAGAAAGTTGTGCGAAGTATCTGTCTTGCCACTGAAAATAACTGTTATTTAGACTGAACTGTAGAAGTTGCAATAAAAATACCTTGTCTGTCGGTAAATCATCCATCTTAAGTAGTGCCCATTCAATGGATTCTAGACCTAATGAATGTGGGATCGAAGTATAAAGTGCTACAACATCAATTGTACACAAAATCCAGTGTTCCTGAAAATCCTGTTGCCTTTATTCAAAAAATCTGTGGTGTCCCTAATATAGGAACTCCAACCTTGAACAAATTTTTGTAAAAAATAATCCAGATAACGTCCGAGGGGGTCGAAAATCGACCCGCACCGAGACAATTAGTCTGAATGGAGGGTTAGTCAAATGTTTATGAACCTTTGGGATCATGTATAGTTTAGGGCATCTTGGATGTGAGGTTGTCAAAAAAGCTTGTGTGTTGTTGTCAATCCAACCTTGGTCAATAGCACCTCCTTTGTCCGCGGGCTGAATTGTAAGATCTTGATTGTTTGCTATATTTTGAATGATGCTCAATTCAACCTTATTGAGATTATGTTGTTTTTGTTTTTCAAAAATCAAGGTTTGTATATCTTTTTGGACCATAATTTCGTAAGTGTCCAACATCTTATGAGAGACTGGTGGTGGTATATATGTGCTCTTTGGTTTGAAGCGTTGTTCATGATCCTCTCTTGTCTGTTCTGAAGGTTCAACTACATTTGTAAAGAAATGTTGCAATCTGAGATTTCTCATAAACCGGTAAATAGCTACTTCTGTTTCCATAATACTTGCTTTCGTTGCTGGTACGAATGAAAGCCCTTTATTCAACACTGCAATCTGCCATT
Source organism: Lissotriton vulgaris (assembly GCF_964263255.1). Taxonomy (NCBI): domain Eukaryota; kingdom Metazoa; phylum Chordata; class Amphibia; order Caudata; family Salamandridae; genus Lissotriton; species Lissotriton vulgaris. Next base: position 665,769,386 of record NC_141697.1, read on the forward strand.
GTGATAATGTTACAGAAGAGATATTAATGATCAGACCACTGTCCTGCCACTCCGTAGAGATTTTCCTGCCACTTCCTCTCCTGGTTTTGCGCCACCTGTAGTTGTTTCCGACTGGTGCAATGGTGGTTGACCTTGGTTTTGTTCCTGGGACAAAAAAGCTACATTGCCACTTGTGGTTGCTAATTGAGAAACCTCCATGTTGGTAGCTGTTGTTGTGTGTACTGGTCCTCTGCTTATTGATGTTTCTTTGTCCGTTACAAGACTTTCTTCGGATGAGTGGGTTGTTGGTGTGTTTTTTTTTGTTTTAGGGTGAAATTGTCGGCGGGCATAGATATCCGCCCATGTATAAACTGCGTTGAGTTTATAGTCAATTGTGTCGCGCTTAAATTTGCGCAATTTCCCCTCTTGTAACTCTTTGCTGTATCTATCAAGCTTTCGATTAATGCCTTCCAAGCTGATTTTCCACGTATCCACTTCCATCCTATTTTCCAATTCTGTTTTGAGGTTAAAAATTTCTTCCTCTAATTCTCGAATTGTCTTGGATAGTTGTTCAGCTATTAACAGGATTAGATCTAGCGAACACTTATTTAGAATGCTATACCATTTCTCCATGAATTTAGCATTTAGGTTGAATCGAAATAGCATTGGCTTGATGGATAATCTTAGTCCTCTCGGTATGCGCTTCGCTTTGTGATATTGCACTAAAGTTGATGCATGCATTCGTTGGTTAAGTTGGCGTCGTGTTAAGTATTCCAATTGCTTCAATTGTTGGCTAATTGAGCCCCCATGGGCATCCATAGATCTCACTTCTTGAATTAACGAGTAAATTTCATCGGCCTGTTCAGTGGTATAAGCCAAGGTGTTGACTCTATTGTCTGTAATCACCGATATTGTATCAAACTGCATTGTTTCGAATTGTTTGGGTGCCGCCCCACTGTTAGACTTGGGGAAAATGACAGTTTTATGGGTACGTGAGGAGCACTCCTGTCAACTAGTTTATCACTTTTAGTGGTGGTGCTGCGTCTAATAAGGGTAGTCAATCCTTGAGTTAAGTATGAGTTATGGCGGGTTTGTGAACCCCCCCTAGGCACGCACTATACACTTGGTGTGTCTACACCTTCACCAATTTCAAAGGAAAATTTCAATAATATTGAACCAAAAACTCATTTATCTTGTCAAAGTCAAGCACTTATTTATTGCACAGTTACTTAAAACCATTTGCAATATATCACACTTTAAAATGCAAGGGAATAATTAAATGACAGTTATAACTCTTTTTTTTCTGTGTCAAAACATAAAACAGAATAAAAATTAGAAAATGAATTAATTTAAAAGACATTATCGCCGAGTTGTTACTTCTTTTGTACAGATCGAGTGTATTTTTGTGCAATTGTCTGATTCATTAGGATTGTCCTGTCTGGAGCGAACTTCCTGCATGTATCTCCCAATTCTGTCCAGATCAGTTGTTAGTGTGCAATCAAATATAGCTGTAACTGCCTCTTTTGTTGTTCAAACACCTTTGCGTAGCCATATGGGTTTTAATAGCTTCCGCCGGGATTGTAAGAGCCCCCTGCAACAGCACATCAAGTGTGGCAGTGATTCTGTTTTGAAATTGCATATTCTGCATCGATTTTTATTTTTCAAGGTTTTCCAACTCTGATTTAGCTCTTTTATAGGGAGAGGTACAAGTCTAGCCCACTGGATGTTTTTTAGGGCTTTTCTCCAAGTGCTTGATCAAGATAGGGCTGGAATTTATATTCCTCGTAGGTTGCTATCACCCCAGATTTGTTAAATCGATTTCTCTTGACAATAGATAGCAATGTTTGTTTATTGCGTTTTTGAATCAGATAGGTTATGCCTCCCTGGCTCCAATTTTGAATTGCCAAGCCTAAAACTTCTACTGCTGCCTGCAGATAAACCTGCCATGGATGAGTTTTAACCTGCTCTTCATGTTAACATCCGGAGCTTTAAGTACAGAATAGTAGTATTTTGCATGCGTGCCTAGGCATTCTTTGCTCTGCTGCACCAGGCCAAATTCCAGGCGAATTATGCTATTGCGTGTGTATTTTGGTAATTTGAAAATACGTTTATACGCCGGACACTGCTTTATCCATCATTGTACTAATTTTGCCTGGGAAAGCCTGCTGGGCGTATCCCGCAACTGCCCTTATTTTTGCTTGTACTACCTTTCGGATTGGAATGGTGGTGGGGCTCTGCATTTTTTCCCTGTAGTTTGCACAAAGCGTATATAGTTGATTCAACCGTAGATTCCATTTTATGTAAGTGCATACTAGCTTTTCCTGAGTTGCTCAACCAACACCCAAGGTAGTTGTAGAACTTTGAGACGGTTATTGTCTCCTTTCTCAGGCGCCATTTTAGGAAAGTTTTTCTTTTACAATTACCGAAGATCAGAACTTTGGTCTTTAATGGATTTATCTTTAATTCATTGCTCAAATTGTAGGCATTTAGAGCACTGAGGGCCTTTTGTAAGCCTATTTTCATATGATCCATCACAACAAGGTCATCAGCATATTGTAAGATTTGGATTTTGCTGACACCTATTTTTGGAACTGCTAGGTTTGCACTTTGTATCATCTTGCCCAGGTCCGCAGTGTACAAATTAAAAAGTGTAGGGTCAAGTACGCATCCCTGTTTTAACCCCTTAAGTGCGGGGAACGTTCAGCGGTCGTCGCGTGCACTACCTCGCTAGTGCTGCACACGTCCGCTGAACTTTCCAATCTCATTCGCACAATGGAACGTTCCGCACTAGCGCAGAATATTTTCAGCGCTGGCAACGGGTTAAGCCCCGATTTGTGAAACACTTTTTTGTTGTGATGTTGTTTGCCAGTTTAACTCTGATCCAAGTATTACTATATAGTGAGATAATTGCATTAAGTAGGCCAGTAGGAATTTGCCATTTGTGCAATTTGGACCAAATCTGGTCATGCGGCACTCCATTGAACACTGCTGAATAATCTATGAAGCAAGCATAGACCGGTTTATTTTCCCTGCAATTGGCTTGCTGACCTAAATAAGATATTGCCGTAATGTTGTCAATAGTCGAGCAGCCTTTGCGGAAACCTGTTTGATAGAAGGGGAGAATTTCGTTGTCTTCAACCCATCTGGTTAACTCTGTCAGCACGGTATTTGCATAGCCTTTCCCTTCGATATCCAGCAGGGCTATTAATCTATAGTTTTTTGGTTCTGTGTTATCGCCCTTCTTAAATATGGGCTGTAGGATTGACCTGCGCCACGAGTCTGGCACTTTGCCCTGTAATCGGCATTCAGTGAATAGGCAGAATAGGACTATTCCCCCAGTAATTTGGATCGTCCCTGAACATCGCAGACGGGAGACCCTTGGGTCCTGGTGCCCCATCTTTCCTTATCTTTTTGATCACTTTTTCAATCAATCAATCAGAGTACTTGTAAAGCGCGCTACTTACCTGTGAGGGTCTCAAGGTGCTGAGGGGAGGGGGTGCCGCTACTGCTCGAAGAGCCAGGTCTTGAGGAGTCTACTGAAGGCGAGTAGGTCTTGGGTCTGCCGTAGGTGGGTAGGGAGGGTGTTCCATGTCTTGGCGGCGAGGTAGTAGAAGGATCTGCCACCGGAGGTTGTTCGTTGGATGCAGGGGACAGCGGCGAGGGCGAGGCTGGCGGAGCTGGCGGTTGGGGTGTAGAAGCTGAGTCTGCTGTTCAGGTAGGCTGGTCCGGCATTGTGGAGTGCTTTGTGTGCGTGGGTGAGGAGCTTGAAGGTGATCTTCTTGTCGACGGGGAGCCAATGTAGGTCCCAGGTGGGGGGTGATGTGGCTGCGGCGGGGGACGTTGACGATTAGTCGGGCGAAGACTTTTTGGATGCGTTGTAGTCGTCGTAGGTGTTTGGCTGGGATTCCTGCGTAGAGTGCGTTGCCGTAGTCCAGTCTGCTTCTGACGAGGACCTGTGTCACCGTTCTTCTTATTTCGGTCGGGATCCACTTGTAGATCCTGCGGAGCATGCAGAGGGTGTTGTAGCAGTAGGAGGAGACGGTGTTGACCTGTTTAGACATGGAGAGGGAGGAGTCGAGGATGAATCCTAGGTTGCGTGGATGGTCGGTGGGTGTCGGTGCTGTTCCCAGTGTGTTCGGCCACCAGGAGTCATCCCAGGCTGAGGGGGTGGGTGAGGATGAGTACCTCCATCTTGTCCGAGTTCAGCTTCAGATGGCTGTTCCTCATACAGTTGGCGACGGCCTTCATTGCCTCGTAGAGGTTGGTTTTGGCGGTGTGCGGGTCCTTGGTGAGGGAGAGGATTAGCTGGGTGTCATCGGCGTAGGAGATGATGTTGAGGTCGTGTTGGTGGGCCACTTGTGCGAGGGGGCCATGTAGACGTTTAACAGCGCTGGGCTGAGGGATGAGCCCTGGGGGACACCGCAGATTATGTCGGTGGCCTCGGATCGGAAGGGCGGGAGGCGGACGCTCTGGGTTCTGCTGGAGAGGAAGGACGTGGTCCAGTCAAGGGCCTTCTCTTGGATTCAGGCTTCTAGGAGGCGTGTCTTTAGAGTGCGATGGCAGACCGTGTCGAAGGCGGCTGACAGGAGGATGAGGGATGATGTTTCGCCGTTGTCTAGTTGGCGCCTGATGTCTGTGGCAGCAATGAGGGCTGGTTGTTGGAGGGTTTCTTCAGTGGGGCGAGGGTGTTGGCGCAGTCGTCGATCCACTGTCTCAGGTTGCGGGCTGCAGTGTCTGGGTTGGTGGGGTCGGTGGGTGGGTTTTGGGCGAGGGTGTGATCAGCTGGTCTTCGGTGACTTTGCTCCAGCAGCAGCGAGGTAGCTGTTGGGTGCGGTGGTGCGTGGTTGGTTTATTGAAGGTGAAATGGATGCACCGGCGGTAGGTCCAGTGGGGTTCGGTGGTGTGGTCGAAGGCGACGTGGGTGCCTGTAGAGAAGACGGGGTCCAGCGTGTGGCCAGCGGCATGTGTGGGTGCGGTGACGAGTTGTCTGAGGCTGAGGTTGGCGAGGTTGTCGATCAGGGTGGCGGAGTTGGCATCGTTGTTGTTCTCGAGGTGGAATTTCAGGTCCCCAAGGAGGATGTAGTCTGTGGAGACGAGTGCGTGGGTGCTGGCATGGTCGGCGATGGAGTCGCTGTATGGAGCTCGGGGTCCGGGGGGTCTGTAGATGAGTGTTCCTCTGAGGGTGGTGTTGGGGTCAATGTGGATCTGGAAGTGCAGGTGTTCGGTGGTGTTGAGGGTGTCGTCTGCGTGGGTGGCGACCTTGAGGGTGGACTTGTGGACGATGGCTATTCCTCCTCCGGTTCCGTTGGCGCGATCCCTGCGGGTGATCTTGTAGCCGTCTGGGATGGCTATGGCGATGTCGGGCGCTGAGGAGTCATCCCACCAGGGCTCGGTCAGGAAGGCCACTTCTGGGGCGGATTTGTCGAGCAGATCCCTTTTTTGACGGCTATTACGTCCTGGTCTTTAAGCATGGCTGTGTTTGTGGAATTTGTGAGTTCCGCATTGTTGTTTATGTTCTCTTTATACACCATAGCGCTTACAAATTTAGTGCTTTCTTCCTTGTCTGCGTATGTTGCTTCTACGTGTCTCACCCATGCGTCGGCGTGAACGGCGTTACTCCGGGCTAATCTAATATTATCTATCTCTGCTATATATTGCCAGAGTTGTCGTTGTTTGTGAGGTTTAGTTCTCCTTCACCAAACCCATCACACACCACCATGCCCACCGCTACCCTCATAGAAGTTGGAACAAGGTCAGGAAGAACAGCTCACCATCTCCCTCAGCAAAACCCCACTACTGACATCCACTGACTCAATGTATTTATTTATTTTTAACGTTTTTTGACAAGTAAAAATGAAAAAGGTAACAGTGGCACATTAACATCGCACAGTGTACTTCATGCGACACAAGAATATAGCAACACTTACAGGGGCCTAACATCAGCGATGGCCAGGGGCCCTCTGTACCTGCTCCTCAACCTGCATAACATTATACATTAATAGCATTACATCACACAACAACCTACCGGGCAGGAGACCACACATAATACGTTGCAGACCTCCCACCAGATTATCAAGGTTAAGCAGGGCCCTCACCTTCAGTCTCTCCTGTTTCCTTCCCAACTAGATACTGCTGGTAAAGACCCCAGAAATTTTAGGACCGCTCTGGGGAGGTAATAAATGTAAAAAGAGCAACTTATGGACTGAATGCAGAACGATGTCATACATTCACCCTAGTACAGGGATCTGGGCCTAAATCCATTGTTTTTTGCTCACCATGTCATTCCAGTTTGGACCCAGCCATATTCAAATCAGTCTTGACCCTGCGCCCAATGGGAACAGTCCAGCCCGAACTGCCAGGCCAGGTCCTCCCTGGACTGAAAACAAGCATCCTAGGACCGGTTTTAGGGTTTCGCCCCTCTTCAGCCAGGTTAGGTTGACTCCAGTGGCATGGAGAGCATGGAGATGTGTGACTAGGGGAGAATGGGGGTGAGTGTCTGAAAAGTTTCTGCGCTCTGTCCATCATCTCCTTGTGTATGCTTTATTCGCCCTAAGTTGGCAGGGTATGCCCAGACGTAGGTCCCTTGCTCACTTTGCCACTGGATTCAAGCTAGCCTGGCTGATGAGGGCAGTTAGCCTGAAACCGGTCCCAGGATGCTTGTTTCCGGTCCAGGGAAGACGTGGCTTAGCAGTTCGGTCTGGACTGTTCCCATTAGGCACAGTGTCAAGACTGATTTGCATAGAGCTGTGTCTGAACTGGGGTTGCGAAGTAGCTAAAGAATGATGATGAATTCAACCCAGATCTGTGGCTGGGGTAGAGTGTCTGAAAAGTTTTGGCGCTGGGGAGGTAATAAGTCATTATAAAATTAAGATTGTGTGTTACAATACACCATATCTTTGGACCAGTCTGCTACTGATGGCGCCGGTCCACGCGCCCAGCGCATCGTGATCCAACACTTAGCAAGCAACAATCCAATGTCTTTTTAATCTGTGCATCTTTTTCTGCAATTTACCACTGTAATCAAGCAAGGCGGGTAGCGGGTCCATTGATAGCGAAAGGCCCCTGATTTCACTCAGTGTTTGAAAGATCTGTTCCCAGTACTTCACTATCCCTGGACATGACCAGGCAATATGCAAGAACCCAGCCGAACCAACTCTGCAACGCTAACATTCCGCAGTGTCCCACAGGCCATATCGAAACAACTTCTCCGGTGTACATAAATTCTATTAAGAAATTTAAAGTGGATAAGATGATGCCTTCCATTTAGGGAGACATGCTGTGTAACTTCACAGCAGTACCGCCAAGTAGTGTCATTGAGAGCCACCGCCAAATCAGTCTGCGATTCTAATCTAGCTTTAGTAAAGTGGTTTCTAGGGCTCGCGCCCTGCGTTGCACTGTGCAGCAGTGCTCGCGCGGGCGAGAGTCCTTTTGTCCGGGGTTCAGAAATGGACCCTGGAATTGTACACCCTTGTGCGTGTGTTTTTACTTTTGTGGCCTGCTATTGGCCTTTCCCTGTGTGTTCGTTTTTAAAATAGCACCCAATAGGAAAAAGGTGGGCGCATTGCTCCACCCATGGCCTATTGGTGTCTATTACGTGCATTCCTGCCATATGGTTTCAATTATTGTGCCCAGACACAGGTGCGATAATTGAAACCATATGGCGCGCGCACCACTCGCGGCTTTGTTTTTTTTCAAAAGCGATCGGTTTCGCAATGGCCTTTTTCCTCCCTCCCCACTCCCCTTTGGTTTCCTCACCTCCATCCCCTCCTCTCACCCCTCCCCTGTCCGCGCGCTCAGCAGCCTCGGAACCAAAGCGCCCGAGACGACCAGCGTGCCGCCCCCCTCGTGGGTCTGCACTGCCTAGGGTCCAGGCTCAGGATGCGGCACCTGGGGCTACCCCGCAGTCACCACTCCCTGTGCTGCACTCGTGCGCCGCTGTCATCAAGGGAGACCTGTGCCTGATCGAACCGTAGGTTCGTCCAAAGGAAATGCACCCCCTCGGCTCCTCTGCCCCAGTCGCCGGTTCACCTTCTCACCACCAGGCACAGGCTGCCGTGCTCCACTGGTGCCATAGGCTCCTGGCTCCACTCACCCGCCGGATCCACAGCAGCCCCCCCCAGCTCAAACCCGCTCCGGAGATGTCACCGCTAACCTCAGACCACAGGTTGCCTGCTCCGCTCTGGCCAATAGGATGTCCCCGAGAGCTTCCCATCTCCATGCCACAGTGACCCCCGGAGCCAGGGTGTGGCAGTCCGAGATGCTATTCCCCTTCGATGTGCACAACACTGGCCAGCACTGCCAGACTTCTCCCTAGTCCAAGACGCCGGGGCTCCATCAGCCAGGCCACGCGTTCCTTCCCTCAGCATGCCGCACTCTGCCGATCACCGGCTTCAGGTGGTTTCTGGTGGCATGGAGTTCACTATGTCAGTCCCTGGGGCTTAAACAGGGCTAACTACATTTTTACGTACTCCCTCCTATAGCAACAAGCAAGCATTTGCAATGCAATAGGTCTTGTTGTTTTTACAATCTGGCTGGTTCGTCCTTGGCTCTGGCTTCCCGGTCACTTGGTTCGGTTGCGGTTCTCTCTTCCTCACCTTGTTCTGTCTCTGGCTCCAGTCTCTCTGTCTCTCCTGGTTGTGTTCCCTGAGCCCCTTCTCTTCCCTTCGCCTCTTTCCCAGTCCTGCGTACGTTTTGGTTCCTGGTTCTCTATTGCTCTTTCTTCCTCGCGCCTACCAAAAATGAATGTGTACATGTATAACATAACTGTTGCTCATGTCAAGCGCTCCAATACCTTCGGGTCATGTTCGCGCTATATAAATATGCAATAAATAAATATAATGTGGTATTTTGCGTATTGCGCTTCCAACGTGCCTGCTCGTCTGAATATTCAGGCCAAATATAGCAAGTTTACATGGGATTGCGGGATGAAGGGAGCCCCATTGTTGAATCCAGTGACTGATTGTCACTTTGATTGATGGGGGAAGATACGTGTGCCTTGGGAAGACTAAGAGACACTGCTTATTACTGAACCTAGAAAAATGTTGGCGTCAGTTTGCGCTCCAGCAGTAGGATAAGATATCTGACCTGCCAGAGTGATCGACCACGTCTGAGATCGCCCCAACCCCCTAAAAAACACTCTCAGACTCCTTCCAGCTCGCATCACCCCTCACCCACACGCTTATCCCTCAGAGGTGCACAGGATTATCTCCGTGCCCCCTTCCTCCTAACCCCTCTGTGGATGTGCAGTCAAGTGAAACAACCCCCGATGAAGAATCACAGGCCCTGTGATATTTAACCCCTCCTACAACACAAGCCTGCCCATCATTTACCCCCTCCCCACCTCACATGGGGATGTCATTACCTGGCCCGAAGTCCCTCCAAGCTTGCGTTGCCTGGGGTGGGCCTCCATATCCGATTCCGCAGAGCCCGAGGCCATCACTGTCGGCCTTTACCACCCCCTTCCCATGCATGATGCCTCCACCGATCACTCTTCTGCTCAGTCACCTGTTCCCTTCAATTTACCCCTCTCTGCGCCTGAGATCACCCTTCCAATGAGTGCATCATTACTCACTGCAGAGCATCAATTACAAAGGCGAGCCCTCATCATCCATCGGGATGCAGGAGCGCTGAATGGAAAAACATCCCACCTCATGTGCAAATATGGAAGCCGCCGGGGGGTTAGGGCAGCCATAGTGTAACGCCCTCCACATCTGGGACAAGCAGGGGAGGAGGGGATCGCGCTGGGCTGGGTACTGCAGCTTCATTGACTTACAGCGACTTTGGTCTCTTTATTTCAAAACTTCAAAATTTCCGGAATTGAACGTTGGAGCAGGTAGGCCGCTTTCCACTTTATAGTGCCCAAGGTCAAATAGGAAATAAAGAGACCTGATAAAATACGGTGATCCATTAATGAAGAACCAAAGAAAATAAATGATATGGTGTTTAACTGCAATTATTACCAATAAGAAGGTGGCTCCAACGGACAAATACATAGAATGATGAAGGATAGGAGATCAACAGGAAGTTGGCAGATGCCCATAAAGGCGTTCATTAAATAGCAGAAATAGATGTGGAAATTTTGATCGCTCCAGGGATTATGAAATTGATGAACCATAATCCAATCTATACAATAAGATATTAATAAAGGAATTGTTTCGTCCTGGTGAAGGTGAAAATAATCCGCTGTACACGGAAACGCCGCGTCGACTGTTTTTAACAAATTATATTTTTCTCATCAAGGTATAGAGACATATATACTTTTAGATTGTAACCCGTAGGGAGGTTCAATAATGAATTTTATGATTTAAATGAATAACATTTTTTTTTAAAATACTTTTTATGTGTGCTTTGTACTGTACTGTGATACCCATGACATTGACAGAATGTTTTAATACATTGTGCAATGCGATTAAGTCTGAGAAAGTAGACTCTCTTTTTTATGCTTAGATATAAGCAAAATTATTGCTGTGGTTAATAGGTTGATTTCTCTTTTTTAATACTGTGTAACAGAGTTTGTCCTTTTGGTTTCCAGTAGAGTCACCAATAGCTGCTCAACAAAAATTTCCTTCTTGACCATAGCCGTAGTTTCAGGAAGGCCCGTAATGCAAATCATACAGCCCCTTGACCTGGCCTCCAAATCCTCTGCTTTGTCCTGCAGGGCCATGAGTAGCTTCCCCATCTGCTTCTGCGTGTTGTCTGTCTCCATTTGGGCGTCTTCTTCCTCGGACACCCGTCTCTCCGCCATGTCTAGGCGCTCCGCATGTTTGTCAATGTGCTCAGACATACGGTCCATCCGATAGGCTAGGGAGTCGGTTTTCCCATCTATGGTGGACAAGCTCTTCTGCATGACAGTCCGTATTTGGCGGATTTCCCCTTCAGACTCCTCAGTAGTGTCCTTCTGCTCACCAACTGCCATGCCTGCACCTCCCTTCCTGTGCCTTGATTTACGCTGCTCAAACTGCAGCTTAGACTGGGACTTCTTGCCCATGGTCTCCCAAGGCCTAGCAAGCTCAGCAAGGACCACCGGTTCCCCCAGATCGCAATGATAAGCCCCGCTCCAGCCAGAGGGGTACAGGGCAGTTCTCAACCCTCAGTGCAGCTTGTCACAGATAACTGTGATGACCCACAGTGAATTAAGTGGCAGTGTAATGCAAGGGAGCAGTAGTCCAAAGTAGAGCCTTCCTCCCAACAGCCAGGACAGCACCGCAAGTATTCTGGGCCTGTAGGGAGGCAGGGGCTCCACGTGCAAATCTCTTAGCCCAGAGGGCTCAGCAAATTGCCCTACACTACACCACGCTCTATCAGAGCGATCACACCCCCAATCATCAGAAGGAGATACCCCTCACCAGTATCCAGGTGTTGTGCAGGACTCCAAGTTGCAATCTGTGTCAATCCCTGGGGCATCAATCTCCCAGTCGCTCCTTCTCCACCCTAACTCAGGGTGCAGGCAGGCTCATCAAGTCCCCATGCGGAGCTCTCCGCGGTGACACAGCATAAAGCACCAAGCTTTGCACTAGGTAGGCCCCAGGCTTCGCTGCACTCTAGGCCCATCTGTGCAATCATTGGTCCATACCGGGCTGCGCAGCACCGCCTCCACCAGATCCAACTGGCCAAGTCAGGTGTACTCCCTGCTTTCCGATCATCGCTGGTTTTGAGCTCCAGGACTTACAGGTGCCGGGGGGAGCACTGCAGTCTTGCCGCAGCTGCAGGCCACGCCGTGTCCACCCGCTGGGCCTCGAACAGTCGAGCCCCAATGCCGCCCGTCGACCGCACGGCCAGCAGCAAGGAAGGGCCCACCAGGCGCTTTAAGTGGCGACGTGCATCGAGCGAGTAATCCACAGAATAGGATGCTCTAAGGATAGTGTAGATGGCTTACAGAGCTCGCTCAAACAGTGGCCATCTTGTAGCCAGGCAAGCTCCGCCCCCACATCCACAGACACTAATACCTCGGGCACACAACCTCCACTGATGGATCTCCAACTCCTCCTACACACTGGCTCCCCTAAAGAAAACTCCAGGCAAGCGATACTCCAAGAAAGCCAGCTGGTTCTCTCTCGCCATTCAGGAGTCCAGATGCACCTGTAGATGGCTTGAAAAGCGATGGAAGAGAGCAGCAAGACCCCGGCCTTCAAAATAGTTGTCACTGCACACCACCACCTCATTAGAACAACAAAGAACGCAGCCCTAGAGCCAGCATTCAGGCTTGACAGACATCTTTTTGAGCCGGCTGGGATCATGAGTGCCCTATATAACAGAAAACGAAAGCACACGCTCACCGGACCAACACTACACACAATACGCATCTGGTTTGTGGCTCAGCGCTCACTGGGATGGGAGTGAGTAATTACCCGAGCAAAGCCACTATGGGACACACAGAAGCTTGGGAGGCTGGGTAACTCCATAGGGATATCGACAGTAAGGGACTTGTGACAGAAAGGAGAAGTGGTTCCGTTCGCACATCTGCAGACTACCTATAGCCTTGCTGAAACTGAAAGGTTTCGCTATATGCAGATTAGACATGCACTGCAATCAATTTTACCGCCAGGCGTGACCCCGGAGGAATCCTTGCCATTAGAGTATAGACTCCTGACAGACCATCTGCAAAAAAACGGCGATTTCACTGACGTATAAAAAAATAATTAATAATAGACCTGACCCCACAGGGACTGTCAAGGCTGCATGGGAGAGAGAGATGGGAGACATTGATGAGGCAGACTGGAGGGAGGCGCTAGCCTCCCCTAAAGAGGCGGCAATTCCGTCAAGGGTACGACTTATCCAACTTAAAATTCTCCACCGCACATACTACACGAGGGTGCTCCTCCATAAAATTGGGTGGACAGACACGCCAAACTGCTTGAGAGGGTGCGGGGAGCTGGGGACTTTTTTCCATACCATCTGGAGCTGCCCCACAATAGTGAGATACTGGATGGCAGTGACGAGGACACTCTCCCAGGTCACGGGAGTCACTATATTGCCTGAGCCGAGGTACTGCTTGCTCCATATATGGGAACCAACAGACTTGAGTACGACGGCTCAGGGATGGGTGACTCTTGGGGTTACAGTGGCAAAGAGGAACATTGCATAGCGATGGGGGTCTAGGATTGGCCCTACCCTTACCCAGTGGTGTACGGACATGAATCTGGCAATGGTGGCAAAAAAGTCTGCCTTTATTCATCGGGATGTCCGAAAAAGTGGGTAAGGGTTTGGGGGAGTTGGAACTCCTATCGGGGAGATATATGTGAGCCGCCGCCCCCTGAGGATTATGATTCGGATGAGAGTACTTAAACGAACCAGCCAAAGTAGACTGTTCAACACACGTGGGGATAAGGGAGAAAGTAGGAAAGGGTGTTATCCGAATTTGGGACTATGAGAATGATGGAAATGTTTATATGCTTAATACTGTGATCTATGTACACGTCATGCCAAATATAATGTATGGAAATTGCTTTGCTTATTTCAATTAAAAAACACAGCCCTACAAGAAAGGATCAAAGCCAACTCACTCACTAGCAAATAACTTTTCACCGTGGTAAAATAATTCACCAAAACCAGTACAGAGATAGCAGACATACCACTCTCCCAAGACCTCTGCAGCAACCTTGGCACCATCTTCCACCGCAGTATTAATGAGATATACAACAGCTTCGACAGCCTCAATACCCAAAACCCTCTCACCCCACCCACAACCACTGCACCCAATAACACAGGACCCCAGCAGACACTGCTCAGCTGGACCCCCCGCACCACCGACCACCCCCTCACATCTCAAGATCAGGAAGAGCATCCACTCCGGAGCACCCTCTGACCCATGCCTGCACCACATCTTCAACAGAGCCGGCACATCCATCACCCCGAACTCTACTGCACCATCAACTGCTACATCAACTCCGCCACCTTAACAGAAGTCTGTAAACATGCAAAGATCAACCCTTTGCTGAAGAAACCCTTTGCCGACCCGACGGACCTCAAGAACTTCAGACCCTTCTCTGTGCTCTCCGGCAAGTTCTTTGAGAAGGCCTTCAATGCCCAACTTTCTGAGTTAATCGAAGCGAACTACATCCTGGACCTCTCCCAAACCAGCTTCCAAAGCAACCACAGCATCCAGACTGCCCTCCTCTCCCCCACAGACAATGTCCGCACCCTCCTTGACCGAGACGAAACCTCAGCCGTCATCCTCCTGAACTTTTCAGCCACCTTCGATATTGTCTGCCACCACAACCTATGCACAAGACTCCACTATGCTTGCACCCCCAACAAAGCCCTAGGATGGATCCCCTCCTTCCTCACCAGCCGAACACAGAGTGTATGACTACCACTGTTCCACTCTGAACCCACAGAGATCATCTGCAGAGTGCCTCAGGGCTCCTCCTTGGGCTCCACTCTCTTCAACATCTACATGCCCCTCTCACAGCCATTGTCTGAAACCACGGACTCAACATCGTCTCCTAAGCTAATGACACCCAGCTGATTCTCTCCCTCACCAACGAACCCACAGTCGCCAAGAACAACTTCCATGACGGGATGAAGGCTGTTGCCACCTGGATGAACAGCTGCCTCAAGCTCAACTCAGAGAAGACTGAAGTCATCATCCTGGGCTCCAACCCCCCCCCCCCCTCCCCCACCTGGGTTGACTCCTGGTGACCCACAGGACTTGGGATCCCCCAGACCCACAGCCCACACACGAAACCTTGGCATCATCCTGGGCTCCTCGCTCAGGATGAACTGCCAGATCAACACAGTCTCATCATGCTTTCACACGCTATGCCTGCTATGAGAGATCTTCAAATGGATTTCCACAGAGTCCAGAAAGACAGTCACCAACGCACTCATCATCAGCAGACTCGATTAAGGTATCACACTCTATGCCGGCATTACCCAGAAATTCCTCAAGGAACTGCAGAACATTCGGAACGGCTCCACCAGACTCCTCCTCAACATCCACTGCCACATCATCAGCCACCTGAAAGACCTCTACTAGCTAGCAGTCAACATAAGAATCATCATCCGGCTTCTCATACATGACTACAAAGCCATACACGACGCTGAACCTGCGTACCTTAACCACTGCCTCGTATTTCACGCACCCACCAGAGACCTCCGCTCCGCCCAACTGGCCCTGGCCTCCGTCCCACGTATCTGCAAGACCACTGCTAGGGGAAGATCCTTCTCCTTCCTTGCAGGAAAGACCTGGAACACCCTGCCTCCCCACCTTAGGCAATCACAGTCACTGGCTCAATTCAGGAAGGACCTCAGGACCTGGCGCTTCGACTGAACCACAGTGCCTTTGGTGGATCAGCAGTAACAACTCCTCCCCCCCACCCAAGCACCTTGAGAGCCTTACCGGCGAGTAATCATGCTTTACAAACCACCCGATTGATTGATTGTTTGTTATAGAGATTCAACTGCTCCCAAATGAGGTCTTCACTCCCCAGCGGTCTCCTGTAAGCCCATTTTTTGCCCCATGCTGCTACTAAGTAAAATGTTAAAACGGGGTGGGCGGTGTAGCATTGAGGGTCGGACCATTGTTTTCAGTCAGATTCATTACACAAACTTGCTCAGCCTCTTCCTGCAAGTGCCAAAATGTAAATGAGGTGGGATAGAGGGTGAGGCGATGGGAGAGTGAGAGCAATTTATTGGGGCGCATGCAACCTGCACAAGACAACAAGAACGATGAAACCTCAATGTGGACTGAATCACTGGAGCTCAAAGCGAGACTGCAGGGCTGCATGACCTGCATGCTGACCGCTCCCTGCCCCTCTGAACGTCGACGCCATGCCTTGGCTCGCTCATGCTCAAGGCTGGCACTGCACACAAGTTATGCACTTACACGGCGCCAGCCCCGCATGTGTTTGAGATACTTTGTTAGTATGCCTCTCCCTTGAGCCAACTGCGTCTTCTGAAGACTGGTGGCTGTGCTGTGGGCTTTGCTTTCAATCTCCGGCCTGCTATGACCAGTTCACGTGCATTTTTCTTTACACGAAGCCACCCTAGGCGGAGGTTTCTGGGTGGAACGTATGGCCGCGAGCCACAATATTGTCTTAGAAGTTCAGATTGTTTTTTTTGAGTTTGTAATTTTGTTCGAGTTACATAACAAAGGGCGTCGCTCAGTCGAGCGTGAGAAGTCATGTGTAGTCAGCGCATGCAGGCGTCGTTCTGGTATTTCAGCTTCTCTTGATGAGTAACCGCCGTGCTGACAGCAATTGCGGACTGCATGTTCTTGTGTTCGTGACCGGATTTTTTTTTTAAGAATCGGAGCGGCATTCACAGATGCAGCAGTTTATCATGAGTTTGTACAAACCAAATGCACAGAACTGCACTTAACACAGCACCACAGGGAACAGAGGATAGACTGTCAAAAGTACACCTGGAGCCACCTTTCTACCCGAGCACAGTCGCACGGAGCACTGCCCTACCAGGCTCTATTTTCTTATTTTGGCATCATTTGCAGCCACGGCAGTTTTTAGTGCCTTGGGTCGGGTCTACACAGATCTAGTTAGTTCACTACAGATCACCCTTGTATTGGTCCACAGGCTTCCACTCAGAGAGTTGTTTTAGAAATCGATAAATAGGCTTCAGTGCTGTACGAGAACCGGTACGTAATATTTTTGCGAAAGGACATCGATTTTGACAGTCTTATACAGCCAAATTGTACACTGTGACTGGATACAAATCCTGTTTTGCTGTTCGGTGAAGGTAGAACATAATGATTCAGCATCAAAATGCTACATTTTTTTTTGCTGTGACCTACAGAAAAAAATATGTATTTGGGACGGAAATGCAAAAAAAGATAATAAGGGGAAATACTGCATGATAAACACCATTTAAAAAATGTTAATAGCAGAAAGGCTATGTGTAAAGTCCATTACAGCAAGCACTGTCTATGCCAGTGAGTCTGGCTTTAATGTGCTGCATCTTGCACTTTAAAGAGACACCCTACTGACCCAGCACTTAAAAGGACAGAGTATTTCACTTCTTGTCTACTGACAACAGGAGTGAGTACCGAGCATCTGCTTGGTCTGGAGCGATGTGATATGGGCACCACCAAGAAGAGTACATGAAAAGAGGAACGAAGCATGCGAGAGGGCACTAAGGGCTGAAGCCAAGAGCTGAGCTTCTCAGGACAAGTGTCAGTCAGTCAGTCAAAATTCTTTATTGCGATAACTTAATATCATACAAAGACAATGGCATGAAATCACAAACAACAAATACCATGAGTAAAAACAGTTAAAACAGTTAAAAAACATTTAAAAAGAAACATTTTAGTTAAAATCATTGTACGCCATGTTATATTTCATTGATAAAATATTAGTACAAGGTACTAAAGTGCAAAGTGCAGAAAAAAGTGCAATTTTTCCATAGGTGGGTCCCCACATAGATATTAAAGTAAGGTAACTACAAGCCCTGATACACTATAATCTAGGATTCTTGACCAAAAATTACCAGCAGCCAGACTAGTTGATAAACGAGTCTGGGCTACAAAAGGAGGTAGGCACATTTTTAAGTCTAATGTTCCTACTTCTTATAGCTCTCACCAGGAAACTTGCCACATAAAACATGGTCCTGGGAGTTTGCAACATTTGTAGGTAAATAAGAGCAGGTCTGACTAAGATAAATCCTGCTTCCTTGAGTATAGGAACAAGAAACAACTTCCGGGCATCGTTATAATAACTGCAGAACATTATAAAATGCATTGTACTCTGCTCCGAAAAGAGATCACAAGAACAGGGCGAGGCCTTTTCAGGGGTGCTCCACACAGGAAAAGAACCTAAGTTCAAATGAATCAAATTAAGTCGAAAACGGGTTAAAATGAACCTGTGGTAGGGATGAGTCACCACATTGAGGTAGTTGTCAGGACCACTAGGTATAGCCAGCAAAAGACTGGCCCTAACACAGGGTTTCTTTAGCTCAGTTTCTTCCCTCTCCAAAGAAAGGAGCTCCTTCATAGCCACCTTGGTATAAACAACGTCATTGGATGTTATAGAGTCAGTGACCGAGTATAGTTCAGGCCTCCCCAACCTAGAAAAGCTATCCTTAATGTACATCAACCATCCAATCCTATGTACATTGTCTAAAGTCAGACAGTCCCTTATTATAGTATGATTTAGGGGAATTTCAGAATTAAGCCACATCTTAAGCCAGGCGATTAATGGTGCTGTTTTAATCAGATCAGCGATGTAGCCTTCCCCTAATTCCTGATGGACGGTATAGGACGGGGTTGACTGCGGAACACCCAAAACAGATCTAAAAAATTTGTTTTCCGCAGTCTGGATGGGATCAACTCTTTTATAACCCCACAGTGAGCCACCATATGAAGCTACTGAGATGCATTTAGCTTTATATATTTTACTGATAGCTGCAAATGGCCTACCCCCCAGTTTTTTTGAAAACCCATGGAGGGCAGCGGAAGTTCTGGCCAGCGTGGCTACTCTGCTTTTTACATGGGGACCCCAACTACCTTTCTCATCAAAGGTGATCCCCAGGTAGGGGAAAGAGGTGACACAAACAAGTTTTTCCTGGCCACAGAAAAAGGTTTTGTGAAAGGATTTCCTTGAGGCCCGGCCCATGAGCATAACCTGAGATTTTTTCGCATTTATTTTCAGGTCTAAGGAACCCATAAAGGATTCAAAAGCGTCCAAAAGCCGTTGAAGCCCCACCCCTGTTCGGGCAAGGAGAACCGCGTCATCCGCGTACAGAAGAACTGGTATGCCCTGTTCCCCTGCACGTGGGATGTCGCTTGTAACGCCCCTTAGGGCGGGCTCTAGAGCGTTCACATACAGCGTGAACAGTAGTGGTGCCAATATACATCCCTGTCGGACTCCCCTTTCAGATGCAAACACATCAGTGCACCTTCCGTTAGTGGAGACTCTAATTTTAGCAGAAAGGCCCGAGTGGAGGTCAGACAATAGATTGACTATGGATCTGTCCAGGCCCATGTCAACTAGTTTACCCCAGAGCTTAGATCTATTAACCATATCGAATGCAGAGGAGAGGTCCATGAACCCTAGGTACATGGACCCATCCTTGGCTCTGGTATATTTCTCAATCAATAGATGGAGGTTGAGACACTGGTCCAGGGTACTTCTCTTGGGTCTAAACCCATATTACACATTGCTCAAGATATTATTCTCAGAAGCCCATTCATTCAATTTCGCTAATAGGACTCTCCCTAGAATCTTAACAGAGGAGTCTATCAATGAGATGGGCCTGTAGCATGCGGGGTCCTGCCTATTACCTTTTTTGAAAACAGGAATAATTGTTGATGTTTTCCATGACTCAGGAATATTGTCACGATTTAAGGCATTGAAAACCCTGCAAAGCAGTCTTGACCAGAAGTTAGGGAAGCATTTAAAGGCGTCAGCAGGAACACCATCTGGTCCCGGTGCCTTTTTGGTCAGAGTGCGATCAATAGCAACTAAAACTTCCTCAACTTCAAAGTGCAGGTGATTTCCTGGTATAGTAGTAGACGGTTCCTGTGCACAGTTCTCGACATGAAGATGGTTTGTTGTGCACCAGATGGACCATTGCACTGTTTGGGGGGGAATCTACGTCATCGCAAACACACGAAAGTAAACAAGGATGTATGTTAAAATCCCCTAAGAAGATGATTTCAAATGCGTTAACATCTTCACTATAGACTGACAGAAAATCATCCAATCTACCGAGACTATATGACGTGTAATCGGCAGCATTGGAGTTATAAAAATTAATAAACAAAATATTAGGAGAATCAGCTCGAGACAATTCAACAATAAGACAATGCACAGATCCTGAGTCAAGTATCTTGAGGCAACCCTTGATGTCAAGTTTGAAGAGGCTAATCAGGCCCCCCTTCGCTCTTCCTGCTGAGCTAGCCACAGCAGGGATACTGAAGTAACTATAGCCATCAAGAGAAAAACTATTGTTAGTGTCCCAAGTTTCCTGTAAAGCGATAATGTCATACTTGGATATAAAATTTAACCATATTACATTATCTGCTTTTGTCTTAATGCCAGCGATATTCCAGGTAAGAAAGCTAAAAACAGGCACATTATTTCCAGACTGTACAGGATGTTCTGACTGAAGTCAATCATTGTGGTCCAAAAAGGATAGGGGTGCAAAACGATTGGACAGTAAGAGGGGTTGAGCAAAAGGATTCTGAAACCCTTGGGGTACTGATTGATTCACAGTGTTGCAAGTATGTTCAAAACCCCATCTGTGGTGTAAATCAGAGTTAGAATCCCAACCAAAGGCTGGTGTTTTAGGGTATGTAACATTCTGTTGTTCACCATAAAAGAATTTTAAGGTTAATGGTACAACAGAGCCCTGCCTACGTTGTGGTGGGAGTAAGTTAATAAGGATATTAGGTAACACACCTGTGTGTGTAAAGCTTACTGCCACACAATCCCCCTTGAATTTTTTGGGGCGATTACCCAGCCATGAAACCCTCTTAGCGGTTTTGATCTCTTGAGCTAACTGCTGACCACCCCCTGGAGCTAATCTCATATTTGTTGTGAGCCACTGTAGGGCTTTGTTAGACAGGGAGGAAGAAGATTCCTCAATACCGGCTTCTAATGGTGGAACATTAGCCAGAACTAGGACAACAGGAGAAGCTTCAACTATAAATTGAAGAGGGTCGGTTGGCTGAGCATGTACAGGGGGTATCTCAACCATTAAAGGACCGTCCCCACTGTTACTAACAGAACCGCTAGTTGTTTGGTCAGGGAGCTGGGGTGGTGGATTATTTGGGGCAGAAACTGTGTTCTCCCCCTCTTGATCGTCATCCTGCCTGCTGTTATTACCCATGTTTGACACTGTTGTCATGACACCCTCAGTTAGTTTGCTCATCTGCCCTCCCAATTTTTTAACTTCAGATTGAAGTTTGTCAATCTTAGAGAGCAAAGGCTTAACAATGGATTTAATTTTCATATCTATTAACTCCGCAAATCTGTCGAATAACTCCTCATCAAGACTGATGATAGGCTTGGCTCTTCCCCCTCCAGCTTCCTTAAGAGGAGCTTTTGGGGTGTTTGCCCTCTTCCTCCTAGTCCCAGATCTTAGTCCCCCCCGCCTAGGCGGGTTTTTAGTTTTCCCAGAATCCGGGCGGGAAGGAAGTTCAGTGATTGAAGTATCTTCATCTGTGGGGGATGCAAGAATTTCCTGGTCCTCATCACTGTCCGATTTATTTCCAAGGTCCACTATAAGAACCTCAGAACCAGATCCAGATGGTGCATTGCCAATCAAGGGGCCGGATTCCTGTGTTGTAGGACAGTTAAAACAAGCATCAGAGAAAGTCTGCTAGGACACTGAATCCTCAGGTGAAGGGGTTAAAGAGGGGGACAAGCAGTGTAAGTCAGGTGACTGACTAAGTCCCAAAGATTCTCTCCTTTGTGAGTTAATTTTTTCCACTGTTTGCACCAAATAGTTCTTCATATTGTTAGCTTGTGGTACTGAACCCTTTTTTGACATTATGGGAAATATAGCAAGGTGCCTGGGCTCCTGAGGGTACACAAAGGGCTAAAGCAAACAAAACAGTCTTACTTGGTCCATAGAATGCCTCGTGTGCCACTAGCAGGGTTTCTGGCCCTGCCCCTGCCTCCTCCTGCCGATGAGGGCCGTAGAGGGCCCGCCCTTTGCCCGGGCTTCGCCCCGGGCGTCCCGCGACGCGGGGGTGCTCCTCCTTTTCAGCGCCTCTGTTGGCGCTCTCTGTGCGCTGCCGCGTCACTCGGACGCGCCGCCGCGGTGCCTGCCGGGATTTGGAGTCTCCCGGAGCGGCGGCGCGGAGTCTGTGATCCCTTGACTCTTGGCGGTGGCGGCGGCGTCGGCAATGGCTTCAGCCTTCCTCGTGCGTCTATCAGGTAAGAGGATATGACTCTCGGCGGTGGCGGCGGTTTGAAAATAGTCTCCCCCGCTCTGCCGGGGTGCTCCTCCTTTTCAGCGCCTCTGTTGGCGCTCTCTGTGCGCTGCCGCGTCACTCGGACGCGGTGCCTGCCGGGATTTGGAGTCTCCCGGAGCGGCGGCGCGGAGTCTGTGATCCCTTGACTCTTGGCGGTGGCGGCGGCGTGGGCAATGGCTTCAGCCTTCCTCGTGCGTCTATCAGGTAAGAGGATATGACTCTCGGCGGTGGCGGCGGTTTGAAAATAGTCTCCCAAGTGCCTTGAACCCTAAAATGTCTTAAACAAGGTCCAAGTTCCTACTAGTAATCTGTGGAGGATAAATCTCACGGAGGTAAATTAAGTAACACACGTAGCAGCTACCTGTAGCACAATCTGAAGGCGACACATAAGATATTTAAGTAAGCCAAGCAAGATTACAGTCCTGAAATCCAAATAGGATTAGATATCTGCCTGGATTGCCAGCCTTCTCCCTTCAACTAAGGGGCAAGCAGCAATTTTTCGAATGCTCCCCAGAATGGGGTAGTGTGTACTAGATATCTTGTTGCCACGCAGACAGAAGGTAAGATCAACCCTGATAGTAAAACCATCCATTTTTTTTGCTAATAGTAATAGGGCTGGGAGTGGGCCAAGAGCCACTGACCGAGGTCCAGGGTCAAGGATGATCACCCTAAAACCAATACCTCAGCTTTATTTGCATTAAACTTCAAAAGGCTACTGATTGTTAGATATGCAACTGAAGCAAGACATTCCCAATGTTTAAGGGGAATGTTAGTGTTACTACCACCTTTTTGCATCATTAATTGAATATCGACAGTATGGGTAAAAAAGTAAAGTCAAAAGAAAAACTTGATTTAATTCCACCGTTTTTCAATTTGAAGTGTTCCATAAAATGCACAATAATTCTTAATCAATGTCCAGTGTTTTGTTTACTTTTAAAAAGAAAAATAACTTAAATGCATACACACTAAAAATTAACTTAAACATATACATAAGGAAATTAAGACCTCTCTAGCACCACCTGAACTAGAGATCTGCTTAAGAAGCCGTTTTAGGGGTAAACCGAGGATAGACCTTCTGTGTGGTGCCTGGCAAGGAGTTCGCAATAGGATGTTCTTTTTTTACTGTAGTTGTCACCAAGTTCTCAATGTAAAAAGCGGTAGGTTTGCTGCTTTCCTTGCTCTTACTCGCTCCTACAAATGATATTTGGGTTACTGACTAATTTTTAAAACTTGTGTTTTTATCTACCAATGCTGTTTTTAAACATCTTACCCATCTAGTTTTATGTTTGTGTTCTGTGACTTTTAAGACGCCCCTCGGGCTAAGTAGCGCATTATAAGATGGACTTCATTCAAGACATGCTTTTAGTCATTTATGCATTGTGTTGCCACAGTGAAATAATCTTTATTAGTATCACCTGGTAAATTGGCTAGACAGTTAGTTTCACTTACTTATCAATCATTGGCTCCCTCAGTGTTCCGATCAAGCCATGTTCCACAGCGGCAGGTGCCGATTGCGGCGAAGGCTTTGGAGGGCCGGAAACACTCGGCATTGACTTCCGGGTCATAGGGGGCATCCGGTGAGTGCGCACCAGTTTCCTGAGGTATTCTCTACTTAGGCAGGATGCCGGTGTGGACGCGCAACGGGCACGCCATAGGCAAGCCCATCTGTGCCCGTCCATGCCTGAACCGGGCCCAGGGCCACAACCCCTGTCCGATCCATGTCAAATAAGGGGCCTACACTTACCTACTCTAAAAACACACTTTTGAGTCTCAATAGGGCTATTGAGACTCTTACTTGTCCTCAACTTGATCTACTATTATTGAAGCCCAAATCATGCTTGTACTGCTCCTCAAAATTATTTCTATTTAGAAATTCAAAAGCTTGCATTAGTGAGAAACAGTTCACCCGCAACAATCACCTTCCCCCAAAACGGTCTCAGGCCTGCTTATTATCACAAGGTCTCTGTAGTAATCTTTGTGTTAAGTTTTGTACATATCTTGTATATTGCCAGTGCCTTATGCTAATGATTCTTAGAATACTCTAACACTGCTTAGTTACTGTGAAATGTTTATGGATTTACCCTTGAACTAACTACTGTTGGAGCTGGATACTTCTTTGCCTGGCTCACATCCATGTAACCAAATAAACTTCTACTACTCAAGACAATCTTCTGTTTCCTACAAGTTACTTCAGTCTCTTATCAAACATAATTTAGAATTTGAAGAGCTATTGACAACTCACAAGATTGACACAGCATTTGTTACTGAAACTTGGGTAGACAGTACTTCCGATTTCATCCCTAGCTATCCCATCAGGATTCACAATAATCAGGAATGACAGACAAGACAAACGGGGAGGAGGCTTAGCAATCTTTCTTAAGGACACTAAGACAATAAAGAGTTCCCCCTCAGGAAGTTGCAATGACTGTGAACTGCTAGCCTTCAAAATCACCTTAAGTGATAACTATATGTTCAAAGAAATGTTTTTGTACCGACCTCCTGGTGCGAAAAATAGATTCACAGAAATCATTAGCCCTGTTATAGAATCAGAGGATTTTTCAATATTAGGTGATTTTTAACTACCATTTAGAAAACCTAGAAGACCACAGCACAGCTTCCATTGTTGTTATGATGGCCAGTGCCTCACTGAAACAGATGGTCAAGCATTACACATGCGAAGCTGGTCATACTCGAGACTGAATTTTCACATCGAATCCTCTTCTAAAAATCCAATAAATGTTCCCAATCGCCTGGTCAGACTATATAGCCATATTGTTTGCAGTAACCACCACACATCATATCCCCCACCACCATAACTCTCATAGGACACAAGAAGGGCGCAACTGGAGGAATATCGACCCCCAGTTGCTGCAATCTGCTTTGGCATCCTCAAAGCCTGACCGCACATCCGAGGCAAACATGGCAACAGGCAATTTCACCAACTGATTTGAAACTGCAGTAAACACACTAGCCCCGGAAAAAAGCTTCACTACCATGCGTAAGAAAAACTCTGAACTGTGGTTCTGTGACGCTTTGCGGGCACAAAAACAACTTCTTAGACAGTCAGAGGGACGGTGGAGAAGGCAGGACACTGCAGCAGATAAAATATCATATGCTCAGACACTGACTATAAAAATATGATTCTGGAAAAAAAAGGAACTATTTTTCAGAGAAATTTCTGCAGGCCGGCAATTCTAGCAAAGTATTCTTTGCAACATTAAAGACACTAGTGAAATTATCTGAGACATCAAAAGGGGACAGCAGTGTGTAAATCTGTAACCAACTTGCAAGGATTTTCAAGGACATAGTACAGACCGTCTATAGTTCCCTTACAGATAGGGGCATCGATAGTGCAGACAACACTCTAACAAAAACACTCCCCTGTTCTGATAAAGTTCTGGCATCTTTTGATCCTCCGAACACAGGACAAATATCCCAGGTAGTTAGATTACTAAAGTCCGGAGCACCCACTGACCCATGCCCCCCAAAAATATTTCAGATGGTACCTGATATCATCAGTGAACAACTCGGGAATACTCTTCAAAGAAATAATGAGCTCTGGCATCTGCCTTGACTCTTGGAAATTGGTATCAATTTTTTCCCTTATAAAAAACCTAATCTGGATCCCAGCGAGACTAACAATTATAGGCCTATTGCTAGGATCCCATACCCAGCTAAAGTCCTGGAAAAAATCCTAAACACACAATTAACAGCCTTTACTTCCTCGGCGGACCTGTTAGATCCCTCACAATATGGCTTCAGACAGGGGCACAGTACGGAAACTGCCCTGGTTAAGGCAGCAGAGGAGCTTCGAGCAATACTCGGGTGCCAAAGCCACCCTGATACTTTTGGATCTCTTGGTGGCTTTTGACACCGTGAGGCATGATATCCTAATCGGAAGGCTCTTAGAGTCAGGAATTAAGGACTCTGCCCTCAATCTGATTAAATCATATCTGAACGATAGGTTTCACTACGTGCAGATTGGCGATTCATGCTCAGAACAGTTTATGCTTCCTTGCGGGGTGCCGCAGGGCTCCTTGTTGAGCCCCACATTGTTCAACTTGTATGTGACCCCCTTGGCTGACATCATCAGGCAGTTCGGCTTCTCATTGGTTTCCTACGCGGACGACACTCAAATAGTGGTGTCCATTTCAAGCAATTTGGAGGAAACTGCGGACCGTTTTAACCAATGTATGTTCTGTGTCGACCAATGGATGAGCACGAACTGACTAAAGCTGAACGGAGGAAAAACAGAGGTTCTCCTGCTGGGCTCTGATACATGTTTTTGGTTGCAGAGGTAGGGGCCTGCTGGCATGGGAGATCTTCCAGTCCCAGTCGGTAAAGTGAGAAATTTGGGTATCATCTTCGATGATAAACTGAAGTTTCATCATCAGATTAATAAGGTTTCATCTTTGGTCCTCCTGAGGTTAAAGACTATCAGGAAAGTTCACGCTTTCATCCCCTAAAGCAGTAAAAACACTGGTGACCGTTCAAGCCTTGGCCAGACTTGATTACGGAAATGCATTGTATGCGGGCCTTCAAAAACAGCATCTACTCAAACTCCAGCGGGCACAGAACGCAGCGGCCAGAGTATAGTTGGACATCCCAAAATTCCAGTCTATATCCCAAGGCTTAAGAAAACTTCACTGGCTCCCAGTGAAAAAGCAGATAGTTTAAAACCCTATGCTTAACTCATAAAGCACTGCATGGAACTGGTCCCTCGTACCTGAAACAACACTTCACCTGGTACCTTCCTGCAAGAAACTTAAGATCATCGCAGAGCAAACTCCTCCAAACCCCCAAATTTAAAAAAGCTTGTTGGGAAGGTAGAAGCTTTGTTTTGGGAACAGTGAAACTATGGATCTCACTTCTGATAGACATCAAGAACAGCCCTACGTTACTCTCCTTTAGAAAAATCACAAAAAACCTGGCTGTTTTCCAAATAAAGTTCAATCGTCTCTGTAAATTCTGGCAAACCTTTCCGCATAGCGCCTAGATGCCTAAGAGCATTCGTGTGCGATATACACTTGAAAATCAAATCAAATTAAATTCTCGATTGCGCTTGTCTTAGAGTTACCAAGGTCTCTTCCGAGCGCACTTGTCAAAGAGTTCATAATGTAAAACATGTTTCATAGAGTATTGAAGCAGAGGAGTTTCGTGCTGTCCCAGATTGCAGTTGTGAACTTGAAACTCAGAACTGAGTAACACACAATTAATCAACGTCCACCCACTGCTTTCATTTGAAAAAGAAAAGTACTTCAATGCTAAATAACTAAAAACTATACTCCAAATTACTAATGCTTAGAAGATTTCGGGTGTAATTACAAATTGCAAACCCCTTTTGGGGTTACACAGGTTAATAAAGGTGCACATCATATATCCTAAAAAAAATCATAGAGATACTTAACCCTGTAAATTCAGTCAGCTCCCTTTATCTGTGAAATACTATGTGGTAATGTGCGCATCACCTCTCTTTAATTAAAAAAAAACAGCAGTGATCCTCTATGAACCTACTGGAAAAGTATAGCTTTTCACAATAAAACATGGGAGTTTTGCCTAAAGAGACCCCTCAACTATCTTATGCAGCCCAAAGTATATACTGAGATGAACCTAGTCTCCCTCTGAGAGACCACTATTATGTACTGTGGTCAGACCTAACAAAGGCCCTCTATATTTAAACCCCTCCCTACTGCATTTGTTAGCGAGTTCACAATATTAAACAGTTACTATTATGTATTACATACTTCAAAATGTAAATCCCCTTTCTTTGGTTTTTGTCATGGCCCTCACAACTTAAAACCCTTTCCTATTGTATTTGACAGAAAGCACACAATGTAAAACTCCTTGATTTGCTTTTGTCAGACAACTTACAATGTAAAACCCCTACCTGTTGCATTTGTCAGAGGGTTCGCATTGTAGAGCCCGTCGTATGGTGTTTAGAAAGTTTTCAATGTAAATACCCTTCCTACAAAGAGTAACTGACTGGTGTTCGTATCGATGGGAGGCTATAGCCGTTCTTCCTGATATTGGAAGTCTATATTATACAGTGCATATTGCCAGGATGAATCTGGAAATCCTTTATCAATAGTTGAGAAGACTATGAGTATGAAGGAACTGAAATCCTGAAGAAGCAAATTAATTTCGCGAAACACGTGTTGGCTTGGCTGTTCTGTACCACTACTGTGTGAAGAGAATTTTGTGATCAAGCATATGATGTATTTCAAATGTTACTTCTACCAAAGTTGAAGACAACTTTTTCATGTCTGAACAAGGGCGGACGATAATAAAATAATTTTTCATGGACACTTAAGATCCAAAGAGTGTGTTTTTCTCAGTGCATAACCTAACCCTTCCTACTATATTTGTCAGAGTTCACATTGTAAAACTCTTTCTTGTTTTACTTGAGAAATCTGGGTTAGGAGGACCCAGGGCAACAAGATTTACTAGCCCCAATAGTGTCAATGTAAGTCTTTAACCTCTAATGTCTTAGGGACTTTGGACCACAGAACCTTAAACTGTGAACCAAGTGCTCTTTCTAACACTTGTTTCTAAGGATAACTCTGTAGAGCAGTACAAGACTGACTCTGTGAAGTTCTGTGCGCTACAAACTCAGAATACAGCAACACGCAGCAATGAAACTCAATAAATTAGTATCCAGCCACTGCTTTTTAGGCCGAAGCCTACCAGACATCGCAGTTGTCTGGTTTGCTAGCGACGACTTGTGGGCATTCTGAAAGCTTCCATCAGAATGCATTCCACCCATTGCTGGCAATGGGCTTTGTGGTTTGTAACTCACATTTGCTTGCTTTCTATTTCCTAGCTTTATTTGCATACCTGTCAACTTGAAGAACAATCTCACCACGTGAGAAGGGACATGCCTCGTACAGAGAAGTACCTATGAGGCACTTTTGAACTGCACCCTGCCCCAGGCCGCCTCCCCCCTCAAAAAAAGAAACCTTGCTGGGGCTGCTACTGATGTCTTGTGGTGTTTTCACACCCCTTAATGGGTGTCGGCAGTGCAAAGCTTTGGAAAATACGTTGGAATACCACTATTTACAGTGGTTTTCAGCTTGTTTTCCGTGCCACTGTGTGATATTGGCTTCTCACCAGGAGACCGTGTGAATGGATCCGATATTGTTTGTCACACGGTGGTACTGTGTCAGCTGGCAGGTATGTATTTGTTTTAGGATGTCCAGCTTGAGTATGTCTGACCGGTGCAGCATTGCTTATTTACTGCTGTATCCTTCAGAGTGCTTGTTTTCTGTAAACAGGTCTTTAAATCTTGTTCTTATCTCGTCACATTTGCTGTACAAACTAACACAGAGGTAAAAAATAAGTCTCTGTCTAATGATGGAACTTGGTGTTTTCTTTCTCTGACTTCAGAGTGAGAGATTTTATGTGACAATATTGCTAGGAAAGGCTTTTGTCTAGTACTCAAAATGATCTGTGCTCATATTTCTAAATATATCAGGATAAGGAAAGTACCAATGCAGTTTAGTTTGTAATTCAGAATTTTTGAATGCGATCAAAACACATCAATATACTAAGTGATGACATTTCCACATATCGTTTGTGCGCTATATAGGTTTATCATTAAAACGGTATGTTTGTGCAAATGTAATGGTCACTTCAATTGAAAATTTGATGTCTGTAATAGCAGTGCGCTACCACACAATGTATACGCCACACTACGTCACTCTACACCACTCCACTGTACAACAGCGTACTCCACTCTATGACCCTGCACTCTACGCCACACCACTACATTTTACCACATTCCGCAACATTCCACTCCACCTCCCTCCACAAACTCCACAGCACTCCATGCCCCTCCACTCGATGCCTCTCCACTGAGAGTGAACCTCCACTCCACTCTACCACAATCTACCTCACTTAAGTCTACCACAATCTACCACATTCTCCTCCAGTCTACTCCATTGCAATTGACCCAGTGTACTCCACTCTACCCCATTCTCCTCTACCCCAATCTACCCACTCCACTCGTCCTTAATCTACCCCTCCAATCTAACCATCTTTAATCTACACCCTCCATTCCAATCCATCCCACTCCATCCAAATCTACTCCACTCCAATCTACACCACTCGAATCTACCACCATCTACCCCACTCAACTCTACTCCTGTCTACCCCTTTGCAATCCACTCAATCTACTCCACCCCAATCTACTCACTCCACTCTCTCACAATCTACCCCACTCCAATAGAGTCTAACACACCACCGCAATCTACCCCAATCCACCCCAATTTACACCACTCAAATCTACCACAGTCTACCCCACTCCAATCTACCCCGCTACAGTCCACCCCGCTACAGTCCACCCAGTCTACTCCACTCTACCCCACTCCCCTGTACACCAATCTACCCACTCCACTGTCCCACAATCTACCTCACTCCAAATTACCTCACTCCAATTTACCCCACTTCAGTCTAACATACTCCACCACAACTACCCCAATCCATCGACTCAAATTTACTCCACCCAAGTCTATCCCACTCCAATATACATCACTCAATTCTACAATAATCTACCCCACTCCACTCTACCTGAGTCTACCCAACCGCAATCCACTCAATCTATTTCACTCTACCCCATTCCACTGTTCCCTAGTCTACCCACTCCACTCTCCCTCAATCTACCCAACTCCAATCTAACACACTCCAACACAATCTACCCCACTCCAATTTACCCCACCCCAATCTACACCACTTCACTGTACCCCAATCCACTCTAATCTACCCAACTCCACTCCAGTCTACCCCACTCCACCCTAATCTATCTGACTTCGCTCCAGTCTACCTCCCTCTACTCTACCACAATCCAAACCTCTCTACTCCAATCTACCCTACTCCAATCTACCCTACTCCAATCTACCTCATTCCAGTCTATCCACTCCACTCAAATCTACTCCACTCCATTCCAATCTCCAAAACCCCAATCCACCCCAATCTATTCTACCCTACTGTACCTGACTCCACTCTACCACACTCTACCTCCATTTACTACACCCTGCTATACCCGACTCCACTCCAATCTACACTACTCCACTCCACCCTCTCCTGTCTACCCTACTCCACTCCAGTGTACTCCACTCTAATCTACCCTAGTCTACCCCACTGCATTCCACCCAATCTACCACCCTACCTCAGTCTGCCCCACTCCACTGTACCCTGGTCTACTTAATCCACTCTCCCATTATCTACCCCACTCTCAATATACCCCACTCTCAATCTACCCCACTCCGATCTACCCAACTCCAATCTACCCCAGTCCATTATAACCCACTACATCACAATCTACCCTAATCTACTGCAGTCTACCCCACTCCAATCTACACCATTCCATTCCAATCCACCCCACTCCACACTACCCCAGTCTACACCACTCCACACTACCCCAGTCTACACCACTCCACTCCACTCTACACCACTCCACTCTATCCCAGTCAACCCCACTCAACTCTATCCCCCTCCAATCTACTCCACTACAGTCTACCTTAATCTACCCCACTCTGACTAACTTCGCTCTATCCACTCCAATCTAACCTACTTCACCCCATGCCACTAACGTTTAGCCGGTCTAACAGCAGCCACACTGGTGTACAACATGGTTAAAACACATTGCCAAAGTCAATTACTCTTGCATAGGTCAGACCTATTAGCGCGCCAATATTTGTTCTTTAAAATGGAAAAGTACGTTTACTGCACACACCTAAATACTATAATCAAAATAAAAAATATTAACAAGAGTTCATGAGAAATTGCAAGATAGAACCACTCCTTTAGAGGCTTCACAGACTAATAAAGGCACACATCATTTTCTCTAAAGAAGTATCGCATGGGGTCAACTAATCATGAAAATGTAGTCTGCTCTCATTATCTGTTAGGTGACAATTTGTACACTGGCAGACTCAAATCATAAAAACAAGAATTGAGGTCTGCTGCTTCTTCCACCACAGCCAACAATCAATAAAGTAAGCCTGTGGTCTTTGCCTAGAGAGATTCAATACACTGTAGGCAGAGCCCAAGTATACTTTTACATGGACATTACCTCCTTTTCTGAAGACACCATGGGCCTGGTTCACAAAGGTAACTTGTACTTTTGAGTAAATCTGCACTTTTGAGTAAATTTACTACTTTTCGGTATTCACAAACTCTGAGTAAGTTACTACTAAAAAGAAGCATTAGTAAGTCCAGCAGTACACATGGCCAGCCACTGGTACTGCAACACCCTCCCATGGAAAACTATGGAGGTAGGGAATCAACATAAACCTCCAGAGGAAATAATGTCAAATTACATTATTTAAAAATATAAATAGAAATTAATGTTATACAGGTATATAAAAATAGTTTATATGTATTATTTAATTATAAAATATTTGATTAACCTAAATTGAATTTAGTTATGTTGTTTACATTCAAAATAGGTTATTACATATTTTATAATTAAATAATAAATATGTACTATTTATATATTTTTAACATGAATTTATATTGATTTATATTTTTCTATTTCAACTAACATGATTTCCTATGGGGTTTTATATTGTCTCCTTACCTCCATTATTTTCTATGGGTGGGTGTTGCAGTACTAGTGGTTGGCCCTGAGTAGTGCTGGACTTACTACTAAAGTGTAAATTACTATGAAAGTGCAGGTTGTGCATACTGAAAAGTAGCAACCGTACAAAAAAATGTAAACATACTGCAAAAATGCAGTTTGTGTATCAGGCACCAAACATTTTGTGTGGCCGGGTCTAAAGATATGTCTCTCTATTGATTCATATATATATTGGTCATGTGATCAAGGCTGTTCCAACGGCCGAAACGGGTCATGGCGTACTGAATTGGTAGCAATAAACATCTTGCACAAACTCTGGGTCTACGCTCTTTTTTTCGAAATGTGGAAGAAAGCTAGAACGAGGCTATATATTAAATCCAAAGAGTTCAGCAAAGCCGAACGGCGCCATGACCCCTCCACTAGACGACAGCGGTTCGTGCTGGATGGCGAGTCCTTTATATTAAAGTCAATTCACACCTCAAATACCTTGATCCTCTAGGCAAGTATGAAAGCACGAACAGCAACTTGCAACAAAGTAATTTTATTCGGCAATTTTCATCGGCAACAAAGTATCAACTCAACGCGTTTCGGGAAAGCCTTCCCTTGGTCACGAGTCTGGTGATGTGGTTTGGTATTGGTTTAAATAACCATGTGATTTGGACATACAAAAATAAACAGAAACAAAATACTTTCGTTTGCGTTTGATTTACGCTAACAAAGCGGGGATGTTTAACATTCTTTGTGCTGATAATTTCATTACCAAGTCCGAGACAAAATAATATAGGAGACAGTTTATTAATTAAATCCCCAGTTCTTTATAAAGGTGCACCTTCACAAGTTTGCGTCTTTGTTTCTGACACGTATATTACCCAAGTGGGTAAACTGATTACGGCATTCATGTAATTGCATCAAATAACCATCCATAATTCATTCTGCACAAGACATCCACAATATTGCAGAGATTTTCAATAGATGTTCCTTATCAGAATGTCCGTATATATTAATAACAAAAACAGAATAGGTGGAACCAAGGCAAAGCGAATAAAGCCCAAGTGGGCATGTCTTCCAAATGCATGTCTCCAGCAATATTCAAGGCTTTAAGAGATAGTATGTCAGTGCTACAGCATAGATTGTGTCCCCTGTAATAAAAAACAAAATAATACTCTAAGTCACAATACAAAACTTAAAACCAGTTACACAAAACAGTTATAAACATGAGAAGTTAAAAATTCACTGCGGGCATATCCATCTTAGCGAAAACTGATTCTCTGTACGGGAATAACTGAGGTGGCTCTAAAGTATGGAACACTGGTAGATCTATGTAATGATAAAAATAGTACCTAACCCAGGTGCACTTCCAACTCCTCATCACAGTTGTGTACCTGAGGGGTCATTGTCCTATTCTGGATTATAAATTTGGACTCTAACCTGCGCAAACACTGTAAACGGTTGCCACCTCTTTCGTTATGTTTAATGGTGTCCAAGACGCAAAAACTCAAATTCGGGTTTTTATCATGGTGGCTTTGAAAATGTCGAGCGATAGGATAAGTTTTATCCACGTTTTTAATCGCTCGAAGATGTTCTAGAATTCTCAGTTTGGCCTTTTTAATTGTGCTGCCTATATATGTCTTTTTTGCACGGGCAGAACAATGCGTAAACCGCATAATCAGTGTTGCAGGATGTGTGTTCTTTAATTACAAATGGTTGGGCTAGTGATGATAACTTAGCTACCTTCATGTTGTGGCTGTTCTTACAAGCTTTGCAGCTTCTGCAGGTATAGAACCCCAGTACCCCTAGTATCGTATGCGCTCGGGTGCTTCCGGGTGCGCTTACACCGTGCGTATCACGCGGACTTGGCTACGCGCTACGTCACGATGATGTTTTTGTTCGCAGCAATAGCGCAAACGGGACTCTCAATAACTTTGGCACCGGTTGAGCAATCTGCCTGAAAATTTCCTCAAATTTGCCTCGTCGAGCTCCGGTCCTTCCCTGAAAGTTTGGGGGGGGATTCGTGAAGCGGGGGCTGAGATAAAAGGGGGGTCCCAAAACGTGTTTTCCCCATGTTAATTTCCATAGGGTGGTCGAACTCACTTTTAGCCCGAACGGCTGAATGGATTTCCACCAAACTTGGCAAAATTGTACGGACTGGTAGCCCGATGTGCCTTTGCTATGTCTCAAGATATGTGCTTCAGTGGTTTTTGAGTAATTTAGGTTAAAAAAAATATATATATCTATAAGCGCGCCCCGGTACGCGCACCGGGGCGCGTACCGGGCGCGCCACGCGAGGTGCACACGGAAGGCTGATTGGCTCTCGGGTGTCTGTAAACATTCGAAACAGTCCGGAGCGGCCGCCATCTTGTGTCTCGGTAAAATCGAGACACAAGAGGTGGCAAAAACAAAGGGGGAAATGACCAAAAGGGGTCAGAGTAGACCCCCCCTGACCCCCTAGGTTTGATGTGGGGGCCAAAAAAGGGCCCCGCGGAGCAAAAAAAATAATTTCTTTTTTGATTTTCGCGGGGGGAGCGCCCGGTACGCGCACCGGGGAGCGCACAGGGGAGCGTACCGGGGAGCATACCATGGGAAAAAAGAATGACAGTTTCAAAAAAATTTAGCTGTTTTTAAAAAAAATCTTTTTTTTTTTTTTTTTTTCATTAAGTACCTACATGTAGAGACTTAGGGGCAGATTTACAAACCACTTGCGCCACTTTTGCGTCACTTTTCTCATGTTAAACGTGACGCAAAGGAGGCGCAAGGGGCTTGTAAATCTCCCCCTTAAATTGTTGTTTTCCTCTCACTCCACTCCCATACTCACCTTCTTTCAGTCCCCCTGCTTTACTTCCCTTCCCCTCTCTTCCCTTCATTCGCTCCCTCAGTAATTCCTCTTCTCTCACTCACCTTACTTCACTTCACTCACTCCTTCTCTCATTCCCTCTGTCCTCTCACTTTCTCACTCCTCTTCCCTCATTCCTTCTGTCTCACCCTCACTCCCTCTATCCTCTCACTCCGTCACTCCCCCTTCACTCACCCTCACTCATCTTGCAATCCTCACTGTAATCAACTCACCTTTACTCACTCCCCTTCTGTCATTAGTTCCATCAGTCTCTTTCTCCCTTTCATTCAGTCATTTCATCCAAACAGTTATGCAGTACACATTCATTGAAAAAAAGAACAACACAATATGTAAGGAATATAGCTCTTTTTAAAGAATTGGAGGTAGTTCTAAAAAGAACTGGTTTTTTTCTTCTTTTTTAGTTTTTAATTTTTTTGTTACTTTTTCCAAACGTTTTAAAACATTTTTGGTATTTTTTTCAGAACAAAAACAAAACTAGGGAATGCAAAAGTGCTCAACAGGAGCAAAAAAAAAAGGGGAAAAATTAAGGCTGAGGGGCGCAGCGGTGTTCCTCCCTCTTTCTAACAATCAGCTCAATGCTCTGCTCCCCATAACAGAGCAGTTGGTCAAAATGCTTAAAACGAATTTTAATATCTGCAAAAACAGGCTGAAAATTTGGGATCATCACTGCTGGTCTTCCTCTCACCGATGATGTTAAAGCTCCGGTGGAAGTGGAGGGGCCATCGGGTGGTGGATTGCGAGCCGGGGCCCTGGTGCTCTCCTGTGCATAATTAATCGGGTGCCTCCTTTCAACATGCCTGATTAAAGTAGCATTCCCGAAACTATACTTCCGGGTGGGATCCCCACGTGATAGGACAGTGTCACAAATTTTACAGGTGACTTTGGCTGCATTGCATTTTTTCTCCCCCTTTGGAAAAGAGAAAAACTTCCATATGAAGTGGTCCTTCACTTTTCTCTGTGGGGGGGCCTCAGGCAGGAATCCATCCGAAGAGTCTGAGGACTGCTCCTGGGAAGGGTTCTGGGAACCAGACATGGTTGAATTAGATTTTTTTGCAGGAACAGACAAGAGGTGTTGTCTCAGCAAAAGCAAACAGGTTGTGAGGGAAATGGGTGGGGTGTTTCCCTACTTGTGAAAAAAAAACTGTTATTAACCAATGAAAAGTGTTATTTTCAGGTCACATGACCCGACGCGCTTACGCTACGCGCTACGTCACGATTATGTTTTCGTTCGCGATATTGGCGCTTACGGGACGCTCCCCGGTGCGCGCCCCAGGGGCGCTTCATAAAACTATGCTTTCCGGGGCGCGCACCGGGAGCGCTCCAAGGCAAAATATATATATATATATATATATATATATATATATATATATATATATATTTATATATATATATATATATATATACAAAAAAAAGTTTGCCAAAATTGTAGGGACTGGTAGCTTGATGTGCCTTTGCTATGTCTCAAGATATATGCTCAAGTGGTTTTTACGAAAATTAACTTTGAAAAAAATATATATTGGCCTACATTGGGCTATATATATGTTGGAGCCCAAATGTAGCCCAATGTAGTCCAAAGATGGCCACCAGAGACAAAAAAAAACAAATGTAGCCCAAATATCAGCCAGATGTAGCCCAAATATAGCCCAATGACAGAATGTCCCAGAGTGTTCTAAAGAACAACTAGAGCGCTAACAGTCTTACTTATAAACTGAGACTTATAGTTAGGAATTAGCATTTAAAAAACCTTTGAAATTCACTGAAAAAACCATAGGTTTCACACCAGTTATAGTTAGGAATTAGCATTTATGTCATGAGTGATGTCACTGACCATGTCATGAGTGATGTAATATGTGACGTCATCAGCAGTGCATTGCACGCGCAAGTTATAGTGAGTCCAACTAACTATAACGTGGGAATTTCAATGGTTTTATGTCAGTAAAATTTCCAGCTAACTATAACTGCTGTGAAACCTATGTTTTTTTAGTGAAACATATATATATATATATATATATATATATATATATATATATATATATATATAATCTCCGTATTGTATTTACCAGCATTGATAATGTAAAACCCATTCTTAATGCATCTGTAAAATAATTCACAAAATAAAATCCTTCCTATTGCATGTGTCAAAGTTCACAGTATACACCTTCCTTCTATTGCATTTCTCCGATGGTTCACAATCTAAAGTCCCTGTGTATGGTGTTTGTAAAAGGAGTTCAGAACATAAAACCTATTACTGTTGTGTTTGTAATAGAGTTCAAAATGTATAGCCACTCCATTTTTTGGGGGGGAAACTGTTCCATAGAAACCTATTTGATTAAACCAATGCTGTTCACAATAAATAATTTGAGCCGACTGCATTTGTCATAACCTTTCATTGTTGGGGGCGCTGTTGAGCCCACAGCAACATGGCCGCCCTGTAACGTTGTTCTGCCTGCCGGGAACACAGTCTTACAAAATCATCGTCTCAGAACACAGGGAATGCATGGAAACCCCTGCCCTGCATGAAGTGGGAGGAAAAGAACTGCTGACTCACCAGCTTTGTAGCCAAAGTGGCGAAGATAAAGACCCAGGCCAACCTTCTGCGAATGGCGGACGCTAATGGCTGCTCGTGAAGGGAGATCAGATTTGCAGGACCGAGGTGAGGTTTTGACGCAGCTCTGGGTCCCCAGGGGTGCTGCCGGGACCTGTCACGGACCATAGGGACCCCAGTTGGAAAGAACCTCCGGCCCTGCCGCGACCCCCTGCCATGGCTGATATAATCAAAGAACTAGACCACTTGCAAGGCCTGACAAGAGGAGGTGCAGGGAGACGTGGGTAGAGAAAACAGACCGCCACGAGGGAAAGTGCAAAAAATGTACTCTACCTCTGCTGAAAGGAGCCTGAGCCATGTGCGGCGGTGAGTGAACTACAAGTCCAGGTGGCAGAAATAACGTGGAAAACCCAAGAGCGCAGACGAGGGGGCCCAAGTGCCTGGTACTACACGGGCGCAGGGCACCCAGTGGAGGTGAACAGAGACAACAAGGCCTCCCTGCCCCAACCAATAAAGAGATAGCGGCCACTAGAGTGGCGCCCTCCTGGCCCATGCGCGGGCTCCATCACGGACAGCTGTGCTGCTCGGGCCAACCACCACTAGAGTTGCAGTGGAAGCAGGACATTGGCACAAAGGACAATAACTCCAGGTGAGGGGGCCACAGCAAAATCTTTGCCTAAATAATAATAACCAAAATGGTACGTTCACAAGTAAAGTTTGCTGGAGCCCTGCAGTGGGCCCTAGCCACACCACCGTACAGCAACATACCCTCCTGGCAGGCAGGTGACTGCGCAACGCTCTCTCCCCCACAAAGCTTATTGCGCCAGAGGTGAGAACCATTGACAGTACACATGGAGGAGCCATAAAGACAGCGCAATACCAACACCATAGGGCACCCTGGCGCGGAGACTGTGGACCTAGCATCCAACCTACCACTGGCTAGTGAGGGGTTCGCTGCGCGAAGGCGAAGCTCCACAGGTCACTGCAGCGCAGGGAGTGCTAGGTACAAAGAGCAAGCGCTGGACGGCGCGCTGATTGATCATAAATAATAGGGATCAACCAGATCATCACACAGAAGGAATAGCCAAGTGAAGCGGCACATTAATATAAACTACCCTGTCTCTCAAGATGAGGAAAACGGACAGGCAACATATATGCCTCACTTTTGAAGCAAAAAAAAGTTACCAAGATTGTGCAATATGCTAATTCAGACTCTGAACAGGACCCACCTTCGCAGACAAGCGGGTCATTGGAAGCCATGCTGCAGGCCATGCAGCAGAGTCCGCAATCGATTGACAGGAGAATAGACGCTCTCAGTATCCGAATGGACAAGATGACTTCCAAGCTAGAAAAACAAGACCGCAGACTCACCGATGCAGAACAGCATATCTCGGGTGCTGAAGACACCATCCAAGAATTTACCCAAAAACAGTAAAATATGGACAAAGTACTAGTCATCCAAGCCAAAAATGAGGACTTGGAGGCGCAGTTGCGCCATAACAACCTGTGCATAATAGGTGTTCCTAAATCTACCAACACGGGCCGGATGGAAAACTATGCAGAGGAAATGCTGAGGAGTGTCTTTAGCAGTGAGAAACTGTTGGTGGTGTTTATAATAGTCAATAGAGAAAGATTCCCTTTGGGCAGATACACGCTAGGACATTCATTTATACATACACAAATCACAAAGCAACAATGTATTGAGTTAAGAAAATGAAACAAGCAACAAATAACAAATACAAAAACAACTTATATAAAAAGGCAATGCAAAAAAACATGTATAGAATTCATGTCTCACAGTTTATTAAAACAAATGCAATAAAAAAGCTCATAACCAATATGGTTTATGTTCACCGAATCTTTCCACAAAAAAAGTTTACAATATTTGCATAATAAATAACGGGATAGATCAACATAAAGGAAAAGTTAGTTCCTATTTGTAAATAAGGAGATACACCAATGAGATCAGTTAGGCTTAACATCAAAACTGTTGTCTCTGTAGTATTTGAGGTATATCTCCTTATATTTCAGCATCGTCGCGTTTCGGTGAACGCTTCAAAAAAGCAAACACCTTCTTCAGGAAAATAATATAGCCATCCCAAAAAATCTTTAAAATTGTTATAGACCTGTCATTCAGATTCGACAGTATAAAAGTTCATCAACTGGAACACAAACATGTGCTTCCGAAGAACGAGCCTGGCGTTTCTTGTATGTATAAGCCAGCGCTTAAATGGTGGGGCAGCTCCACCCAGTAACAATCAACCTCAGGGGTCTTAAAATTATAGCCTGGCCATGAGGTCCCCGCAAAGAATCAAATTACACATTAGAGTAGCGTCTCGATATATTAAGCAAAGAACACGAGATTGACAGCGGGGCTGATGCCTCCGAGTAACTTTCAAATTTTAATGGCGCCAAAAGGTCGCCCCTCGTATGTTCATAGCCGACGAAACAGGCAGCATAACGAGCGCCCCAACCAAACCTTCTCTGTCTGAGTGTTTATAGTAGAACAGGCACATAAATTCCAACAGGTGCAACGCCCTCCTGGTGCCCCACAGCGTCCGATTATAGCTAAACTATAGAGACAGTGGCATGGTGTTATA
This sequence comes from Lissotriton vulgaris, assembly GCF_964263255.1. Taxonomy (NCBI): domain Eukaryota; kingdom Metazoa; phylum Chordata; class Amphibia; order Caudata; family Salamandridae; genus Lissotriton; species Lissotriton vulgaris. The sequence continues at coordinate 665,809,808 of NC_141697.1, forward strand.
TACCTTTACACTACAGCACACTTGAACACAACCAGATCTGAGAAATACTACCCTTGCAGCCAGACACAACAATGGGATTTTTAAATGATCAATAGAACGCAAACCCTCAATCTAGTCACACGGAATGTTAGAGGATTAAAAAACAAAAAAGAAAGTCAGGCAGGTCTTCGCTTACCTCAACAGGTAACAGATAGATATTGCGCTCATTCAGGAGACGCACCTTACACCACAAGCATATCGGAACACTATGGGCATACGAAAGAGTGGCATCCTCATATTCCTCTTACTCAAGGGGGGGGGGACTCACCCTGATCTGTAAGGGAATCCCCTCCACAACTGTACACTCCGAAACTGATGACCAAGGGAGATTCATTATATGGCATGGGAACTGCAGAGCCACAACACTCACCCTTATACATTTGTATGGTCCCAGTGTGGATGATCCCGGGCTTTTCACCACAATATATAATAGACTATATAAACTACAACTTTCTACCATTATATGGGAAGAGGATTTAAATTTCCCAATAGATCCAGCTAGAGACAGGTCTGGAAATAAACTAAATCCAATCAAACAAGCAAGCAGGGTACTCAAAGAGAGATTGTCAGGCTGGGAACTCCGTGACATCTGGTGGCTTCAGAACCCCGGGAAAACAGAGGGGACATACATTTTGACTGCACACAATATTTGGTTCCAACTGGATTACTGGTTGGTAACCCATAAAGTGAATACTATTTGACCATTCCCCGGTGCTGTTGTCATTGACCCTGCCCACTGACACCCCAAGACCATTCCAGTGGAGATTGCAGGCCTCAGCCTTTACAGATGCGGTTTATAGGGATGGAAAAAAGACGGCTAGTACACAATACTTCAAGGAAAATGAAGGATCTGTAGACTTAGCGATAGTACTGTGGGAAACTTTCAAAGTCACCATACGGGCCGCATGCATCGGCCTCAGGGCTGGTGTCCTATTGTCACTACATGCTAGAATGTCCCAACTAGAAACACAGCTCCGGACGTTCGAGAGAGCATACGAAGCAGATCCTAAACCTCAAGCACTGGCAGATATCAGAACACATCTTCAAGAGTACACAGAAACAGCGCATCAAGAGTTCCGCTTTCTATAAAAAAAAATGGGAGGCAAGGGCGTACGGGAGGGAGGGAGACCGGGGCGCAGTCGTTATTCCCCACATCCAAACCCTTAGCACACATGATGGCACATGGTTGCATGACTCCCAGGAAATACTTAAACTTTGTGGAGTATTATGCGGACCTGTATGGGGGCCGACGGTCTGCCACAGTGTGCAAAATAAGCGCATACTTAAACGACAGTGTCAGCATGGCTGTCACCAGGGCAGAGGGAGTGCCTGGTGCAGCCAATAACAGAAGAGGAGGTGGGCTATGCTATCCGTTCCTTACCTCACATCAAGTCGTCTGGCAGCAATGGGATTCCAAGCGAATTTTACAAAGCATTCCCAGATCTCTTGATACCCCATTTATTAGCTATGTATGACGAGGCATACGATAAACAATATCTCCCCCCTCCCTATGCAAAGCGATATTAATAACCCTATTAAAACCCGGTAAGGCCCTCGAGTATGTGGATTCATACCGCCCGCTGTCTCTAATTAATGCAGACGTTAAGATACTGGCAAAGATCATTGCATCGAGGATTCAGCCGCTGTTACAAACCTTGGTGCTACCGGGCTAAGCAGGTTTTTTACTTTCAAGGTCTATCACACATAACCTCCGTACACTATTCGCGGTTATTCATCAAATAAACCTCTCATTGCCTGTGGCTGCAGTCTTTTTAGACGCTGTCAAGACGTTTGATCCCATACAATGGCCGTAGATGTTCATGGTCCTGGCTAGGATTGGAATTCCGCAAGCAATCTTGAACTGGATCCAATTGCTTTACATAAACCCGGTCGCCCGGGTCCGGATCAATGGTATAATATCAGAGCCAGTGAACATATGCAGAGGAACATGAGAGGGATGCCTACTGTCCCCGATCTTATTTGCTCTTGCGCTAGAACCTCTGACCTGCATCATACGACAAAAGCACTCATCTGCAGCCCTGGGCTTCCAGCAACGGTCTCTCACGATCTCACTTTATGCGGACGACATGGTGGTCTGTATTGGAGATCATTGCACACACCTGGAACCCACGCTAAGGGAATATATCAAATTTGAGTACCAGTCTGGGTTGACTATTAATTGGAACAAGTAATTGGTGTTCCCTCTAACCCCGGTAACCACGCTGCACTAAATAGAGTTCCCGTTTGAGTGGTTCACAGTGTCACTAAAATACCTGGGTGTTTCGATAAGCAGGGACCTGAAGAAGTCAAACGACTAAACTATGGCACTGCCATTATGAAATTACAGGATCAAATAGCTGGATCAGGCCCCCTCTGTCCCTTGCCGACATACTGGCAATAAAGAAGATGATCATCCTGTCTCAATTTTATATTTATTTGTCAACATCCCCATTCCCCTAATGCTAGATTTTTTTTTGTTGACACTGTTGTCTTGCATGACAACCCTTGCCTGGGCAGGCAAACAACCCAGGATAAGCTGGCAGACACTCACTTGCACCTACCCGCAGGGGGGGTTTGATACCCCAGATTTATACTTATAATATTTACATCCCCGTGCCCACTTTGCTCACTACTGGTATCATCCCCAAAGATACATTGCACACACAGCAATTGAGTCGGATGAGGCGCATCTGACACCCCTCAATGTGATGCTAACACACGAGCGCCAAGTGACGAACCTCAAAACTGCAAGTCTGCTAGAGAGCACAATAAGAGCATGGCACCTACTGACAACACGGGCAAATAAGACCCCAATTTATATAGCCAAGCTACCCTTACTACATCCCCCCTCTATATCGGCTTCTAGAGAAACAGGAGCACTGATAACACTACAGGAGGCAGGGATTGGAACCTTGGGAGATGCTTTCCATGCAAGAGAGGTCATCTCGATAGATGAGTTTATTGATAGCCGGAGTGGCCCTCTCATGCTGAAATTGGTATACCATAGATTGAGGTTGGCAATCAAAGCATTGTATCCCTGATTCTCCCAGGCCTCACCCGAACTGATGTCACTGCAGACGTGTTAGTGAGCGCTGACAGGGAGAACCTGATAACCAAGCTGTGTAAGGCAACTCAGAAGGAATGCAAGGCCCTAACTGATACTGCCAGGGAGCTGTGGAACACAGCCTTAGATACACCCCTAACGCCAGAGGACTGAGTCATGTTGCCGGCTACTAGATAAACTCACCTCAAATTGCAACCGAAAAATTATTCATTTTAAATACTTACAACAGGTCTATTATACCCCCAGCAACTTTATAAATATGGGTTATGTCAAGTTTCGAAATGTAAAAGATGTGGGGAGTCGGAGGCAGGTTTCCTCCATCTTTCACGGACTTGCACCCAACTTGAAACAGAGAACACAGATAATGATGGAAATGGTGGGAATCAGAATTCGATGCTCCCCGTGTGGTCTGTTTACTAGTCTTCTCAAGTCCATACCAAGCTCACAGCGCAAACTTGTGGCTGTAGCTCTGTTACTGACCAAGCGCAGAGTATCTATTTGCTGGGGTGGGAAAAAGGTACCAAAACAGACAGAGTGGATGCGAGATCTGGCCTAACGCAAAACACAGCTGGAAACATACGCAGAAGAACTGCCTGAAGCATCAAAGCCACAATACTTTTGGGGCCCATACGTGTCGTATCTGCTCCACAAATAGGGGAACAGAAGACTGATCGTAAGTATGTTCCCAATGTGGGGAGTAGCTTAACATCAGCTGGAGGGTGTGTCACACTCCTGTCTAGGTCTATATTGAGTAGGGGGTCGTGCAGCTCTGTTTTCTGAGTAGGGGGGATAGTTCCTTTGTTAGTTTCTTCTTGGTGGGGATAGTATTAAGATGTATTACACATGTTATGCACGTCTACAATGCAAGCACTATACGAATAGTTAAATGTACATCGTACTGACGTGTACCTGTTAATAATTGTTATTTTTTAAGTTCATAGTTAATTGATCAGACGTATGGCCTCCTACATGACGTTTTGCAATGAACTAAGCTTGTCACTATAAGCAACTCAGGTCTACCATTTTGAGCATAATTTGTGTACTAAAGCACTCTTTTTCTGCTGAAGCACATAACTGCTGCTCCATTACATTCAGTAAGGAGGAGGATCAACATGTAGGTGAAGGCAAAGCACCTTTCACTGTAGTGCCTCTAAACCTCATTTTCTGTTTATCACATAATGTGCTGCAGCTCCTGCGCTGTCAAGCCATACCACAAAAGCAGATGGTAATAAAATGGTGCCTTCTCTTTCTCCACACCACCTTAACCCAAACAGAGAATACAATCTGGTTAGAGTAAATACACTGATTGCTTTACTTTTGAAAACGTCAAGAAACCAAAAGAGAATTAGGAAAATATGCCCCTCATAGAGTAGGACTGCCTTTAAGTAGCCTTCTTCTCTGCAAACTATGGCCTGCAAGCATTTGGCCCATGGAGGCCTCCGTACTAATCCAGGAAGCTTGCTAGTGGTGCACCAGACCATTGGATTCTGCTGAATATGAAGATGGCGTGCATGCATTTCTCAGGAGGTGTCTCCCAGGAACCATATAATTCTGTCTGCCCTTGATGTGACTTTTGTTCTGAACTATAGTGCATTGTGCTGCAAATGCTGTCTGAGGAGTGGCTACTTGATGATTAAACATGCAGTAAAACATTATGCTACACCTTGGTGTGTTTGAAGTATTGTGTTCCCCTCTGTTTTCGGTGTTATTGCCTCTTATCCTAATTGCCATCTGCATATTCATTTTTAACGTTGAAAGTCTGTTTTCTCTGTTCTTGCTTCTAGGACAGCAGGTACAATGCTGGAACGCTGGACTCCCAAGACCAGAAGAAGTTGAGCTTGTCTACCACATCATCTCTCTCACCTTCTCTGTCACAGCCGCCCACTCGCAAGATCATGTCCTCCAATGGAGGTGAAAATTATGTGCCATCTCTGAGCCGCCCAGGCCCACTCCCTCCCTCCTTGAGCATCCCTGTTTCTACCCACAACTTGCCACTTGGTTCACCTGTGCAGCTGAGTCCCTTACCTGTTAAAAACACAATGAACCGCAGTGTTTCTCCTTGTCCAAGGGTATACCTACAGCCAGACCCGAAGCCACTAGTGGACCGACCACAGTCGCCTAGGCCAATGAGTAACTCTCCAACCTATGAGAGCCTTACCTTAAGCCAGCCAGGGCGCTCCTCTTCCCCCCGCCCACTTCACTTGCGACCCATTGCACCAGTGGATCACAATGCTGCCCTCCGCCCTGCTGTGGGTAGTCTGTATGATTATCTGCCCTACTCTGGCCAACCTGTCAGGATAGCTTCTCCCCGACCCATTAGTACTCCTACTGAGATTCCAGTTGTGCAACAGGCCTTCTTCGGAGAACGGATGCCAGCCCCTCGACCAACTGTCCATCAGGGCTATGAGAATACACAAGTCTTCGGCTCCGCGCTGAACTCTGGCTCTAGCGCCTTTTCACCGTTTCTCTCGCCTGGTAAGTGTAAGTTGCAGTTCACAGCTTTTGTTGAAAAGTTATGAAGTTGAACAGCCATGCAATGTGTCCAGGGTTGTGGTAAGACGGAGCTCGAGGGTAGCTGTAAAACGAGCCATGGCAGAGGTATAGCAGAGCTGCATGGCAGGCTTGCCCAGCAGAACTTCATGGCAGGGGTATGGCAGAGCTAAATGCAGAGGTGAGACAACTATTTTGCAGATATGTGAGCAAGCTGCCAGGCACTATGTGGTAGAGCTGTACAGCAGAATTTTGGGCAGTGCTGTACCTCAGAGGTATTTGCAAACAAAACAGGTGATGGACAGAATGTGGATCAATGTCACACATTCACCCCAGTCCAAAGATCTGGGCCCAAATCCATCGTTTTTTTGCACTCCACACCACCCTGGGTTAGACAATGGCGATATGCAAATCAGCTCTGACCCTGTGCCCCATGGGAACAGTCCAGTCCGAACTACAAAAGCCATGTCCTTCCCAGAACGGAATCAAGCATCCGAGGACCGCACCGGTTTCGAGGTAACACCTCTCATCAGCCCGGCTAGCTTGACTCCAGTGGTGTGGAGTACCTGGGACCCACGTCTGAGCATCCCCAGCGCACTTATGGCAGCAATTGCAAACAAAACAGGTGATGGACAGAATGTGGATCAATGTCACACATTCACCCCAGTCCAAAGATCTGTGCCCAAATCCATCGTTTTTTTGCACTCCACACCACCCTGGGTTAGACAATGGCGATATGCAAATCAGCTCTGACCCTGTGCCCCATGGGAACAGTCCAGTCCGAACTACAAAAGCCATGTCCTTCCCAGAACGGAATCAAGCATCCGAGGACCGGACCGGTTTCGAGGTAACACCTCATCAGCCCGGCTAGCTTGACTCCAGTGGTGTGGAGTGCCTGGGACCCACGTCTGAGCATCCCCAGCGCACTTATGGCGGCAATTGCAAACAAAACAGGTGATGGACAGAATGTGGATCAATGTCACACATTCACCCCAGTCTAAAGATCTGGGCCCAAATCCATTGTTTTTTTGCACTCCACACCACCCTGGGTTAGACAATGGCGATATGCCAATCAGCTCTGACCCTGTGCCCCATGGGAACAGTCCAGTCCGAACTACAAAAGCCATGTCCTTCCCAGAACGGAATCAAGCATCCGAGGACCGGACCGGTTTCGAGGTAACACCTCTCATCAGCCCGGCTAGCTTGACTCCAGTGGTGTGGAGTGCCTGGGACCCACGTCTGAGCATCCCCAGCGCACTTATGGCGGCGATTGCAAACAAAACAGGTGATGGACAGAATGTGGATCAATGTCACACATTCACCCCAGTCCAAAGATCTGGGCCCAAATCCATCGTTTTTTTGCACTCCACACCACCCTGGGTTAGACAATGGCGATATGCAAATCAACAAAAAAAAAAAAACGATGGATCTGGGCCCAGATCTTCGGACTGGAGTGAATGTGTGACATTGATCCACATTCGGTCCATCACTTGTTTTCTTTGCAAATTCCGCCCTAAGTGCGCTGGGGATGCTCAGACGTGGGTCCCAGGCACTCCACACCACTGGAGTCAAGCTAGCCGGGCTGATGAGAGGTGTTACCTCGAAACCGGTCCGGTCCTCGGATGCTTGATTCCGTTCTGGGAAAGACATGGCTTTTGTAGTTCGGACTGGACTGTTCCCATGGGGCACAGGGTCAGAGCTGATTTGCATATCGCCATTGTCTAACCCAGGGTGGTGTGGAGTGCAAAAAACGATGGATTTGGGCCCAGATCTTCGGACTGGGGTGAATGTGTGACATTGATCCACATTCGGTTCATCACTTGTTTTGTTTGCAAATTCCGCCCTAAGTGCGCTGGGGATGCTCAGACGTGGGTCCCAGGCACTCCACACCACTGTAGTCAAGCTAGCCGAGCTGATGAGAGTTGTTATCTCGAAACCGGTCCGGTCCTCGGATGCTTGATTCCGTTCTGGGAAGGACATGGCTTTTGTAGTTCGGACTGGACTGTTCCCATGGGGCACAGGATCAGAGCTGATTTGCATATCGCCATTGTCTAACCCACGGTGGTGTGGAGTGCAAAAAAACGATGGATTTGGGCCCAGATCTTCGGACTGGGGTGAATGTGTGACATTGATCCAAATTCTGTTCATCACTTGTTTTGTTTGCACGTACCTCAGAGGTATGGCAGAGCTAAATGCAGAGGTAAGACATAACTGTATTGCAGATATATGGGCGAGCTGACAGGCACTTATGTGGTAGAGCTGTACATTACATTTTTGGACTGCACTGTACTGCAGAGGTATGGCAGAGGTAAATGGTAGAGGTAAGACACAGCTCTTTGACGGATGAATAGTGTGCTGCAGGAGTACAGTAGAGATGTACAGCAAAGGTATGGTAGAATTGTACAGAGGTATGTTAGAGATTTACAGCAGAAGTATGCGAGTGCTTCATGGAAGAGTTATAGCACATGTATGGCCGAGTTCCAGGACAGAGGTAAGGCATGGATCCAGGGCAGGGGTAATTCTGAGGTCCAGGGCAGCAGCCAGGCATTTCTCCTGCAAAGTAGTAACACAGATCTGTGAGACAGATATGGATGTGCACCAGGACAGATGTAAGGCAGAGCTCCTGGTCAAATTACAGAGATTTCAGCTTTAGCCCGGAGAAAAAATACAATTTGTAAAGGTTAGGTGCAAGGCAGACTTCATGAGCTTAGAAGTGAAAGATGAAGCTTAGGAATCAAAGTCCTTGGACTACCTCAAAATCTTAGGTTCTAATTGGTGTTGGAGTCAAAAGGTCGAAGACTGAGTCTATACGTCTTCAGCATAGCTTGATTTTGGGTCCCAACACTGATCTGAAGCTTAAAAGTGGGATATGGTTTTAAGTGTATATTTAAAAAATAGATGTGGATTGGCCTAGGAAGAGGTTGAGCATAGTGCTGCAAGAATTAGCTTAAGCCGTGGGGTCCAAGACTAAGAATCAGTTGATAAGTGCAAAGATATTGGGCAAAAAACTGAAAGGACACCAGTATGTGCAGCTTTCCTAGCTGTAATCTGAGTTGAAAGGTTAAAAGCCAAGCCGAGCACAATAGAACCATTAGTATCTGACTGCTTCTTTGTCCCACATTTTAACCCAACATTCGGGAAAATTGCTGTACAAAGATTTATAAAGAAGCGCACACATGCAATGAAAATTAGTATGACTAAAAGAGGTGTCATAAGCAATTTCAGTATTCTTCCACCTCCTAACCATTCTCCTATCTTAGCAAGTCATTTTCCAATAGACCTGATTATTGAACGATTCCTTCCAAGAACCACTGTCTTCTAACTTATTTAGTCCATAGGTAATGTTAGTGATGTTGACTGCATAACTATCAAATGCTAGAAATTGGGTCTCTAGTTGACAGAGGTAAGCGCTCTGTCCAAGTAGGGACCACAATCCTAGTTAAGGTAGGTCACAGCACAACCTAAATACCCTCTAGTAGCTTGACACAGGGCAGTCAGGTTAACTTAAAAGGCAATTTGTAAAGTATTTGTGCAACACCTGATACAATAACATAGTAAAAAAAAAACACAAAAAAACTCCACACCAGGTTAGAAAATACAATATGATTTTATATATAAAACAAGTCGAAGATCACAAAAATTCATCAATTAGAATCAAGATACAAGTTTTACAGATTAAATGTCAAAATAGTGCTTAGAAGCAATAAGCGCTTAAATGGCTTGTCTGGTCGTGCTTGACCGGCGCAAAGTCAAAAGTTCAGGCTGGCCACAATGGAGTGCGGGCCAGATACAGGGACCTGCTTCAGTCCACTGAACAAAAGGACCTTTAGCCGGAATGCGTTGGTGTAGAGCCATTATGTGGACGAAATGCATCAGTTTCCTCCATGCAACTGCGGCGATGCTGTGGCTCCGGATGCGAGGCACCGGGACGGGATGTGATGTGTAACTGCTGCTCCTGCAGTAGGTGATGCGTCGATTCTGATAGCAATGCACTGGTTTTGCTCAACAAAAGTACGAGAATGCGCTAGTTCCAACACGTGCAAAGGAGAATATCCGCCAGTTCTGATGAGGATGCGTGGATTCTGGATGAAGCAGCACCTTAGGCCTCATTTCCAAGGGTCCAGGACTGGGGTGGCACCACTTGGCTGGGTAGACTCACAGCTTGCAGCATCCAGGTGCAGGTGTAGGTGGTTCAAGGCTTTGATAACCTTAAAACTTGGGAACAGGAGGCAAACCAGCAAGCCCTTGGAGTCACTCTGGATTCAAGTGATGCAGGTTCAGTCCTTCTCACCCAGGCAGGAGAACAGAAGGGCAGCTCAGCAACACAAGAGCACAGGAAGGCAGATTTCAGAAAAGCAGCAGTCCAGCAGTGGCAGACCATTCAGCAACATGGCAGCTCTTCTTCCTAGCAATAGTCACAGGTCTAGAAGTGTACTGATCTGGAACTGCCAGTGGTGCCTTTGAAAAGGGGGAGACTTCAAAGAAAGCTTTGAAGTATACAGAGGGTCTCTCTACCTGCCCTGGCTCCAGACACACTTAAGGGGGGTTATCAATCCTTTGTGTGGTGACAGGACACTGCTCTTTGAGATGTAAGTGTCAGCTCCTCCCTCCCACCCAGATCAGGATGGCCCACCTGCATGCAGGTGACCACTCAGGCACACCTACCCTTCCTTTGTGTGGTCGTCTAGAGAATGTAGGCAGCTAAATATATTGTTTTATATTTATTTTGAAAAGTCTTTAGAAAATGTGCCGATTGTGAAGGGATAGAATGTGTATTTGGGGTCTATTAAACATGCTTATTGTTTTTCCAAGGCTTTTAAAAAAAGGGATCATCGTGAGTATATGAAGACATTCTTTACCTCTGTGATTAACGCACTCGCTACTAACCAAGGCATGCAATACCTAACTTGCAAAACTAGCAAGGATGAGTCAAAAGTTATAGATTAATTAAGCAAACGAATAAGGCATGATGAAGAGAAGGAGACCCAGGGCGTTGATCCGCAACACACTACTGGGAAAAGTAGAGGGGATCTAGAGGAACCGAATCCAAGGTTGAGCATTGAAAACATCATAAAAGGAACATTGTGTATTATGAGAGGCCAATGGGACTGTTGAGATAGTGGGTTGGAGCAAATGTGAGCATAGCTACCTAGTTAGCATGAGGAATTTTGTTGAATTAGAGGCAAGTAACAAAGGTATATATCATGTGTGTAGTAAGTCTGCTTATTTCCAGTTGCCACACAATCGGGTAGATAGTTGCTATGCAGCTTTAGTCTGTCTTAAAATCTATCAAACTAATGATATAGATTCACAATTGATCACTAGCAGGCACAGCTTTAATGAGATTCTCAGCAATATTTTAGGAGTTTTAATATCCTCAGTGGGAGTAGTGCTAAATTATGTTAAGATTAGGAAATTGCCAACCCTAGTGGATAGGCTCGCTACTACTACAGCAGGTGCATTAACTATAATTTAATATAGAAAATAATCTGAGAGCCTGCACACACATAATAGGGGTTGTAGCCTCACCAGGGGATCAGGTTTCGCAACCTCCCACAGCAAAAAAAAAAAAAAAAAATACAAAGCACTTTCCGAACTCCAACCACTAGATGGCGGAATATGCACAGCATAGTGAATCCAGAAAGATTTTCAAGCTGCAAAACTACACCAACAGGTAAGTAACTATTCGTTGCCTGCTATGAGAGCCATGATAATACAAAATTGGCTCGCTTTAGACATGATTGTCACAAAGGATGGTAGAGTTTGCAAGGTAATTAAAGCTAGAGAATGCTATGCTTATGTTTCTAAGATAATCAATTTGATGTTGCTGGAAAAGGCCCTTTCTGCAAGGTCACCCCCAAACTTTTTTGACTTCCTCTGTTTTTTTACCTCATTTTTGTTGACATTACATTTTGCGTAGATTCAGACCTTTTATTGTCTTTAACTCATGGAGGTTCGTCAGTGTCAGTCAGGCATTAGATTCAGTGTCAATCCTGGTGAAGTATGTCCAATCTCGACCTGAATATACGTGATTTGCCTTTCTCTCCCTTTTGGATCTCTTGGGAATTACCAAGTCAAGACACTTGTCACCAGTATCTTGTCATTCTGAATGTTGTTGTTCCTCTAACTTACTAACTTCTTTTAAAATATCTAGTCTCTTAGTAGTTGTCAACAGTCTTTTCGCATGGTCCTAGTTTTTGGCCAGTCTTTTTCCATGGATGCTAGATTCTCAGAGGTATTTCTGCTTTCTGACTCAGATGAAGCAGAGACGCTTTCAAAGGTGGAATTCTCTAGCTCCATACCACACTCTGATTCTGGTGCACTTGTTTCAGTCAGATTTGATTCAGCTCACCACTTACTTTACCTGACTGCATCCTCCCCCTGCTGAATTCCTCTCTCTCTTCTGGCACGGTGCCCAGCTCTTTCAAGGAGGCTGTCCTGGTGCCTCTACTGAAGAAGCCTGGAGCCGACCCCGCAGTCCTGGCGAACTATCAACCTATCTCCCTCCTGCCCTATTTCTCTAAAATCCTGGAAGCTCACGTCACCGCCTGTCTCTCACAGTTCATCGAGAGCTCCAACTTTCTCGAGGCCAACCAGGCCGGTTTTAGACCCGGCCATTCCACGGAGGCAGTGATCTTGGCCGTGTTGGATGCTCTGAGAGACGGCGCTGACAAGGGTACCCCCCAGGCCCTGGTACTCTTAGATCTGTCGGCCGCCTTCGACACGGTGGACCACAACATCCTTCTCCACCGTGTCGAGCAGGCCGGCATCCAGGGCCTGGCGCTGGCATGGGTCGAATCCTTTTTGACCGGGAGGTCTCAGACACTCAGCTTGGGCACTTTTAGGGCACCTAGGGAGCGCTCACTCTGCGGGGTCCCCCAGGGCTCCTCCTTATCTCCTCTCCTTTTCAATCTTTACCTTCGACCTCTTCTTTTCTCTCTGAGGCAGTGGGACGTCACCGTCTTCAACTACACTGACGACCTGCAACTCATCTTTCCTCTTAACTCTTCTTCTGCTATCCCTAATTTACAGGCGGCCATGTCCCATATCCTCCAGTGGATGTGCCAGAACCAACTCAAACTGAACCCCGGGAAGACGGAGCTCCTTCTCCCGTAAGAGCTCTACCCACTGGGGTCCGCACTTCTGGCCGGCAGAGCTTGGCTCCCCCCCCCCCCCACCCCTGTGGCCTCGGTGAAAAGTCTCGGGGTCACTATTGACTCCGAGCTATCCCTCAAACCCCAGATAGGGATGGTGGTCTCTTCCTGCATGCATCAGCTGCGCAGGATCAGGAAGGTGGCCTATCTCTTGACTCCCGAAGCCCTGATCCAAGTCATCATGGCTCTTGTCCTCTCCCGCTTGGATTTCTCAAACTCTATTTATCACGGTCTGCCTAAATCTTTTCTCCTCAGACTACAAATTGTTCAGAACCAAGCGGCGAGACTGGCCTTCGGGATCCCGAAATGGCAATCCGCCAAACCTCTCCTCACCAAATTGCATTGGCTCCCTGTCATTTCGAGGGCAGCCTTTAAGATCGGCTGCCTCACCTTCAAATCTTTAACCGGTCCCTGCCCTGCCTTCCTGAAATCCCTCATCAGGCCCTACTGTCCTTCACGTAATCTCAGATCCTCTCACCACCATCTCCTGGCTGTCCCCTCTATCAAACTTTGTAGATCTGGAGGTCGGAGATTCGCACATTTGGCCCCTAAACTCTGGAACTCTCTCCCTCCCCCGCTCAAAACCTCCAACTCTCTCATTCAATTCCGTAAATCTCTAAAAACGTGGCTTTTCCCACAATCCAGCTAAATCCCTTTGTCCCCTCAGCATCAGATCAGCGCCAGGAAACCCACGGTGACAGTGCGCTCTACAAGCACACCTTAACATAACCTAACATAACATAACACCACATGTTCCCACAACCTCTGCGAATGAGCACTCTCAGTCTAGAGTCTGCAGGGTTGATCCAAAGTGTGATACTGCCATTCTACTCTGATTGTTGTAGGTTTTCTTCTCTGTAAGACTGAGAATTTTCAGACTAGCTTTCCTCTCCAGATGCTTCGAAAACCTCAAACCTGGAAGGACTTGACGAACTAGTGGATGTTGGCTCTGCTTCATCCTCTGCTGGTCTCACACTTTTGGTATAAGAGGCAGGTATCCAGTTCAGCAGTCCTGCACACTTCACAGCCGTATTGGTAACCAAGACCACTTGGTATGGGCCTCTCCAACATTCCTCCATGCAGCTGCAGCCTGTGCGGTGGGCTGGGTTGGGGGGGGCACAGATACAACAAACAACCACGAGGGAAAATTAATTATTTATTTCATTTTCCCTCATGGACGTCTGTCAAACCCCCCGCCCCCCCAACTTGGACCCACTGCCTCCAGGCATGACTTTTGAACGTGCTTCTTCACATGAACCTAATCACCTTGGATCAGGTCATGACATAGAGTCTCTCATTCGCGGGCCAGATCATCTGTAATATTCACAAGTGCAGCAGCTGGAACAGAGGGTATTCTCATGGCTCAGCCCATCAGTCCTCATGAGGGAATAGTACTGTTCGCTTGCACAGAGTGATTTGAATACTCATCCATACATAGGGAAGTGCATCTGGCCATTTGAGAGATGTTGATGTACACATTTTTGTCAATTTTGCTTTAATTGTCCCATTCAATCTTTCAACCATGCCTGAAGCTTCTGGTTTTTAACTACAATGGAATGTTCGGTCTATCCCTAATGTTGTACAGAGCAATTGCATCACCTCGTTCTTGAAGTGGGTTCCTTGATCTGATTCAAGATGTACTGGCATCCCAAAACTCAATAGCATGTCCCGCACTAGTAGTTTGGCACCTGTCAGACTGTCACATCTCCTATTGGGATATGACTACACCCAATGTGAAAATAGACATGCAATTACAAGGATATACCTCCTCTAGTTGCATTGGGGTATCTCCAAAAAATCAATCTGGAGACGGTGGAACAGACCATCAGACTTCTTTTTGTGTCTCATGGTCACTTCAACCTTCTTGCTCACTTTGCGCTTCTGTCAAATCACACAACTCTGGCACTGGTTTTCTACGATCACATGAAAGTGAGGATAATGCCAGTTCTGCCTTAATGTCATCACAATCCCTTCTTGACATGTGTTGGCCTATGAATGTGTCTCATCATGGCCGGCAACATTTAACCCGGAAGTACTGGCTTTTTTCAATCGATACCCAGATGTAATTAGCATCCTTCACACATCCCATTCTTTCCTATCTAACCTTTTCAATTTCAGGAACTGTATGCTACAATTCCCTAAACTCCTAGAAAGTTTGCACAGTGTTTAATAGCATGTCTGAGACAGGTTTCCCTCCACACTGCATGATTCACCTATGTGAAAAGTGCTGGACTCGAGCGTTAGATAGAGCAATCTCATCCTCATAGCGGTTGCCTCTAGGTACAAAGTCATCACCACTTTCATGTGCAGCACACTTCATCACAGCAATTTCTTTCAACAACTGAAGGGCTTTTAACACGTTTGAGACATACAGTTCTTGTTTTGATGGAAGAACCAGCAGAGGAATCCTCTCTGACCACAATTGGCTAAAGTCATGCACCACGCCGATTCCATACTTGCTATCAGTGTAAATGGTGACTTGTGAGCCTTCTGAAGTGCAACATGCTCCAGTAAGGGCAATCAGTTCCGCTAATGGTGTCGAAGTTACATGACACAGGTAGGATGCTTCCACAACCCCACATGGTGCAAACAGCATATGCAGCTGTTGAAATGCTGATCTATCACTCAAACAAGAGGCATCAACAAACATGGTGGGGCCAGAATTTATAAGGGGGACATTCAGTATATCTGCTCCCACATCTGTCCATAACTCGGGGACATTTATCCAGTCATGATCAAACTCACTTTCCTCACATTCCTCTTAAGTGGGCAATAAAGAAGCAGGGTTTAGTGTATTACACCTCCTCAAAGAAACATTGTCAGCAGCCAAAATAGGTCTCTCATAGTGGCTTAAGTAACTATTGGTCAAATGCTGATTTCAAGTGTGAGTCAGAAGAATCTCAGTGGAATGGAACACCATAACGGTGATTGGGTGACCCATCAGGATTTCTTCTGTTTGCTGGATGCTCAGACTGCAGCTGCTGTCATGTGGCACATGGGAACATTGTTGTCTCCCCTAAGTTAGCATGAGCACGCTGCAGACTCCTCTGCTTTGCACACATTACTACATGAGCTTATTTTGCATGTTTCTTTTGCTATTAACACATGAGAACCCACAGCTGTGTTCACGCTTTACAGGTTCCTGGGATTTACTCTGAATATTGCGAACAAGCTCGAACAACAATGCCCCTTGTCATTCTATTCTGGTCAGGCCCGAACACACAGACAAAACATTCAGATGCAGCTGTTGTTTGGGAATACGTACTTTGGTCTTATTGGAATACACCGATAGGTAGCACACACTTGGAGACGGACATTCCCAGGGAGCAGAGCATGACCGCACCTGTGATGTAGAACTGCCATCTGTAGACTGAGGTACGGGGTCTGCGGATAACACCCAGAGATCTTCTAATATATAATTATCCTGTGTCTGTGTAAGGGGAGGGAGGTTAGGCTAATCTGTCTCTCACCATGATAACTCCATTTATGATATACGGATTACTTGCTATGCTGACTGTATTTGTTTTTATGGTTTTTTTTTTGGCTTATTGTGGCACGCATACTGCATATTAGAGCACATTAGTTAAAAAAAATATTTTAAACTTGTTCATGTCTCTGTCAGATCTTATTGTGGGCAAGTACAAGAGTGTGTCTTGTAACCGTGATTCCTGAGAGAGTTGGGAGTGTTGTGTCATGGGGTGTCTAATCACTTGTTTCTCTGTGACTGAATGGGAGAGCAAGTGAGACACTATAGCTAGTCGGTCCTGGGCTCTTGGATACTAAGGTGGTAGGATGACACAGTCCCTATGCACTAAGGCCCCATAATTCTACGCATGGTTCTGTGTTTGAGCAGAATCCCAGCAATACTGTGACTGCTTTGAGACAATCAGGCAACGCTACCGCTACTGGATCAAGAGTTGCAGAGAAATAGGCAACTGGTTGTTTTGCCTCTCCATGGGTCTGTGTCAACACAGGCAAAGCAGACCCATCTCCCTCATGGCAAGAGTATGAGCTCCTTGGTGTAGTCTGGCATTCCAAGGGGGGGTGCAATGCAAAGTCAATTTTCAAGCTCCTGAAAGGCTTCCATGCTCTTGTCATCCCGTAGTCCAAGTCATTGACATCAGCATTTGTGAGCTTCACTATAAGCTTCACCACAAGAGAAACATTTGGGATCCATTGCCTGCAATAGCCAACTATACCAAGAATATTCTCATTTCTCTCTGTGTGGTCAGAAATGTCATCTTGAGGACAGTTTCAGTGTGCTCATGAAACATTCTCATGACTCCCTTCTTGATCTGATGTCCCAGATACTTAACTTCCGTCAGACAGTACTTCAGCTTCTCTAGGGAAATCTTATGCCCATTGTTGGAAGTTGGATTATTAGTAGGGCTAAGTGTGCACCTACTACTAGCAATAAGGCCACCAACATAATATAAGGCCCAGACATGGTCTCAATAAAGGATTCCCTTGCTCAACCCTTGGTATCTGGCAACGAGTAGGCAGGCTTACCTTAGGAAACAGGTGTGTAAAGCATTTGAAAACACCAATACATTAAGTGAGATTACACACAATAAAAATCCAACCCCAATTTATAAAAATAGGAAATATTTTTATCTTTAAAGTGATACCAAAACGACAAAAATTCAAATTAGGTAACCAGAGATATGTTTTGTTAAAGAATAACCCCTTTCTATGCTTAAAAAATGATTGCGCCAAATTGGAACATCGGATCGTGCTTGACAGGGACGAAGTTAAAGTTTGAGGCTTACCATGATGGAGCCCTGGTCGGATACACTAAGCGGGAGGCCTCGTTCAAAATTTTACCTTCGCACTTAGAAACTTTTTGGGAGGATTTTTTCTCGACATCGGTTCAACTGGAGCCACCAGTCAACTCCTGGAAGTATTGAGCTCCGCAGCTTTCACGGGTCAAACCTGAAATCCAGGACGGGTCATGCTTTAATATAGTCAGCTTGATCCACGAAAGCCAACTACGTGGAGCTTTATCCGAAAGTAGCTCCGAACATCTGGAACGTCTTCCTGAAGGTCCCCTTGAGGGTTTAACATGTCCATTACACAAATCCAAGGTTCCCGAGTCTGAGTTGCTCCTCAGAAGTTGGTACTGCAGTTGCCACAATGCACCTGGCTAAATCCTTTAAAATTCAAGATGGAAAAACGTTATCCTCTGGGTTAAGATCTGGCCTGTTCTCTGCAGATGCAGATCTCCCCCCACCAGATAACCAGTTGTCTCTTTACAGGCCACTTATTACCTCATCAAAGCAGTTTGGCTCAGCGAGCAAGACAGGCCGTTCCGGAGAGGCTGCTAGAGGCTGGAATTTGGCTCACATAAAATAGTTCTGTACTTTTTTTCTGTTTTAGTTATGACAAATTCTACGGTGGCAAGTTTGACTAATCATTAACAATCTTTTAAGTCCTTGAAATATTATTTTAGCTCACTCCAGTCACTAGTAATATTTTATTCAAGTATTCTCATGTTAGCCTATGGAGCTAAAATGCTTCAACGGGGTAAAACTAAATTGGCAGTTTGTCCCTCACCAGGGCGTATAAAACATCTTTTACAATGTCCCTGCTTATTTTTAGATGGCACCATACCCTGGGGCCACCTAGGGTAGACCCTAGGGGTGACTTATATGTAAAAATAAGGTTGTTTACTACTTTGGAAATACCTTCAAATCCAAAGTCAAATTTGCATATAACTTCAGTTTAAAAGCAGCTTCAAAGCAGGACTGACTTTTGAAATGACAGCAAGCAACACAGCAGTGCACACCTAAGTGCTGGAAATTTGCTGGATCTCTAAACCTACTTGCCCTAAAATATACTAGGGACTTACAGGTTAGTTGTCAGCGGCAATTATAATATTACTCAATTTGCATATACCTTTTTATTCAGAACACTGGCCCTGGACCTGGTTAGCAGAGCTCGGAGCACAGTCAAAGTCAGTTACCACCAGAACCAGTTAAAAAATGGGGGTGATCAGGGCAAAAGGGATCACTTCCTCACACCCATTCTAAGCAAGATGGTTGAGTAGGTCGATAGTGGCCTGCCTACAAGCTTCTTATGTCATCGAAGCGACAAGTGGGTTGTCAATGTATTGAATTATGATTGAACTGCATAGTAACTGTAGGGTCTCTAAATTCTTCTTGAGTATGTGATTGAAATAATATGGGCTCTCTGTATACCCCTGAGCAGTGCAACACCACCCGCGTTTTCTCTTGGAATCTAAAAGTGGAGAGAAGTTGTCCCCTATTGTGTAGGGAGACAGAAAAGAATGCTTGACATTGGTTAACAACTATGATCCATTCCACATCTGAGGGAATTTGGAATAAGATTACAACAGGTTTTCGGTGCCATAGACTATTTGGTTTATTTTTCCAAAATCCTGAACTATCCTCCATTTTTAATTCGCTTTTTGCAATTACAGGGGTTTTATCCTGCAATGGCTTGTGGAGTCATTTTGTAAGGACGCATCTGAGGAAACACTGCATTGACCTGAGAGTCATCTTTAGAGGTTTAGCACCATTATTCAACCAATATCCTTTCCTATAAAATCCTATACATCATCTTTGACCAATTCCTTTATCTCTGGATGTAAGTTTTCCTTGGAAAGCACTGGGTATAATCTGACTACAGATTCCAGTGCATGCAATTTGAACTCTGCATCAGCTGCTTGAATATTCAATCCTACTCTGTCTGGAGTGCAATATATTGCACAGTTAAATTTACACAGTAGGTCCATCCCCAACAAATTTATGGCACCTGAGTCGACAAACTGATGATGCTCTTTGATAGCACCAACTTTGACTTGGACTTCTTTTCTTGAGGGGAGGAAGGGTTAGGTTTGTGACCTCAAATATCCGAGCAGTTGAACAAGTGGCCCCTGTGTCTTATCAGAAAATACACAGGATGTCCATTGATATCTCCATCTACATATGGTCCAGTCTGACCCACCTCTAAGACTGCACCAAGCATGTATTTTTCATCCCACCGCGAGCACCCTCATTGGACCTGTTTGAACTCCGTGAAGCTTCCCAACATTATGGGAATTTAGCAGACTGGAATGTAAATGGGCTGGGCTGAGCTTGGTTACTGGGTTGGAACTGGGTATTCCATCTTTGCATCTGTATGGCCACATGTGGATTTTATTGCAAACCTGGCTTCTGCATTCATGAGGATGTCCTAAGAAGTTTTGGTACCAGGAGACGTTCTCCCTGCATTGCGAAATTTAAGGCTTGGACATCGATCATCGCTCAGTCAGGGTTATATCTGTATTCTCGCTTCCAGGGGCCAACTTTGTTGCGAATGTGATGAGGTAACCTTCTTTGAAGCAAATATGTTGGTTCCCAACATATTTCCTCCTCACCTTCCTATTTCCTGGGTATTTCTTCCATAAGATATGAGGCCTCCCTGCTTGCTTAATCCTACACTGAGATCAAGGTCTAGCTTTGGACTACGAATTTTTAACCGTTTCATGCCTCCATTCTGCACCAGATAGGTCTGTACAACCGTAAAAGTTTCCTTCAACCCTCTTAGTTTAGCATCAAACATGTTGCTGCAATATTTTGCATACTGTAAACTCTCGTCTACAGGCTTACTTTGCCAGCATGATCTGATTACTGATTTTGGGTCGTAGTCATTGCACAAATGAGGCAAGGGACCCTCCCATGTTCTCTCTTAGTGGGTCTTTTAGACTGCTAAGCACCCTATACACCTGCATTAATCTCGCAAAGCATGCATTTACAGATTCTTTGCTCTCTTAGGATGTTAGGAAAATCTTGGGCCAATTAATTTTCTTTTGTGGTACCTATGGCTTAAGGTGACCAATGACTGCATCTTATTTAGTTTTAACAAATAACGATACTCTTGTCTTGATGATATTTAGAATTTTTTTTCTTTGTGTCAGATCAAACCTGCATTCATCTGCCACTTTCTCCATTCTCTTCTCACACTCTTTCTCACTGTAATGTCCCAAGAAATCTAATCCTGCATTGCCCTTTACAGTCTCTTCCAATTCAGTCTTCAGTTGGATTCTCTGAGAAGTCTGTTCTCTGAGTAGCAGGGTGATCTGTGGAGTCATGTTGGTCATAGTACTTCCTATAACAGGAGTTCTCAAGGCCTCTCTCTGTGGAGTGGCTGAACCTAACATACCGAATACATCCATAGATTTCGGAAGGATACTCAGAAGGCTATAGCTGTGTGGGGTGATTAAAGTAATGGGGAAGATACTTATGTTAGCTGATGATTGTATACTAAAGGCAGCAGGTGTCGAGGTCTGGATAGCAGGTGAGTTGGTTGTATCAGTGTAACTTGGGGGTGAGTTAGCTTCCGGAGTGGTTGTGGTGACCGCACCGTTTTCAGCAACTAACCTAGCGGTAGCACCTGGTACCTGTGCTGCATTATACGGGGGTGATCTTATTCTAAGAAGTTCATCTATGAAGATGTCATCCTCCTCACTCTCTACTTCTATCTCATGCCTCAATTTATTTTGTCTCTCCATCAGAGGGCAAGCTCACAATGTTTCAATCACTTCCTCATGCTGCACTCTTAGCCAGGAATAAACCTTACCACAGACCTTTAACCCTTTGCGCAGCGCGAATCTTCGCGCTGTGCGGGCTCCCTGCCGTCCTCCGCACACGCCCACCATGACTTCGGACGGCCAGGGGCCGTCCGAAGCACATAAGGGGTTAATGCAAATTTATTTTGCTTCTTTTTGTTTTCAGCCTGTTCTCAGAGATTCAGGGCCAAAAAATGTGTGGATCTTGGATGAGGTTTTAAGTAATTCATTCTCCTTCTCAAGTTCTTTATTCTTGGTATGTGGAAAATGTCACTTAGTGGAAGCCATAATTCCCCAGCCTGAGCTGTGTATTTGTGCCATTGCTGAGCCGCATGTGGTTGTAACCCTTCTTTGCTGGCATTTCCCTAGCTAGAGTGCCTTCAGATGGGAATTTCTCTTTCTTTTTTGCATTGTTCCCTTTTTTCAAAAAGGATTTCCCATTCTGTCAAGGTTCTTAGTCCCTCCTTGTTCCATCCCTTGCACTCTCTACACTTCTGAGCTCACGACCTTCCTGCCAATACCAGCGCATCTCAGTCAAAGTTCACCCTATTGCAGCACTGGTTTGGCGTTCGCCAGCCAATCTTTGCATAACACCTTATGATGTAAGCACCCTTATACTGACCGCTTCTCCTCAACTCTTTCTACTTTTCTCACTGTCATTTTTCTGACCCTCCTTAAACGGAAATCTACAAGATAGAGGACACTATTTACTTTTACACAAAACCAAACTCTCAACCTGTGGGAGTCTACCTTACCAGCATGCTCCCTACATGCACCAAGGAATGAACATCCTCTAAGTTTGTTTAGTACATTTGCACAATAAAAATGTTACGTCCCTATCTTGCTGTGACTGCTAGCACTTACAGCACACCTCACCTTAGCAGATAATTTCAACAACTTGACAAATCAAACTGCGGTACCTGTGTACAACTTTATGGCTTACACATAGGCAATTCACACACTGTAGCTCTCCAAAGTCGAAAAACGTAGTCTAAAATACAGTAACTGCCATATCCACATATCCAAGTACTAATGCCACATTATAGCTAAATTCAAACTCCGTCCACCACATTTCACCACAACATGTCAAACTAAAAATCCCTTTCAATCAGGGGAGGGGAGAGCTAGAAGGACCTATGATCCATTCAGCTTCCTGTCAGTAATTATTAGTCAAAGGGGAATGGATCACTTGTACCTGTAACCAAGGTCCTCTGTGTAACATCCGTCAGTACCCAAAAGTGGTACTTAGAGAACCTTCATTCACGTAGGTAGATCGTATGGCGGTTTATCTTGATTCTCCACCTTTATTAGATACGTGACAGCATCATCATTGGGTCTCTTTTTATGCTTCCTCTGCCAGAAGGGAACCACTGGTTTATACAGTAGTGATCAGAGATTGTTTGGTGGGTGAAAAGTGCTCAAGTGAGGTGTGGTGTTAAAAACTCGTCCTCATACTACCTAAGAAGTAACATCTGTATACTATCTGGTGTATAGGAAGATTGTTTAAAAAGTGAGGGACGGGCAGGGAGGACTGGTTATGAGTCCGTTGCACTGGCGGAGGAAGCATAAAAAGAGTCACAATGATGAAGTTGTCACGTATCTAATAAAGGCGGTTACAGGTACAAGTGATCCATTCCCCTTTGATTAAGAAAAAAAACTAAAAATCCCACCATGCATTGCTTTGCCTTGTTTCTCATTCAACTTCTGCACACCTATAAATCCCTATTGATAATCACGTCATTCTTTCCCCGGTTACCAAAACTACCACCTCATCACCCCACAATCTCCAGGAACCAGGATTGGATTGAGGCTGTTTCAATCTGCGGGCAAAACCGCCTGAACCATGAAGGTGCATTAATCGGTTTTATGCTCAATATACCTCACCCAACTGAGTCCATTCAGTACGGGATGGATCCACTCAGAACCATCACCTCTGCTATTCGATCTATCCGCACGCATTCCTGTGTCTCATTTACTTGTCCAATTCAGGCCAACTACTTGAACCGGAGCAGTGTAGTCCCTAATGGAATTTGGTACTCCCAGATGGCCCCTTTTCTACCTATTAAATCTCAGACATTAAGGTGAAGCTGTAAACACTTTCAATAAGAATGACAAACAGGAGCTAAAGTTTAAAAGTTTACTCAAAGAATACAAGTACAGAACTACATAAGCTGACTCATCAATCAGTTAAGCATATTGTCATATAAATCATAAGTACAAAAGAAGTCTGTAAAGTTCTAAGGAAAATTCCAGCATAGATTCCACTTTTAAGAAATGGAAAGGCAAAGCTCACAAAAATACAAGTCTCTTCATAGGACTTTAGACAAAGGATTTCGTACATTCACTACACCAATACATGGTTCTCAGGCCATACACCAATGGGAAACTAGCAAGAATAAACATTTTACTACAGAATAAGCGTGGATTTATTTCTCCAAGATGTTCAACAATTTATTAATAGTTCTCAAGATTTCGGTGGCTTTATCTTCCGAACCAGTAATAACTGGGTGTGAAAGTGATTGTTTGCTTACTAGACCAGCCTATGAATCTGCTTTTTTATATATTGCTATGTCCTTAATCCGATTGAGTATAACCTCTGAATGGATTAGTCCGATTCCCCCTACCTTTATTAATTGGAGAGCAAGGATCCTAGCCCTCCAAAATCTGGAATCAGCGGTGTTTCAAAGAGGGGGTAAGAGGAGGCGCGAGAGGGGCTCGAAAATATGGGCACCATTTACACAATGGTTGAATAACTGAACGTTTGAGTCTTTTGACTACAGTGCTCCCATGAGATGCTATATGTTTCCTTCTGTGTTCTATGATTTACCTGACCCTAGTTCTTTTCAGTGATAGCTTTGTACCAAATCTTTGCAATTTATGTTTTTTCACTCTTGCATATTTATAGCAAACTATGTGTATACTGTTCTCTTGCAAACGTTTGCCATGGTATATTATTTGGTATGTTATTTTTAATTAAGTTGTCAAGCTGAATAATGAAAAATAAAAAATAAATAAAAAACAGAATAAGCGTGCAGATTCTCTCATAATTTTACGTTCGATTCAGAAGTTCCCAGTGTCAATTCAGGAGACATGACTTAATACATAGTATGTAATTCAGTCTGGGACAGCTAGCTTGTCCTTGATTAGGTACATCACATTTAATAAGGTGACTGGGAAAGTCTCAGTCTTTCAGTGTAAAATCCCACAATACTTTATTGCAGCAAGGAACACAACAGCAATCACATGATACATTACAATGTCATATCCAAAATGGTAGAAGCACCATTTGACTTAAGTTAGCATAAGCTTCTCATGGTGGTAGGGGATGGGTCTGCAGGGGGACTGTGAGACGACTTGGACCCGCACAGATAGTGTTCAGCAATGGTGGACTGGTAATATTGCAGTATATTCTTTAGTACATTTTGGTATCTTCGACTGTAAAACATGAATGTCTTATAGTTAGGTTTGTAAAATGTATACTTAAAACTTCAATAAAGAAATTTCATTAAAAAGAAAGTTTGGATAAGCTTGATTTCTCATGCACTAAACACTACAAATAAACACTACTTCCAGAAACAGATCCCACAGTACTGAGCATGTGTTTTTGAGTTTCTGATTGCTTTCTAACTTCTACTTCTTGCCATAGATGACCAGGCAGCAATGAGAAGGAGGAGCCAAAAGAGCTGGAATGAGTCTGATCTGGATGTGGCCTACGAAAAAAAGCATTCCCCGCATGCAGGCTATGAACGTAAGCCAAATAACAGTACATCATTCATTGACAATGGAACTGATCTTCTGTGGCACATGTTGGGATGAGGCGAGATCTCCGAGCCCTTCTAATTAGGCTTTAATAGCCATTACATCAGCAGAAGCTCGGCCCTGACGTGTTGAGAAACAACTAGTGTGGCTTGTTGGCATTATGTTGAAGTCACTTTCTAATGCATCTAGCACTGAATGTATGACGGAACAACGCATGCCTTTACTACGCAGACTTTACAACATTTTGCTTTTACCACGCAAGTATTCCCCCTGCATATGCCTTTACTACGCATGCCTTTCAAATGCCATTGCCATCCAATACCTTTACCCACTTCTGAAACCTACAAATACCCCAACCAATACCGCCTACCTGCCCCAGACCCTAAAAACACCCTTACCACCCAATTCCGTACCCACGCCTAAAATTTAAAAGCACTCTTTCCACCCAATACTCTTATCCACCACTAAACCCTAAAAACACCCTTACCCTATATATATGTGTGTGTGTATATATATATATATATATATGTGTGTATATATATGTATATGTATATATATATGTATATGTGTATATATATATATGTATATGTGTGTGTATATATATATATATATATATATATATATATATATATATATATGAGGTACGTGGCGCTCCTTAGGCAACTCACAGCATTCAGCCGATCAGAAGACACAGGAACCAGCAAGACCCGTAGTTTGGTGCAAATGTTTTTATTTTAGTATTTTAGCCCAGCACCAGTCCGCCATGACGCGTTTCGGCTAGAGATAGCCTTGATCACATGACAACGTCACGAGGGCTGATCACCCTTTTTAAAGTGCAGTGTGCCATCACATGGGTTAGAAACAGAAAAAATACTATTAATGTTTCTAAACTTTCCACAACAAATAATTACGGCGTAAATGCCCGTATATTACAAAAGTCACACAATAAGCAGCATATATTCTTGTTACGATAAGTAACTTTGTAAAACTCTGCACAATATTAGAGTTAAAAATGCATGTTAAATACAAGTACATACTCAGGCACGGGTAATAGAAACTTTTAAAATTCATATAAAAGTTAAAAGCCTATAAATAGTTATATACATGTAAAATATAACTAAAATTATACTTCATTTATTTACACATTTGATCCAGGTATGCTGTATTAATACCCTGGGTCAAATCTAAAGTGCAATAGTGCCCAAGTGGGCAAATCCCAAAGCCTAAGATGTATGCTCAGTACTGTGCAAAATATGCTAAATGTGCAACATTAGCTGATGGCAAAAAAAAGTGCTACCAAGTGCATGATAATTAATAAAATCAAAGTTAAGAAATGTCAGTTGGTCATATATATATAGATATATATATATCCTCGCAGCTTCTGTAAACGGCGTTTTGGACCACAGAATAACGGACCACCAAGCAGCAAGTAAGTATTCCACGAAGACTTATTATCTCTTCATACGCGTTTCGGTTAACAGGTAACCTTGATCACATAGCGACAATGCAATACACTTCCACATTTAAATACTTGTTTTTTTTTTTCAAACATTGCTCACCACGTGGTGCTAGACAGTGAAAACATACTTTTAAAGGCAAAGTGTCTGGACATTTGAGTATGCAGTTTTAAACTGTACATTGGGCATTCATTGATATCGGTCTTGTTTTTGCTTACAGTACTCACTTATTTCAGCATAAATGCATTGAAACCGCTGTGCAACATATCGCAATAAATAACGAATAAATATGTGTAAAATAATACATTTCATCTATTTCACATCATTTTCAATTGAGAGACTAGGCCGTTACAAAAAAAAAAGATTCTTTCACTTTTTCTTAAAAATTTACAGGCACCATCTCCACCTTATTGAAAGAAAACTCTAAAAGATATCAAAATTCAGAGTTAAAAATCAAATGTCAGCATAAATGCTTTTAAAACCCACTTGTGCAAAATTATGCATTGGTAGTGCAAACTCCAAAAGGTATAAACATTCAGAGTTAAAACAAATATCAGCATAAATGCTTTTAAAACCAATTAGTGCAAAATTATGCAATAATAGTGCAAATAACCTATGTGCAAATGTTGCATAGATTGACTGCTCTCATGAAGAGACCGATAACTCTTGTTGTTTTTTGTTGTTTTTAGTGTACTCAGTCACATACATCTCATGAGCATTTCTAGGTTCTATGGTCTAGAGTCCGAGCCCGGACAACAAACCATCCTGGCTCATTTCATCTATTTTCATCCTTGCCAAAAAGTGCTTAGTGCTAAAATACATGAAAAAAGTAAGGTTTAAAATCAGGAATGAGAGAACTTTCGCGGTTACATTTTATATTGAAGGACTTTTTCTCTCCCTGCAGTCACTATTAGCCTTCTGTATTGGCTCAACTATATGTTGTTTTTTCTTAAGTCTTGGGAGGTATGCTACAGGAATGTGTGCATGTCTTCTGTGTTTTTCAGTCCATTAGGAGACTTGCTGTCAAGATTTAAAATATATTTTGTCTACAACTGCCTTAACAATTTTTCCCTGTCCCCACCTCTTTTGGGCATCGGCACAGAGTCAATAACAAAGTACGATAGACAATTAATGTCTTTTCCATGTATCGCTTTAAAATGTCTCGCTACCGGATAGGTGGGATCACAATTTATAATCGCTCTGATGTGTTTTAGAATTCTCACGTGCACCGGGTTTTTGGTACTTCCAACGTACCTAAGTCCGCAGGTGCACGTGAGTATATAGACAGCGAATTCTGTGCGACAGTCATAGTTGCCCTTGATTTTTTGTTCTCGCTTGTTAAAGGGTGTGCTGTATTCAGTTGTGTTTACGCCAAACTTGCACGCCCGACAGGTTGCGCACTTGAAAAAGCCCTGTTTTACCGGTAACCACATGGAAGCAGGAGCCCCTGCTGCTTGTGGTTTGGATACGTCTGCGGCCATATTTTTGCAGTTTCTAAAAGTTACCTGAGGTTTATCGGGTAGGCTTTCTTTTAAAATGCTGTAGGTTAAAACAATTGGCCAATTCTTGTTCACTATAGCTCTTATTTTGCGCTCCTGCCTGCTGAACGTGGTGATTAATCTTGGTGCCTCATCCTTCTTAACAATTTCATTTTCTACCTCAGTGTGTATTGGCAGCAATTCAGATCTTGGTCTCTCACTGGCTTTGGCTGTAGCTCTATTTAGAATATGCTCTGTGTAGCCCCTGTTTCGCATCCTCTCTAAGCTTTCATTTTTGCATTTTTCATATTCTTCAGGGGTGCTACAGATGCGCTTAAGTCGCAGTATTTCCCCGTAGGGTATGCTGGAAATTAAATGTTTTGGATGTGCACTTGAGGCATGGAGGGTTGCATTGCCTGCTGTGGGTTTTCTATATGCAGTGGTAGTCAGTTTGTTGTTTGCAACCTGTATCTGAACATCTAGAAATTCAATCGAACTAGTGCTGTGCCGAGAAGTGAAATACAGGTTATAATCATTGCTGTTAATTTTCTCAATAAATTCATTAGCTTTCTGACTGTCCCCCCTCCAAATAATAAACACATCGTCTATAAAGCGCAGCCATAGACAGACTCTTTGTTCCACCTCAGTTTGGTGTTGCCTGCAGAACCGAGTCACAAGAAAACTGAAAAACAAAGGTGAAAAAAAGAAAAGGGGGCAGGGTAGAAACACCCTGACCCCCTAGGCCTGCTCAGGGGGTCCAGCAGGACCCCTAAGGGCCAAAGAAAGCATTTTTTTAAAAATGTCAACGAAATTCGCGCTGGGGTCACGAATCCCGCTGAAATGTGTTTTTAAATGAAGCGCAGGAGAAATGAAGCGTGGGCTCCCGTGCTTCTTTAATTGAGGCCCCCGGGTGGGTCAGGTCCCAGGGGCATTTGCAACAAATATGAGGGGGCCCCGGCAGCCCCGGGGACCGCCACACCCCGGGGCTTGCTTAACATTATTTGCGGGAGTGCTCTTGGCCCAGGGGGATCGCCACCCTGGGGCTTCTTTTTTTAATGGGTGGGGGCCTCCAGGCCCACCAAGCCCCGGGAACTGCCACCCCCACTGATGTTTGCTTTGGCAGCCAACTTGCCCACCAGGTACCTCCAGTAAGCGCCACAGGGCTGCATGGCAGAGGAGTGGTCCGAGGCCACGCCCCTTTTTACACCTCTCTGCAACTCTGCTCTATGGCGCTTACTGGAGATAGCTGGTGGGCTAGTTGGACCTCAGGGAACCTCAGGATTTAAGGGGACTTATACCCCAACTTAAAATGAGTCATGTGGTACCTTTGCACAGTGGTGAAGGGTGGGGGTGGGCCTACTAGCCCACCAGGTACCTCCAATAAGCACCACAGGGCTGTGTTACAGAGAGGTGGTCCGAGGCCAGACCACGCCCCTTTTTACACCTCTCTGCAACGCAGCTTCGTGGCGCTTACTGGCAGCCGCGGCCCATGGAGGGAGTTCCGTGGGGCAGGAAGGCAGGGCGGGGGAAGGGCAGGGTGGGGGGTACTAAATACCAGAATATGGATAATTGGGGGTAAGTAAACAATTTATTAAATAAAAATGAATTTCTTAGCGCGGCCTGTATCGAATTTTGCGAAATTCGTTTTTATTTATTAAATTGTTTACTTACCTCCAATTATCCATATTCCGGTATTTAGCACCCCCCACCCTGTTTCTCCCTCGCCTCGCCTTTCTGCCCCATGGAACTCCTTCGACAGGCCGCGGCTGCTTACTGGAGGTACCTGGTGGGCTAGTTGGACCCCAGGGACCTTTAAGATTCAAGGGGCGCTCTGTGGTGCATTTTAAATTGGAGGATTAAGTCCCCTTGTATCCTGAGGGTCCCTGGGGGCAACGAGCCCACCAGGTACCTTCAGTAAGCACAACAGAGTTGCATTGCAGAGAGGTGAAAAAAGGGGCGTGGCCGCGGACCACCTCTCTGCAACACAGCTCTGTTGTGCTAACTGTAGGTACCTGGTGGGCTAGTAGGGCCCCAGGGACCCTCAGGATTCAAGGGGACTTAATCCCCCAACTTAAATTGCACCCTGGAGCGTGTTTGCACACTTGTCACATCAGGCACACCCCCTCACCACTGGTGCGTTGTAAGTTGGGGGATTACGTCCCCTTGAATCATGAGGGTCCCTTGGGTCCAACTAGCCCACCAGGTACATCCAGTAAGCGCCACAGAGCTGCGTTGCAGAGAGGTGTAAAAATGGGCATGGCCTTGGACCACCTCTCTGCAATTCAGCTCAGTGGCGCTTACTGGAGGTACCTGGTAGGCTAATTGGCCCCCAGGGACCCTCATGATTCAAGGGGTTTTGCAGTACTCTAATCCTCCAGTCAGTACCCATGCACTCATGCAGTGACCCATGCACTAACATATGCAATGCTACAGTACCCTGAGCACTTCCCATGCAGTCCAGCCATCGCCCTGTCAGTACCCATGCTCTCCTTCAAACTCCCAGCCAGCACCATGTAAGTATCCAATCACTCCACCAAAACCCAAGCACTTATAAATTCAACATGCACTCTCCTTGCAGTACTCTAATCTTCCATTCAGTACCCATGTACTCATGGAAGTGCCCAGGCACTAACACATGCACTGCTACAATTCCCTAAGCACTTCCCATGCAGACCTCTTACCACCTACACACTACTGATTCACTCCTCCAATTACCCAGGTAGTACCTATGCACTCCATAAATCCCTCTGTCACTACCCTTGCACTCCTCCAATCAGCCAGCCAGCACTATGTACTTATCCAATCACTCAGCCAAAACCCAAGCAGTTCTAAAATCACCATGCACTGTCCTTGCAGCACTCTAATCATCCAGTCACTACCCATGTACTCATGCAATGATCCAGTCACTAAAACATGCACTGGTGCAATCCATTGAGGACTACCAATGCAGTCCAGTAATCTCCCTGGTACTACCTATGCAGTCCTCCAATCACCCAGCCAGTCCTATGTCCTTATCCAATCACTTCGCCAAAACCCAAGCACTTCTAAATTCACCATGCACTCTCCTCACAGTACTCTAATCATCCAGTCACTATCCATGTAGTCATGCAATGATCCAGGCACTAACACATGCACTGCTACAATCCCTGTGTACTACCCATGCAGTCCTCTAACCACCTACACACTTCTCATTCGCTCCTTCATTCCCCTGGTAGTGCCCATGTAGTCCAGCAATCACCTTGTCACTCCCCGTGCAGTCCTCCAGTCACGCAGCCACTACCATGTACTAATCCAAACTCTCCACCAATACCCAAGCACTTATAAATTCACTCAGGCACTCTCCTTGTAGTATTCTAATCTTTTAGTTAGTAGCTATGTACTTTTATTTATTTATTTGCAAAGTTTTATATAGGGCTGGCTAGACCCGGAGGTATCAGTGCACTTTACATAAGCATCAGCAAGTTACAGGTTACATAATTACATAGCCAAGTATTGACATAGGAGGAAAAGCATGAGATTACACAATAATGAGTTATTAGCGCATACACACGTCTTCGGGGGAGAAAAAGGTAGAGGGGGAATGGTAAACGGGGGTAAGGAATGCATGTGGCAGACACAACGGGAAGACGAGAAAAACAATGTCCGATGTCCAGCTGGGTAGGTGGCGGCCGAGGGGTGAACCAGAGCCAAACTCCTCTATAGCTGCATCGGACAGCTCCACCGGGTATCGGCCAAGGTTGCGCGGGCACTGCGGTAAGTACCGACAGTTATGGTATCCGCCCAGGGGGCATCGTCAAAGTTCCATCGAGAACACCGGTCACGGAGTTACTGGGAAGCGCCGCCCGCCTCATTCTCCAGCTCGCCCCCAGGTCAGGAGTGGTGAGAGGAGGGGTGGAAGGGACAGTTTCGAAATCTGCAGAGCTTCCCTACTGCAAGGCATTAATTACACAGGAGGCCATTAGACACACAGTCGTCAGGTGAATCGCTGATTTGGCTGTCTGGGATCCCGCTAGCATGATGGAGCAAGAGCTGTGAGGGACTACTGCACAGGTAAGAACTGAACACCACATGTGCTAGTCGCCATCTTGTGATCAGTCTGCACTCGGTTGCGTTTGCCAACACAGATCATAGATGAGTCACTGGGCAGTTGTAGATTGTAGTAGTCTAAATTTCAATTATAACAGAGCAGGGTCCTCCAACGCAGAGCGCAGGTAAGTTGGTGCACCGCTTTACACATAGCACAGATTGTGGCGAAAAAAGATCATATGCGACACTATTGGGGAAAATAACTACTGCCATTTTAGAGTAAGGCAGGGACAGGCAGTCATGAATACCGTGTATGTAAGTGACAAGCAGCGGACCAAAAAACAAGGTGTACCTTGATCAGAGGGGTGTGAACGGCTTCCCTCATAAGCAGCAGCCGCTCAGGAAAGGCAATATAAGTACTCCTAGGCTGGAGGCTCCGCAAACGGTGCGGCCGCCATTTTGAAGCCGATGCTGGCCATCCCTTCTCTTCTACTGATTTAACAAAGTAAACAGAAAATGTGTCCATTCATCACTGCACAGTAACTGAATCGTAGGCGCTGCTATTAGAATTCTACAACATGTGTTAAAAAATATCTAAATCTGTAAATATGAATCTCCTCTGCCGTGGGCCGCACTGGTCGCCCTAAACCGACACCTTCTTGAAGTCGGGCACAGATGATTATTGCCTCCACTTTACTCATGCAATGATCCAGGCACTAACTGATCACTGTTACAATCCCATATGCCCTACCCATACAGTCCTGTACCCACTTACACACTTCTCATTTGCTCCTTCAATTCCCCAGCTAATACTCATGCAGACCCGCAATCACACTGTCACTCCCTGGGCACTTCTCCAGTCACCCAGCCACTACCATGTACTAATCCAAATACTCCTCCAATAGCCAAGCACTTAAAAGTTCACCATACTAATAATCCACTCAGTGCACATGTACTCATGCCTGCTGCAATACCTTGAGGAGTACCTATGCAGTCCAGTAATCTCCCTGGTACTATCTATGCAGTCCTCCAATCACCCAGCCAATCCTATGTGCTTATCCAATCACTGCGCCAAAACTCAAGTACTTATAAAATCACCATGCACTCTCCTTGTGGTACTCTAATCATCCAGTCACTACTCATGTACTCATGCAATGACCCAGGCATTAACTCATGGTAAATACAGAGGAGGTCATGCTAATCACAGGGGTACCCCAACGCATAGTGTTCCCTAGTGTATGTAGGCGTTTTCACTGTATTCGAAGTGTCTTTTAGCGTAGCACTGGCTCTAGGCCTGGTTAGTCAGTCAGTTACCACCAGTACCTATCAGCAAAAAGTTGGGGGCACAGGAGGACTTTCTGCTCCTCTATTGATTCTTTCTGCACATCTCTTCTTTTTCCTGCACTTTTCTTCGTCTTTCTGGACTTCTGTTCCATCTTTCTGCATTTGTCTTGCTTGTTTCTGCGCTTTTCTTCCTCTTTCTTCACATGTCCTACCTTTGTAGGCATAGTTAGAAATTAGCATTTAAAAAAACCTTAGAAATTCACTGAAAAAACGATAGGTTTTAGGGACGTTATAGTTAAAAATTTTCATTTAGAAACCTTTGAAATTCACTGAAAAAAATATAGGTTTCAGGGACGTTATATATTTTGTAACTCGTTTTTATTGACATTTTGCATTAACAGTGGCTTATTGTATCAGATAACATTTGCATATAAGACAGCTACTAGTATGTTTCTCAAAGCGCATTCATGATCATGCCATTACTTAGTCAAGTATCCAGTCACCATGGAAGTCTTCCAATGAGAACATGCTGAATATAACTGGGGGGATAAAATGGGGGGGGGTGGTCATGTGATGCAGGGTACAAAGAGCGAGTGTGACCGAAGGGTGGCGTATACTCCTATAACAATGCAGTATAGCAGGGTATCAAGGGTGTAGGAGGGGACCCATAATCAGCCTAGGGACAAAAGGGCGGTTTATCCTGAAGGCGCTTGGTTAGGTGCTACTGTCAGTTAGCTGCGGGTGTGTCCTGCGGTGGGGACTCGGCATTTGTGTCCGTGGCTTTTCCCTGTGGTAGTGTGATTTGCGATGTGCGAGGAACTCCCACCGGGTCGTCTTGGGCCGGTGGTTGCCTAAATTGATGTGGTAAGGTGGCCCAATCTATTGTCAGGGACGTTATAGTTAGTTGGAGATTTCACTCATACAAAACCATAGAAATACCGCTGTTATAGTTAGTAGACCTAACTATAACTCGCGCCCCCGCAATGTGTGTGTGTATATATATATATGTATATGTAGTAGTGGTAGTAGTAACTGAGCTTATAAAGCGCCTGGTTACACTAGCCAGTGTGTCCCCGCGCGGTACCGCTGAGGAACCCATCCTGGCCTGTTCCTGTGAGGCGCCCACTCCTGGGAACCCCAAGGTGAAGCCAGGCATCCTTAGCGATTAGGGCCGGTGTGGAGATTAAGCAAGCTATTGCCCAGAGTTGCAGAGTGGAACCCATGATTAGAGTAGGCACTGTGGCGAGAATTATCAGGTCCGCGGACATTGAGCCCAAGACCCTGCCACGACGGGAATTGAACCCTGGTCCCGGGTCAGATCTCTGCATCAGGGTCTGCCACTCTAACCAGTGAGCCCCACTTCTCCACGTATGTGTGTATATATATATATATATATATATAACTTCACTTCTACACTTTACCTGAAATATAATTACCATTTTGTTGTTAAAGGCATGTGTGCTAAGGGCACTGTGTGGTAAGTACCGTGTTGTAAAGGTGGTTTCCCCAAGCACCTCATCACCTGCACACTCTTACAGGTAGTTGAGAATAAGTTGCACACAGGCAGATCTTTATAGAACTGTCAGGGCAACATCAGAGAAAGCTTGTACTTTTCAGTCTCTTATCACTGACATGGGATTGCTGAGGGAAGCACGCGCTACTGTCATACTGACATAATGAGGCTGGGTGAGTCCCCATGATATGGTTGTTACATAGAGCTGGGTGAGCCAACAAATTAACAGGGAGCAAGGGACTGGTTAGGCTCTTAAAGCCCTGTGCACGAGCTAAACCATGAACTCATCTGGCCTATAAGTCGCGCAACAATCACCATGTAAAAGATAAGTCTGTTCAAAATTCAAAAAGTCTATTTATTTAACGTGCAAATATTTTGCCTCCGTGTATCAAATTATATTGCTGCATTGAGAAGAATGTATTAAATGATAAATTTTAAACATGAACTTGGAAACATTATTTCTTCCTTCCCTGATGACAATGCCATTAATTAATGAACTAGCAGTCAAGTTAGATTCAATTTGGTCAGTCGGACAAACTGGATTTTATCCTATTTTTTCTGGTTTGTATTTTTCAAGTCAGCGTCTAGATGGGTATTTCTTTCTCTTTTATTTCACATCAAAGGTTAATGATTTGTCTTTGTTTTTAGCGTATAAGGTTAATGCCTGGTTGGCAAGCAGAACAGTGGCGTAATGAAAAATGATTGCCCCTCTGCAGAATTTGATGAGAGGCCCCTGAGTCTCCCAAATGTCACAGATATTCATTGCAAAAAGAACAATTAATGGACAGATTGCTGATCAATGTCAAACATTCACCCCAATACAGAGATCTGAGCCTAAATCCATCATTGTTCTGTTCCTCATGCCATTCAAGTTTAAACCAGCCATATGTAAATCAGTCTTGACCCTGCTCCCCATGGGAGCGGTCCAGCACTTACTGCCAGGCCAGGTCCTCCTTGAATCAGAAAAAAGGCATCCTGGGACCTGTTTCAGGGTTTCACCCCTCATTGTTCTTTTTGAAATTATTACCCCAAGTGGATCGGGTGTGCCCCGATGTGGGTCCTGTACTCTCCATGCCACTGAAGTCAAGCCTAGCCTGGCTGATGAGGGGGTGAAACCCCGAAACCAGAACCGGGATGCTTGTTTCTGGTCCAGGGAGGACCTGGCCTTGAAGAAGGTCAAGCTTGAAGGGATTACACATTGTATTCCACTTGATGTACGAAGCGCCTCCACCCTTCCCTTCCGTGTTGCCCTCAAACAGCCACCCACAATGATAAATTTGGCGCTGTGATCTTATCTAGCTGTCTGTTGGCAGAAGTTTTGTATGTCTGAGAGATCGCTGGTCTGTGGCAGAGGACACTTGTTTGCCCAAATATCAGAACACTTAACTCTTATGTTCTCTGAAATCTACAGGTGGTGACCCCAATGCCAGCTTCCGAGCTCAGACTGTGCCTATGTCTGGTCCATGGAGAGAATCCAGTCTCGATGCAGCAGCAGTGTCCAGCAAGGTAAGTCAGTGATAGTTGTTTGTTGGGGAGAGAGGGGCGCTCCTTACATTCCATGTGCTCTGATTGTGAGTAGTTGGGCAGACATGTTCTTGTGTTTTTAGATGAAAAATTGTTAAGCTGCTCCAGGGTAAGGAATAACGACTCACTCTAGTGTTCTTGTTTTGAAAACCCAAAGGGGGCCGTTCTATATCAGAAGTGTAACCTATTTCTCTGGCGCAGGGGCCTGTGGGTGTGAGTAGCCCACTGCCCCCAATTGTCAGTGCCCTTTACTTCCCAATCAGGGGAAAAAGGTCATTTAACTTCTTGTTTTCCGGACCCTAGCACCTTTGGCCACAAGTGTGCTGCCTTGATTCAGCCCTTAAAAAGTGTACTGGACTCCAGCAGCAGCCGCCGCTTGGCTTCCTGACATTTCTCAAAAGAGAGTCAAAGGCAGATTCGGGGTAAAGTGAAGTTTCATCCAGCAGCACCCCCAAACAAACAGTAGGTGGTACAAATCCATACTCTGCCCAGCTGGCGTCCCACAGGTACAGGCCTGCTAGGGAAATTGCAGGTCTGCCAAGTATCATGCATCAGGTGTGACACTCACGCATTTCAGTGTGGTGTTCCGCATCACTGCACTGAAATGCATTGTCACGCATTTAATGCCACTCTGAAACTCTATTCTAAGCAGGGTGCCAGCGCATGCTGCCAGCTCTGTTACTTTCCGCAGACGTGCTGCCAGCAGCTGGGCTCAGTAAGTTAATAGTTAAATGTCTGCGCTCAGCTCTGGAGTGGCTGAGAGTTCTACATTGTAACAAATCTGCCTGGGAGCCAGCCACACGTCAGCGCCACACTGAGACTGACTCACCGACTATGCTCCAATTACCAAGACCCGCGGGGACCTGCCCTCAGCAGTGGTTGCAACTGGTTGTGGCAAACCAGGGAGCCTGAATCAAATCTGGATTTGACCGCCATAGTGCCTCTTAAGGTCCTGAAGGAAATGGAATTGAGGTAGATCAGAACAGAAGCGGTGGGGGACTCAATCTGAGAGTCAAGTCCTCAGTGTGCTGCTGTCTGCAGCGCAATAGAATAATCCCCCCCCCCCCCCCCAATGTATTAGTTCTATGTGTTTTTAAATGAAATGTCCCAGTCCCGCTGCTGCTCCCAGTTTTTGTGGAGGCACTGAGATTTTCTTTCAGGCAGGCTCCTTGTTGTTCCAGGTCTTTGTGCTAGTGTGGAGTTCCGGCTTTCAGGGGCCCCTCTCTCCCCAGCCTCAATTTGCTTTACTTTCGTATTCTCTGGAGTCTGCTTCGGATTTATTCTTTCTCTCTGCTTGTGTTTGTGGCTCGATGGTGAACATTTCCATGGGGAGGCGAGGCAAGCACAGGCGGCAGCCGAATACAATTTACAATTCAAAATTAACAATATTAACTATCCTGCAGTCCACAGACTAAATAACCTGCATTGAAGGTGCCCTTCAGCTGCCACGCTTCCTAGGTCCATGCGCGACTATTTAGGCCAGTTTGGGCTTTATTGTTAGAATCTGTGAAAACCCAGCATAAAACGAAGTCTACAAGTTCCAGAATTCTGAGTAAAAATGCATAACGTCAAGTACCAGAATGCAAAGGGGGAAATAGGAGTGGGAGAGCTGCTAGAATCTGGTGACCTGACCCGCAGACTGCTGACATATTTCTGCAGCAGGTGCTCAACGCACTGAGGAGTCTAACCATTAATATGTAAAAGCCAGGCTTCCTGCTTCCACCAAAAAAATCTGCACGAGGGTGATGAATGGCGTTTTTACTATTGATGTTAAATTGTTGCATTTAACTCGCACGAAGAGCCTCGGAGATTGCTTTTGGAATTGCTACTGCTCGATTGGTTGAAACAATATCAGTTGCTTTTATTCGTTGTTTACTGACGAAAACAAAGTGTCTTTGATCAGAGATTAGTTTGAGGCAGGTGCCTGTCGTGTTAGCTAAGTTAGACATACGAATGTCACCCCCACTTACAAATTACAGTGATATATACTTTGAAGCTATTGTCAGCATAACACACAAATGACTAAAAGTATATTATCTTCAACACGTTTACATCTTGTAGTCCAATAGAAAATTCTAAATCCTTTGAAAGCAGGAACGTGAAAATAAGAAAGTTACTGCTTATTTGCTTCAGGTATAGCAAGCATTGTGTTTTTATTCGTGTGTGTTCACTTAGGAAATGAATGCATTCTGTGAGTTGTAGTCTATGTTTGCTTCGATTAACTAATGCATCTGGTAATCATTTACAACAGCAAAGTCCAGAACTAAATTCAAAGTGTTTGGTCTGGATGAAGTGGTCTACCATCAAACCCAATTGTGCCTCATGTTAGCAATGGAGACCTTGAAGGCATTTGTAATGGTACATATGATTCTAGCAGAGGCCAAGGATAGACTGTTCACTTAAAGAGTTGTGGATTGTCTGTAGGTCTCTTATTCTGACTGCATAAGTGCATGCATGTCTCACGCCGACACACAGGATCAGTGAGTCTGCTCAATTTTCAAGTGTGGTAGTTAGTTGCACTATACTCGTCTTGGGACTGGCCCTGTGGTGCAACTTTAGCTTTTGAACTCAGCGTGCTGAGCAATGCATAACTAAGTCAGCAGACTTTGGAGTGTACAGCTCTGTGACAGGCTGCGGCTCATATGATCTCTGCTGCTGCCAGCGGGGCTGGAAAGGTAGTGTGTGATGCGGCGGACCACTCTAATGATTTCTACAGGGTTGAAGATAATGAGACAATTTGTTTTTTAATATATGCAGCCTGGCTGTGATCGCTGTGTGTGCATCAGCCTCACTCTCCTGAGGCCTGCCCAATGCGGTGCTGTTTGTGACGGGCTTGCTGTAGAGTCAGCGAGCCAGCTAACTGCTGCCCTTCCATTTCTGGTGCTTTATAGCACTTTTAAGATGTTCTTAGAGTTTATAGTTGCTCAAATGTGTGTAATTTCTGATGTTTATGTTTCCCTCGTCTTCCTTTTGCTCGCGAGAAAGTGTCACTCATAGTCATTGAAATGTCACTCATAATTACAATGTAAGTATGAAAAAGTCACACAGCAATCTGAAACCTTGGCAGCTATGAAATTGTCGATTAGCTTTTACTCTCTTTCTAGGCCCCCGTATGGGAAATGGCGAAGGCACTATCGTGGTTGGAGCATAGGAGACCTAAGCAAAATAAATTGGGATGCGTAGGTGGAAAAGCCCAGC
This sequence comes from Lissotriton vulgaris, assembly GCF_964263255.1. Lineage (NCBI taxonomy): Eukaryota > Metazoa > Chordata > Amphibia > Caudata > Salamandridae > Lissotriton > Lissotriton vulgaris. The sequence goes on from NC_141697.1 coordinate 665,849,363, forward strand.
TGGCAGCTCAGATATCATAGGAAAATAGCTGCAAAGGAATATCGGGTGTTAAGCCTTTAGAAAGGAAATTAGTGTTATGCATGACTTAGGCCCACATCGCAGAATCCACTGCTAGGCGATCCAGCTGGAATTGCCCAAAAATATAAATGAAATGATAGTGTACCTGGCGCACTCTGGTTCTATTTGTTTGATATTACGATACGTGTGCAATGTTGTGTAAATGCCTACTGAGCATAAATACAATGACCTTAGAGGCCCAGCCCCTCAAGGGCGACTGGGACAACAACATGCAACAACGACATATTTGAGCAATAAAGCGTTCAATGCTTTTAGTCAATGTTCATTCAAACAAACTTTTTATATATTTCTCCATAAGGTTCAAAGAAGAATTTTACATCATTGATATTTTTCACATATTTTGATATGTTACAATCATCATAAAAATATATACATTATTGATTTCACACCCAATGCATTTCGAGACAAGAGTCTCTTCTTCAGGGGTATAGCTGCAAAAGAAATTATATAAAATGAGACCAATTCATTTACAAAAAGGTTTATTTTCTATCTAACTCAATGAATCAAGCCCAATCACCAACACCAGTGTAACAAGCCACCTTAGCCAAACTTACTTGAAATCTTCAATGTAATCCTATGAAACAAAGGGCCAAACAAACACATAAACTAAATCAAAATTCAAAATGATCATTGCCCCAATTTGAACTTCCAATAACATAAACAAAGTCTCAGTACCTTAAGTTCCTTGCATAAATCCTAATACTGACGGAATGATTTCCTTTGTGGATCCAGAACTGAAAAATTATAGTAGCTCCAGTCAGTCATTTTATCAAATAGAAAATGACACCACAATAAAACCGAGCATAACCCTTATCTTACCTAAAAGAGTGATGATAATAGATGTGCAACTCAATGATCTGTAAAAAGAACAAAGTGATGAACTCTTAGTTCTATGGGTTTCAGAATGATCGAGGAGTAAACTACCATAACGTTGAATTCAATTTACACACAAACATTTGTGTAGACGGCCATAGTCTTACCTACACGAATAGTAGTAAGGACAGTGTAGCCAAAATGATCTGTGAAAAGAATCGGAGGAAAGAGCTCTTAGTTTCTATAAACTTCGAAGAAGTTAGCAGCAGACTGCCATACAGTTAGCTCAGCGCAAACTCCTACCTCAAAGCCCAGCTGGCAGCTCAGATATCATAGGAAAATAGCTGCAAAGGAATATCGGGTGTTAAGCCTTTAGAAAGGAAATTAGTGTTATGCATGACTTAGGCCCACATCGCAGAATCCACTGCTAGGCGATCCAGCGGGAATTGCCCAAAAATATAAATGAACATACATCATCTAAGTTACCATAACTTTTCTAAGGTAAGAAAGCCCAATCGGAACTACAAGTATACAATCAAGTAGGTAAAAGAAATAAAAATAGAATTAGTGTACACACATAGTAAAAGCTCCGAAGTGTAAATCATTCTCGATGTATTTGTAAGCTATAGAACCAACTAAATTAGTTTGTATAAAAAAATCTACCTTCTGTGTAAGGTGCCCCTCGAAAGTGCTATCCCCTCTCTGTAACTAAGCATGACCCTTCATGCTACAAATAATATGTCCGCATGGCCAAACGTTTACATCAAATCTCTAGCATAGAGAGTTTTGCTTATTTTAGCTCCAAAAATAGAGAAGAACCTGTCACTACCAGCTCCGAAATTGGTATGAAGAATTGTTAATGAATACTAGGGGACCGAACCCAAGTTATTTGTTGGCTGATATCTGGAAATGTTGCTTTTAAAATATTTAGGGCCAGTGTCTATCATTTTCCATTTAAATGTGTGCTTGCACCTGTACACATTTAATTTTTTGTAACTGGTTCTGTTCTTGGTATCTTGGAGAAAAACTGTTGGGCCCACTCTGAACTTTTTATGATCTCGAAAGATCAATGTAATAAGCGGATATACCAACAAAACCTCTGTTGCACACATTCGTTAAATACTATATATCAATATTCCAAAGTCCGCTACGCGATTACGTTTATTCCTGTTAACACATATTTTATCTTCCTGATGAAAAAAATTAGTTCACATCCGCCCAAATCGGGTAATTCATATGCGTGCCATCTGAAAAAAAAACCCGAATAAAATGTCAGACGAATACCCTTTTACCCCAAGCTCTTGTTAAACTCTTGTAAGCGAACATGTAATCGGCATTTTTCGTACCCCACATTAATTGCCTGCTTTGTAACCTTTCCTTCTTCCCGTAATGCCTTGCTGCTGTTTTTTTTTACACCAGGAACACTTTAGCCTGAGACTGCGGTTTTTGGGTGGATGCAAAAACGTGCAGATCCTTAAACCGATGTACCATGTTGGATGTTCTTGAGGTAGTTTCCCCACTGTCTCGTTGCTGGTTTCACCCACGGCGGCAGCCTATAAGTGCCAAGGTGCAGAACTGGCCGCCATGTATAGGTGTACCCTCTTCTTGCTGCTTCTCAAGTTACTGCGTATAAAGTAGTGCATGGTATGAGCCAGGCTAGTAGAACCTGAGCTTCATTTGTGGTTGTTGTGAATGGAAATCATAGCACATTTGCCCTGAAGTTGTGAATTGGGCCTTGGGGTTTGATTTGATTTTTCCCTTCCATGCTATAATCAGTAATTTTTCTGTTTAGGATGATCTTTATGGACAGAACAGTTTTTCCACGCTACCTAGAAACTACAAATACAATCCTGCCACAGGTGACAGGCGGATTGACCCCAGTGTATGGAGATCCCATTCAGGGGCTGTCCCAGGCACACTGCCCAGGAACTGGCAGGCCCAGCAGCCTATCTCGAGGATCCCCATTCCACCTTCGAGCCCTCAAGGTGGGCGTCCCAAGCAGCAGAAGCCAATACCTCTTTCGATGATCTTCAGACTGCAGAATGCCTTCTGGGAGCAGAGGACCCCGCACTCCATGGGCAACATCCAAGGGCCTCCTGGATCCCCGACCCTTGGGAAGCTGCAGCAGTCTCAGCCTCACACTGCTCAAGCTCAGAGTCCTGTGAGGTCATGGTCCACGTCTGATGGTAAGTGCTCATTAATCTTTGGGCAGAAGAAATAGAATGGAATCATTCAGATTATTTTCGATTTTTCACTGCACCAGAATTCCTGTGCTTGATAATGCCCTGTTGAACATGTAATCTTGTGTAATTCATACCATCTCCTAGCAGTACTTTTAGAAATATGGTAACCTTAATTATATGCACTCAGTACAGAAAACAGTATTTATTGATAAATTAGATGAAACCCATATACGGATGTGTAAGAACAGGAGAAAACCCATAGACCTCGTTGGGATGGGTGTATCGTGTAAGCAAAAACAATTCCCAACAGGTATTATGTGAAGACAGTTTTAGAAGTGTATGCAATATGCATTACAAGGAAGGAAGAACCAAGGAGTCAATTTATTAAAGAAGGTAATGTTATTTACCAAGAAGCAAAGGGGGATATTTCACATGACAATACAGTTAAAACAGCACTGTACAGAACGGATCATGTGACAACCCAGTGAAACTAGGTGCAAGGTGCTATATACAATTGGTGATGGTGAATGTGCAAGTCCTTAAAACAGCAGTGTAGTCGACGCATGAACCAAAGTATTTACATCGAATAATGGCTCCACAAAACAAGTTGTAATCACTTAAAATACAATTATTTGTATAGAAGCACAAAACGTGAAATGCGTAGTATAATTCAAGCTGTACAGTCGACGGCGTTTCGATCCCCTTTAGTCGGGATCGTCATCAGGACAGGGTTGTCGATGGAAACAGTGAATTATACCCAGGTAACTGAGCGAGGGTATCGGAAGTCCGGGTGGTCGCTCAATGGTCGAGGACTGATCGTTGAATTATATCCGATCCGCGGGCGGGACTTGCTATGCCTGACTAAAACAGGGCGGCAGAAGGCAAACGGGGCTCATCTGGCGGTAGGGCTGCAAGCAGTGAATGCTGGAGCTGTACGGATGGACATTAATCTTATGGGTTACATTATGCCCGTGCACAGGGTTAGATTCAACACCTAAGGGCTGAATTATGAATCCTACAGAATAGACATACAAAGGTAGTGAGAAAGCTGAAGAAAATTGAGAGAGAAACAGAGAAGTCCCATACGTTACTTCACCAGTGTTGTCAAACTGCTCATACCTTATTATGAATGCCCATTATTATCTTGGAAGTTAGGGCTGTGAAAGGTTGTAGGTAGAAATGTACAGATGTGAACAGGGGCCCAAAAATTAGTATGTCAGATTTTTTAGTTTCATGCCATTAAAGTTTTATTGACCTGTTATACTCCGGTGAAGGATGTCCCATGCTTTGTTGCTGGATTATATTATTTTTCCATCAGGAAGTGGAAAGGTATCGACTTTGGAAAGAGCCCAAGAGCTGCAAAGGATGCCCCCAGGTCTGCCAGAAGCTGGAGAGCTGGAGCCTGAGCTGTCAATCTTGCTGCCCACCAGTGACTCGCAGATAGAGGAGGTTCCACGTCCTCTTAGTCCCACTCGTCTTCAGCCAATACTGCCATCAGAGGCCCAAAAAACGCCAGAGATGGATGAAATCCGTAGAGTTCTGGCAGATATCCCCAGACCTTTGAAGAGGCGAGGGTCCATGGAGCAGAGCGTGGCTGTTCCCCAGCCAGCCAGCAAGAAACAGTATCAGCTGATTATGAGCCGTCTCTTCCGCCGCTCTACTCCTAAGGAAACAGTGAGCCTTGTAGGCGAAGGAGCTCCACAAATGGAGATGCCAGTCATCATTGAAGGATCAGAAACAAAGGTGGGCGCCACCATAGCCCAGGAAAGGTCCCCATCACCCTCTTCACCAGCAGTGTTGATTACACCCACCACTCCAATCTCTAAGGCACCCAGTCCGGTAAGTTGAGTGGAAGTGATATTGGGGATTTCTGTCTTAAGGGTCCTATCCCGTCTGGGTGTTGTAATGTCCAATAAGGAAGTCCTGAAATACATTCATTCATGGCAATGGAATTAAGGGAGTAAGATGGTTTGGAATAACAAAGGCAACTACTTTACTCTGACAGCTAGATGTCTCCTCAGAGTAGGGGTTGTGCTCCATTAATGGTGAATAGTGAAAGCCTTTGATTCAGGCGAAACATATTAGAACAATATTCCTATGTAGTGAGGTGCAGTGTTCTTGGTAAAGCGTGTGAATGTTTATACTTAGCTGGGGAGGTAATTCTGTCACATTCACACCGTTAGTGGTAAAGCATATGACAGGCAACGTGTTTCCAGTGCAGTCTTGCATTCTAAATCTCAGTGTGGGAGTAGGTCTTTTACGACTAAGTTCGTTCGGAAGCTATGATTGGAGTCATGTTTTCGTATGCAAGGATGTAAGACTACATGAATAGGAGTAGGACTTTCATCTAGTTGTGCAAGTTCTGTGAGCATCTTCAGAGAAGAAATCATTGTACAGGTTTAGTTTCTCTCTAAGACCCCCAGAGTTTATTGTTTGTTATGTGCCACACTCCGACTCTGGTGAGACTCACCTCAGTTTCCCCACATTTTTTGAAAGCAGGAACTCAGATCTGTTTTGAAGAAACACTCCTCCCCAAAGAAGACTCGTTCGAGGAGGGCACGACTGAATCCGCTGGTGCTACTGCTAGACGCTGCACTTACGGGCGAGCTTGATGTTGTCCAGCAAGCAGTGAAAGAGGTAAACACGAATCCCCTAAATCTGTAATCCCTTACCACTGTCTACTCTTCAAGGCAGGGTTACATCCTCATCTGTACAAAAGAGTTGGAAGCTGATTAGGCTGCAGAAATACAGTATCATTGAATACTATATAATTAAAAAACGAAAGGTCCTGTGCTTAGATATCATCAAGACGTAATTGCACCTAACTGAACAACTTCATAGGAAGGATATTTGGTTCCCATCAGATAAATCTAGTTGGGGGGGGGGGGGGGTGCGTTTCTGCAACATGAATCATGTATACTGTGTGTTGTGGGGTGTGCTGTGAGATACTGGACTATATTTGTGACCTCTCATTTGGTCATAACAGTTAGTACTGTTTACCACATATGCCAGAGCTTTCCAAACTTTTTATGTTGGGGACACACTTTTTGGAGATGCATAATTTTGGGACACAGTAAGGCAGTGTAGCGGGGGAGGGGTCTCACTCCCTCTCTCTATCCCTCTCTCTCTGTAACTGTCTCCCTCCCTCTCTCTCCCTCTGTCTCCCTCCCTCTCTCTCCCTCTGTCTCCCTCCCTCTCTCTCCCTCTGTCTCCCTCCCTCTCTCTCCCTCTGTCTCTCTCCCTCTCTCTCCCTATGTCTCCCTCCCTCTCTCTCCCTATGTCTCCCTCCCTCTCTCTTCCTCTGTCTCCTTCCCTCTCTCTCCCTCTGTCTGTCTCCCTCCCTCTGTCTGTCTCCCTCTCTCTGTCTGTCTGTCTCCCTCTGTCTGTCAGTCTCCCTCTGTCTCTCTGTCTAACTCGCTTCCTCTGTCTCCCTCCCTCTGTCTGTTGCCCTCTGTCTCCCTCCCTCTGTCTCCCTTCCTCTGTCTCCATCCCTCTCTCTCCTGTCTCCCTCCCTCTCTCTTCCTATGTCTCCCTCCCTCCCTCTCTCTCCCTCTGTGTCCCTCCCTCTCTCTCCCTCTGTCTGTCTCTGTCTGTCTGTCTCCCTCTGTCTGTCTCTGTCTGTCTGTCTCCCTCTATCTGTCTCTGTCTGTCTGTCTCCCTCTGTCTGTCTGTATGTCACTCTCTGTATCCCACCCTCTGTCTCCCACCCTCTGTCTCCCTCTCCTTCCCCCCTCTGTCTGTCTCCCTCTCCTTCCCCCCTCTGTCTGTCTCCCTCTCCTTCCCCCCTCTGTCTGTCTCCCTCTCCTTCCCTCCTCTGTCTGTCTCCCTCTCCTTCCCTCTGCCTCCCCCCTCTCCTTCCCTCTGCCTCTCTCCCTCTGTTTGCCTCCCTCCCTCTGCCTCTCCCCTCTTTCTGTCTCCCTCTCCTTCCCTCTGCCTCCCCCTCTGTCTGTCTCCCTCTCCTTTCCTCTGTCTGTTTCCCTCTCCTTCCCTCTGTCTCCCCCTCCTTCCCTCTGCCTCTCCCCTCTCCTTCCCTCTGCCTCCCTCTTCTCTGTCTCCCTCTCCTTCCCTCTGCCTCCCTCCCTCTCCTTCCCTCTGTCTGTCTCCCTCTGTCTGTCTCCCTCTCCTTCCCCCTGTCTCCCCCTCCTTCCCTCTGCCTCCCCCCTCTCATTCCCTCTGCCTCCCTCCCTCTGTCTCCCCCCTCTCCTTCGCTCTGCCTCCCTCCCTCTGTCTTTCTCCCTCCCCTTCCCTCTGCCTCCCTATCTCCTTCCCTCTGCCTCCCGCCCTCTGTCTGTCTCCTTCTCCCTCCCTCTGCCTCCCTCCCTATCTCTGTCTCCCTCTCCTTCCCTCTGTCTCCCTCTCTCTGTCTCCCTCTCTCTGTCTCCCTCTCTCTGTCTCCCTCTCTGTCTCCCTCTCTCTCACTCCCTCTGCCTCTCTGTCTGTCTGTCCCTGTCTCCCTCCCTCTGTCCCCCTCTCCGTCTCTGTCTGTCTCTGCCTGACTGCCCCTGCCTCTATTTGTCTCTGTCTGTCCCCGTCTCTGTCTGCATCTCGGTCTGTCTCCCTCCCTCCCTCTCTCTGTTTCCCTCCGTCCCTCGCAGTCTCCCTCCCTCTTATCTCTCTCCCTTTCTCTCCTCTCTCTCCCTCCCTCTGTCTACCTCCCTCCGTCTGTCTCTTGTCTGTCTCTCTCCCTCTGTCTCCCTCTGTCTGTCTGTCTCCCTCTGTCTGTCTCCCTCCCTCCCTCTGTCTGTCTTCCTCTCTGTATTCTTCCCTCTATCTCAATCCCTCTGTATCCGTCCCTCTGTCTCCCTTCCTCTGTTTCCCTCTCTCTCCCTGTCTTCCTCCCTCTATCTCACTGTCTCCTTCCCTCTGTCTCACTGTCTCCTTCCCTCTGATTGTCACCCTCTGGCACCTCACCCCAGCTTCCCGGGCACACACAGCTGCACCTCGAGTACTACGCAGGTCTTTAAAGGACCATTTACTTGTTAATGGGGTTTTGTTGTGACTCTCCCGCCCCCTCCCCCCCACCCCTAGAGCAGAGTGTCTCGGAGTCTGCGCTGCTGTGGCTGACTCCGAGACACTCTTTCAAAGGAATGCCTCCTAATTAGCAGTTATGTGCTAAGTGCCTCATCCTGCGACATACCCACCACTTGCAGGCGACACAGTACTGTGTCGGGACATAGTTTGGAAAGCTCTGACGTATGCAAAGGCCCTAAGTACTGTTGCATTCGAAATGGTAACCACGTTACTTCATTTCTATAGTTTACTCTGTAACAGAAGTGAATTAAGCAGTTACTCTAGGAGGTGGTAAGGTCTTTGGGACTTAAATGAGATTATATCTACCATGAAATACCTTAAAACACGCAGCAACGTTGTAGTAATTACACAAAACGAAGGTAGTTTTAGGTTGATTTATTGTAAAGGCTACACGGTAAACAGGTCTTCACAGCCAGCTTCCCATCCAGCTCCAACCGCCACAGCCTTTAAACAATACATTCCTAACAGTAATGGTACCTGGCAACACTAGAACTTCAGGGAGAGAATGAAAAGAGAGCTAAGAACTCTCTGCTTCCATCACTATGCATGAACACATCATATGAACACTACATATCCTCCTTCCTCATAAACAAAAAAATAAAAATAAAATGCAGTACACAACACCAACTCAAGTTTACACATGAAACCTACTGGGAATGACTCTGGTTCTAGAGCTTCTTCTAACGGAAACCCATATGGGGTCACCCACAACTTCGGTTTCCCCTGCACTCTCCTGATTAACCTTCATCTTTACCGTAACAATTCTGCAACATTCCACCATTTTCCACCTTCAATCTGGATAGCATTTCTCCCAACCTTTACCACAGTAGTGGGAGCACCAAACTTGTCCAAGCCCGTTTTCACATGGACAGGTGACTTAAACCGCATCAAATAACCCACAACCACAGTAACAGTCTTGACTCCTTTCTTTTGATCGAACAAGCACTTCTGTTTAGTCTGTGTTTTCAACTCATTCTCTTTCACAGTATCCATAAGACTCTCCACATCAGACTCTGATTTGATCCACTTGTTCATCCATCCTGGTTTAAAACTTGTGTTGGCTCTCCTCCCCCTCAATACTTCAAATAGAGAAATCTTGGTCGTGGAGTGAGGAGTGGTTCTATAGAATCACACCATGTTGTCCAAAGACTTACCCACATTATGGTTGCTCGACTTCTCCCACCTGACCCACTCACCCACCACTGTTCATACGCTCAGCGAGACCATTGCTTTGTGGGTGATAAAGGGAAATCTTCATATGCTTGATATTGCAAGAGGCAAGAACATATTTAAACTCACCACTCACAAATTGCATACCATTGTCCAAAACCAGACCCTAAGGAAAACCCCTCTCTGGTGCAAACCTCCTTCAGAAACAACACTATGCTGGATGCACTGGGGTCCTTGACCCATCTTGACTTCTGGCCACTTGGATGCATAATCCACCAGCACATAAATATAAGTGGAACCTCCGGGTAAGGACTCGAAAGGACCCATAATATCTAAACCAACCTTGACCCACGGCCCTGAAGGGACCATCATTGGAAAGTAAGGGCGGTGTGGCCACTTTCAAACTTTTGTCTGCCAAACCACACATTACACAGTTCTACACTGCATCACTGATCCCAGCATCAATGCTAGGCCACCAAAAGATCTAGCAGATGCAACGTTTGGTGAAGGTTGCCCCCAGATGACCTCATACCTAATACCATGACGAGGAATATGTTTATCTGAGCTTAGCAAAAGCCCATCTTTTAAGGATATTTCCGCTTCACCTTTCCAATAAGGTTGTAGAAGTGGAGAGAAGACTTTCTCCCTGGGCCAACCACTTCTGACTAGACCGCAAACCTGCTGTAAAACCACATCCTCCCTTAGTGCATTCATCCAATTCTCCTTCGAGCAAAGGTTAAGTTCTGATAATTACAGGGCAGCTCCGAAAAAATCCTCAGTCTTCTTTGCATAGTTCATGAAATCCCTGTCCATCAGCTTCATCGCTGCTCGAAGGGACCTAGGTCAAAAAATCAGCCCTTCCTTTCCTACCACCAGAGACATGAATGACAACAAATGGATATTGCATCCACCGAGAAGCCATTCTCATTATGCTTGGTGTACAACACTTGTTATTACCTGTGCCCAGAATATTGACCAATGGTTTGTGATCTGTCCTCAGCAGAAAACGCCTATTCCATACATAGGGGAAAACTTCTCCACTGCCCACAGACAAGCCAACAGCTCCCTTATAATCACAGAATACTGTAACTAATTTTGAGAATGTTGTGTCAAAACCACACCCAGTCCAACTTGGCTAGCATCTACAGCTATGCAACATGGAAAATCGGGGTCATAAGTCTTGAGAGCTTTACTCTCACTCAAACGCAGCTTGACTTGCTAGGAGGCTGAAGCACACTCATTGGACCACTCAAAATGTATTCCTTTCCTGAGTAGATAGCCAATAGGGCATACAATGGTAGCAAAATATGGAAACAAGCGTGAGTAAAACTGGAAGGGACCCAGTGACTTCACACCTGCCTTGTCAATAGGTGTAGTGGCACCAACAATGGGATCTAAAATACCTTTCCTAGGTCTAATGCGTTCTTTAGAAATTAGATGACCCAGATATTCCACCTCTTCACATAACAACTTAAATTTTTCAATCTAAGCACAACACCATGCTTCTCATAAATATCCAAGACCCTGCACAAAATACTGTCATGTGACTGAACATCTTTTACATGAATCAGAACATCGTCTTGAAAGACCAACACACCTTCCACAGAGCCAAACAAATTTTGTATTACTCTCTGAAATACCTAGGCAGCGGATGGCAAACCGGACGGCATCCGTTTGTACTGAAAAGTTCCTAAAGGGAAAACAAAGGCTGTCAAGGCTTGCGAACCAGGACGTCATCCAATCTGGTGATAAGCACTAGCGAGATCCAGCTTTGAGAAATACTTAGAACCTCTGATGCACACAAACACGTCACAAATCTTGGGAAGAGGATGTGAATCCACTCAGATTTCTTCATTAAGAGACCTCAACTCAATGCACACACATGGTTTTCCGCACCTCTTGTGTGCAACCACCAAGGGAGATAATCACAAGGATGACTCAGTGGGTTTGATGAGCCTCTGATCACACAAATACCTTAGTTCTTTGTTTAGGTCCACCCTCACACTAAATGGGACACCCCTCAGTTTGTTTTTCACAGGTGAAGCACCATCTTTCACAATAAGTTTGTTTGAAACCACATATTTCACCACAAACTGAAGGAAATATGTTCTTCCACTTGTACCCCACCACATCACAATGAACCACTAAAACCTGCTCCTTGGCACCTGGTCTAAGAACCATACCGAACAACCCCTGATGAAACCACCCTAAAATATTCAATCCTTTGAGGGCAGCATAAACTTTACCTTTGATCCTCCTTACTTTGAACACAAGTACATCCTCAATATAACCAAGAAGTTCAATTCTGCACACTTCATAGGAAACCGAAAAACGGTCTGATGGCAAGAGTACCCTATCGCCCCAAGTTTCCTCCGATAGCTTCTGTGTAATCATTGTAATTCTGGCACCCGAATCAACTAACAAATTAAAGACTGTACCCCCAAAAGTCACCTCAACAATGGGATTAACACATGGTCTGGTCGTGCACACCCTGGAACAACAGGTGGAACGTTGGATTAAGCTTCCCCTATCACTAGCGGGGAGGTAGCGATTGTAAAAATGGTTGTTCTTCCTAAATTTTTATATCTGTTTCAAAACATTCCCATTCCCTTGCCCAATAGTTTTTTTAGTACACTCCCCACACATCTTATCCGGCTGGTTTGGGGTGGGAAGAGAACCAGAGTCAGCTGGGACACCTTGACACTACCATATGATAGAGGTGGGCTGGGGGTTCCAAATTTTCAGATTTATTTTTTGGCGGCTCAATGTAGTTATGCACACTTGTGATATCTTCCGGATGCGCGAATCCCATATTTAAAGTTAGACGCGGACCTAGTAAGCCGGACCCCATTAAAGACAATACTACCCAAAGCGTCCCCTAGAGACCCAAAAGACATCCATACAGTGTCCACTACTAGATGGGCATGGAGGAAACTTGCACTACTAGGCTATGTTAAAAACATTGCGTCGTTACACTTCTCTCGTGCTACTACTGGCTAAACGAGAGATTACTCTAAACTGGGGAGATAAATTTACGCCCACTACCTAGGCATGGCTGAACAGTCTTGTTTATTGTAATACTAATGGGAAATTGTTTGCGTCTACACTACCTATCACATCACGGCCCAAAGACATCTGGGGACCCTTAAAGGACTATTTACAGGAATTAGGGCCTGCTTCCTCTCAACCTCCTCCTGGAGTTGTCCCCACTGGGGTAGATTGAATCTGCCTACCCGGCATGGCCATCCAAACTGGATAATTGTAAAGGAGCCAATTGGTGCTTAGATAGCTCATAAATTGCTGTATTGTAATGCTGCTATATTTATGTTTACACTGACTTGGTATTGATTTGTAATGTATCTACTTTGAATGTATGTCCTGTTAAGCAATGTTTGCAAATTATCTGCAGGCAACAGACTTGCTCTCCAAATTGTGGTAAACTGTAGATGAATGGAAAATGTTAGATAAAGTTAAAAAAAAACCAATGGGATCAACACAGTTTGAAGGATTGCCCTCAATAGGTTTAGCTCCATCTGCCAACAAACCCACTTGAACATCCGTCACAGTCTAAACAACCTCTGATTCAGATTCATAATCAGACTCCACCAAACATGCCAGAATTTTCTTTTGGCTCTTTTTCTTTAGACATACCTTGGCAAAAGGTCCAGTTTTCGTGAAATAATTGCACACCAAGTTCACTGCGGGACATCTTCCCCCTTTGGGGTGTGGAGGATTACCACAACGGAAACACATTGTTTTGAAACTGGTGTTCTCAACTTGACTCTTACTTTTGACATTAGCAGGCATTCCATTATGAAAATCTTTTGGTTTCAACTTTCCACTCCCAACCACAACATATACAGGCTCAAGAACTTTATCATATAACTCTTTCAACAAAATTTGGTAAATGTCAATACTTTTGGCCTCTTTGATAGTTTTCCATTCCAGTGATGGGTTTCTCATAGATAACAATTGTTGCCTGATTTGTTTGTCTTTACATTGGCAACATCTCGAATTGACAAACTGATGCCAGCCTATGTTAGACCGATATATAAGCATCAACATCTTCAACCACGTCCTGTTTTTTTTTTAAAAATGTATTCCTAAGGACCATGAGACTAAGTTGTTTGTCAAACCTATTCTTAAGCTTGGTAATGGTGTCTTAGTATTCATCTATGATGTCACCGTCTTGATCTGTAACTCCAGTAGATGTTTGAATATAGACCTCCCCTCAAAAAACCTAAAGAGTGTAGCAACAGATATTTCTTTCGTTCAGCACTGTATCTTAAAGCACCAATAGCCCCGAGATAGGTTTCAAATGCGTCAAACCCTACCTCCCATCTATCAAGAGGTTCGTTGGGATGGTCTAAAAATTCGGGAGGAGGGCAACAGCTTGCATGGTACACATGGTGTTAAATAAAGAAATAGACTGTATTGGTAGCAAATGTAGATCCTATAAAATGATAGTGCCTTGCAGTACTTATAGAAGGGTTATAAGGGGATAAAGATGACTGTCACAACTATAGGTACTCTTGGAAAATGTTGTACAGTGGTTGGAAATGAGTGTGCAAATCACTGATCCACGCCGACCAGAAATATGTGTCAGGAGAACAGTTTCAGAGATATATGTTTTCCTACGACTGACGTGAAAAGAAGTGTGAGAATCACTGATCCGCGGGGAACAGAAAACAAGTGTACATACAGTGAAAGAAATCACTGTGATCCGCTAGCTTGCCAAGAAGGTGTGCGGATCACCTTGATGATTTTACTCCCTCAGAATGAACACAACTAGAGGTGTGCGAATCACCGTGATCCGCCTACTCGTAGTGAGTAGCATCAAAGCCTGACGGGGAGACCCAGGAGCTGCTTGACAACATAAACAAGTGTGGGACAGTGGTGTGCGAATCCCCGTGATCCACCTTTTAAGGGGTTAGCGGGGAGATCACAGCAGCTGTGTATCGTCACGAGAGAAACTGTTGCCAGGATACTCTGCTGGAAACAATAGTGTGGTGACATCAGGCGCACAGCCCAGGCAAGACGTGGAGGGCCCCCTGAGTGATGGGAGACATTGCGTTGCGTGTGTCTTAGGACGCACAGGCCAGGCATGGCGAGCAGGACAGACATTGCGAGGAGGAGGCGTGGTGCTGCCAATCACACAGGACTGCTGCGAGATCTCCTGCCACGAGATATCGCTCGTGATACTCGCGTGCGGGTCCACACTGCACCCCAAAATCCATAAAACGGCACATGTAGAAAGGTTCAAAACAGCTGAGCCGAGTCCTCTTAGCGAGTGGGTACAGCACTGGAGAAAGCAAAGGAAGTCTCAGATGAAGAAACCAGTGCTGTCGATCTGTACGTCGCATTGAGTGCGGCAGCTGAAAAGGTGAGTCCAACACACCGCATAGTTGTGGCGAGGAAATCAGGTGGAGCTTGAACCAGAGAATTAAAAGAAATTTAACGGCTTGAAGATTGCTGCACACGTCTGATTCGAGGTGTAGCCAACTCTTCACCATATTTTGTAGTAATCACTCCGGAAGAAGGTAGGTTTAAGTTGATTTATTGTAAAGACTACACGGTAGACAGGACTTCACAGTCAGCTTCCCATCGAGCTCAAAACGCCCACAGCCTTTAAACAATACATTCCTGACATTAATCTTACCTGGTAACATTAAAACTTCAGGGAGGGAATGGACAGAGGGAGTCAACTTGAATCTGGACATACATATCCAATGGGTCTTTAAAGAAAGCGCTGAAAGATCTATTTCAGCAGCACTGCACTTTTGTCTCACCATGTGTGCTCAGACTGCTTTACATTTTAGGCATGTTTCGTCATTTAGAAAGATATAAATGTGCTCGGCCAAACTCTTTATCCTTCCAATAATGGTACTCAGATTTGTCTTCCTTGTGTGATCTATGGAAATATGTTACTGTGTGGCTACCATCATAAAACGGACATTTATTGACTCTGTAAACCCTCGTTGGAACTGCTGGGACTAAACCCCTGTGCACCACATAGACTTACCGCTGCCAAGGCATGGTAGCTCTGCACTCCAGAGATCTTCAGACTACAAGACTCATCAGCCTCCAGCAGCTCTTCCTGCCATGATCAACCTCCTCACTGCATCCTCTGAACCGCGGGCCTTCTTCATTGGTGAGCTGCTCGCGGATCACTTGCGACTACTATGCCTTTTACCTGTGGGTCCCCTCGAGGGTCTTTTCCTGCTTCAGTGGGCTCCCCAGCTTGACGTGGGCCTGCTCTGACTCTTCTGCACTTGGTGAGTCCCTTGGACCTTGCTGGCCCCAACGTTGCTTTTTTATCGTTTTTCACGTCTGTTGCTGCTGCCAAGGCTTGTTGGTACTCCCGCCATGCACTGATCTACTTCTGACATGGGACAGCTTGTTACCGGCTCCTGGTCTTCCTCAGCATCGCCTGGTCCTCACAACTGCAGCGACAAGGCACAGTCATCACTCCTGCATCTTCCGTCATCGGTGGGCATTACTCTTCCATGTCTCCTGGTCACCTCTGACTGTTTCCTCTGCTTGCAGGTTCTTCTTTTCAAGAATCCACCCCTGGATTCCACCGGACTCTTACACAGTCTTCGCCGGCGGCATCTTTACTGAAGTCCTCCATTGTGATCTACTGCGGTTTCCGATGTCACTTTGCACCTATGCACCCTTCTTCCCTTCTGTAGGTATCCTGGTTCCTGGGGTGTCCACGGGTGGGGTGCCTCTCCAACCTTCTGTCTACCACAGGGTTTCTTCAGGCTCCATTGGGAAGGTTCCTTTGTCAAAACTGCAACAGCAACTTTCCTGTTGAATTCTATTGAGTACCCAGCTGTGTTTCCACTCTGCACACTGCTTCTGGGGGGTGGGGAGGGGGGGGGGGGGGGTCTGGGTACTGACCTTGGCTGGTTCCATGTATCCCTAGCTCTTCTGAGTACTGTGGTCCAAATTCCAACTACTGTCTAGGTTCACTGTCCACTTTCTTAGTATATGGTCTGGTCTCCCCATGGAGACCAATGTGTGTTGTGCTTATTTACCTATTTGCAATTGAAGTATTGTGTGTATTTGTGCTGATATCTCCGGGTAGGAGATATACCAATGTGTCAGTGTGTGTTGTGTAATACATATATTTATATATACACTGTCTGGTTCTTTTTGAGTTTATCCTACACTATATGATTAGATCTGGTAAAACAAGCTGCTTAATACTCCTTCTGGACTAAGCCTGAAGGCTGCTCTCCATAGCTACCACTTAGCTTCCTGTGGTTGTTTAAGACCACTAAAATCACCATAATGGTTGTCTGGATTAGCGTGTTGCAGGGATTCTGCCCAAGAACAGAATTATGCATAGGATTATGGAACTCCAGTGCGCAGGGTCATCCTACCACCTTAGTACCCATGAACCCAAGACCAACTAGCTATACTGTCTTTGCCCTCCTACTCACTCACAGAGAAACAAGTGAATAGACACCCCAGAACACAACACTCCTGAATCTCTCACGACTCGCGGCTGCAAGACACATCCTTTCGCTCGTACTCTTGTACCTGTCCACAATAAGATCTGACAGAGACATAAAACAGTTTAAAATATTTAACTAACGTGCCCTAACATGCTGTATACGTGCCACAACAAGCTGCAAAATGCATAATACAAATACAGTCAACATAGCAACTAGAGAGGGGAGGAGCTACGCAACAATTCAAGATGGCCGCGTAAGCTCCCGGCTCCGCCGACCTCCACCTGCGGCCGATTTATCCTGCTATTCATCCTATGTCACCACCGGGCGCCTGGGTGTGTGAAGCCTGCCTGACCCCGTTGGTGCAATCCCGGTCTTTCTAACTGCTTGGGTGACGGAGTTCTGTCGTGTTTTCTTCTGGGCCTAATTCAGGGCTGCCGCCGGGGCCTCGATTTCCTGTCTACCTGGCCTGCTATCGATCAACAGCGGCTATGAGTCCGGGGTCTGGTCCGGTCCTGCGACTTTGGATTTTGAGACTCTGCATCGCAATCCAGTCTTCCTAGGCGACGACGCTATTCATCGTGACGGACGACGATCATCCTGAGCCGCGGCCGGGGACGTGCCCGGGGACCTTGCTGGGGGACGAGGTCTGAGGGCTGTCCCCCGCGGCTGGAGAAGTGTTTGCCTGTGGTGAGAGCGCCCGCAGTTTCCGTCTGCTTTGTGTGTGCCTAGAGCCTTGGTAGCGGTCCCGGGGCTCGTGACCTGCTTCGTCCCTATGGCCCGGGGGATGGAGCGGACGGGTGACGCTCCTTTGTTGAAGACCATTATGGCCGCCATAGGGGCGCTCCATACCCAGTTTACCGTCACGTATGACCGGCTCGCGAAAAAGCTGGAAAATTTTCGCCTAGGACCGGACGACGACCCTGTGACAAGCGACCAACATCTCTTGATGCCGATGGAGGATTTGACCCAACGTTCTGAGGTTCCCGTCCGGCGCCCTGTCCTGGCTCATTTGGATCCCTTTGGCCCGATTTACTCTGCACCCGTCGCTATTATTGGTCCTTCCTATGTGCTTTACGCCCGGCGGACCCTCGATGCTAATGATCCTGCTTGCAGTAGAAAGCCCTTCCGGAACTATTGGAGGAGTCGGTCCTTCCTCTCCATCTTGTCCTGCTGGTCCTGTGGACTCCGCCATTTTGTGCCTGGTCCTTGTTTGGATTTCTCTGCCCTGCACCTCCGTGGACATTTTGACTGTCTCCTGCCTACTGTGCTTCGGAGGACGTGGGGCCCTACACAGAGTCGCACTGGCCAAGGCTGACTTCATCTGGTATCCGGCTTTGACACATCACCGTTGCTTCGACTGGGCTACTGTATTTTTCTCTTGAAATTGTTGTCTTTTGGGCGATATGTGCTTTAATGCGGGTTTGATCTTGCCTGGGCTCTTTCCGGGAGGTGGTTAGACTTGGTTGATATCCTCCCCAGCTGGACGCTTGCTCTTTGGTTTTAAAGGTTGGTTTGATTTGCTTTGGGGAGGTTGCCAATGGTGGGGGGTAAGGGAGTCCGGGAGTGTGTTTGTCGCTCTCCTCCTCCGCTTTATATTTTTCCCTTCTGTGGGGCAGTTCCTGGGCGACAGGCACGCTGTTAGTGGGGTTGGCCGTAGCCATTACAGGTGTGCAGGGTGGTGGGTGTGGGGGAGTTTGTTGTTTTAGTTTATTTTGTTCTATGGTCTCTTTCTCTTCTTTTTCTGTCTGTTCTTGGGAGGGCACTCTGTCTCTCCAGTAGGGTTGGCGGTCTCTTTTACTTCTTCTCCTTTTTCTATCGGGCGTTTCCACTTGCCTATGCCTTTCTGTCATTAGAGGGTGGGTGTATGGGATGGTGCTCTGTCAAAACAATTGCTGCTGTATTGCCTGTAGCTCTGTTGCTGCCTCGGTGACCATATTGTTTGCATAACTGTGTGAGTGTTCACCTGATATCGATTGTTTTGCGGGGTTCGTCCCCCCTCATCTCCTGTTCTTACACTGGATGGTGTGACGCCTTTGAATTAGCCGCCGCTACTTCTTCTTCTAAATTGAAAAAATGAAAACCTAATGTATCCTTTGCCTTGGGGTGCTCATGACCACATGTGGTAGTCGCACAGCTTCTCCTTTATTTCATTGTTGGTCGACTTATGGTTTCTTGCTTCATTTGCGGCCGGCCCCTGTGGTTGTGGGCCTGCGCATGTAATGACTACATTTCTCAATAAAGGTTTTAAAAAAAAAAAAACATAGCAACTAGACCATATATCATGAAGGGAGATGTCATCATGAAAAGACAATAGAGCCTATTCTCCCTTGCCGTGCTAAGAAGCCATATTACTATATGTCAGAAGAACGCTGGGTTTTTGCTGCGCACACAATACTTTAGACCATAGATTGCAGGTCTGCATCATTGGTGCGGTCTCGCTCTTCTCCCTAGAAAGGTCCTTCTCCAAGTGTGTCATGCATGTATCCCCTAATACCAAAGTATGATTTTCAAACATCTGCATTGGTATGTTTTTACTAGGGGCTAGGGCCTTGCCTGAATAGAATAACAAGGGACATTGTTTACCGACCTTGCTCACAATGTTCAGACCAAATTCCAGGAACTGTCAGAGAATGCACACAGCAGATAGTTCTCATGTGAGTGAACGAACAAAGTCTTTGCAAGAATAAAGCTATATAGTAACATGCGCAAAGTCGTCTAATGTCTCAGAGCTCATACTAACTTAGTGAAGACAACAATGTCCCCCTGGGCCATGTGACACCCTCCCCTTGGCCATGTCAGTAGCTCATAGGAAACTAGAAATTCAATGTAAGCAGGGCGAAAGCGTGTTGGTCTACAGCCAAATTGGTAAAAAATTCAAAGATGTAATGCGTATGCAAAAAAGAAAAACAGAGAAAATAAATATTGTATATGTCTATAGAGAATAAAACGCCTTCGCGATGTTTCCCAGAGATCATTTACAGAGGCTCCTCGGAATCGGAAATATCATGGGAAAAGTGGAATGCCATTAGCTCCAACAGATCATCAGAACCTTTTATTGTAAAAAGGTACGCCGTCCAATTAAGCAAGTCGAATGAACATACATGCTGCTCATCTCCAGAAGAAGTCAGGAGCATTTTCGCGCAACCTGCATTATATTCGATGAAACAGCGATGCAAGATGTGCTGTGCACAGGTACTCAAGCCTGCCGTTTCTCCAAGCATAGATCATACACAAAGCGTCTACTGATGGAACAGTCCTGGTCATAGGTCATCAACGGTCCCATCAACAGTTTATATTCCAGGGCAGCATGTGGTGTATTGACGAGACAGACATCCAGGGCACTTTTGAAGGGACACCGGTGGCAGTAGAACACCGTTTGCACGCAGGTGAACTAGGTGTAGCGGAAGGTTAGCCTATAGCCAATGCTAAGAGCTGCCAATGGCATTAAACCAAAATGTTGTGGGGCAGCCATTACGGAGTAGTAGAAAAGTACATGCACGCCTCAAACCAAAAGGAGCAGCAGGGGAAACCCTCCAAAGGTGGTGGAAAAATTGAATGAATAAAGGCTGGGATTACTTAATTTAATTTAATTTAAAAAGTATTTGTTGAGCGCAACGTTCACCATGCGGTTTCTTGGCGCTATGGAGGCAAACTTTAGCAGTGACACAAACAAGACTAGAGATGACAGGGAGGGGAAGGAATTACACTGGGAAAGCTTGGGTAAAAAGAAAAGTCTTAAGCTCTTTTCGGAAGGCAGGGTAGTGAGTAGCCGAACGTAAATGGTCAGGAAGGGAGTTCCAAAAGGAGGGTGCCAAAACAGAAAAATTGGATCCACCCCATTTCTTACGTCTGTATCTGGGGACTTGTAGGAGTGATTGGGTAGATGACCGCAACTCGCGAACAGAGGTGTATTCTTTGAGTAAAGAAGAAATGAAGGCCGGAGCAGTCCCTTGGCGTGCCTGGAAGACCATGCAGCCAGTTTTAAATAAGATTCGCTCCTTTATAGGCAGCCAGTGCAGTGCCTTCAGCAGGGGGGTGGAATGATGGAAACGAGAAAGTCCGTGGATCAATCTGGCCGCCTGGTTTTGAACCAGCTGGAGCTTCTGGAGACTGTAAGCCGGGATGCCGTTGTAGAGGGCATTGGCGTAGTCCAGCCGGGAAACAACCAGGGCGGACATGATTAACCTGAGGGCAGAAGGAGAAAAGAAACGGGAGACAGAGCGAATGGTGCGGAGAACAAGAAAGCAAGAAGATACAACAGAACTGATTTGTGAGTGGAGGTTGAGATGGTTATTGAGTTTGATACCCAGGGTTTTAACTGAGGAAGAGGGTGTGGGAGGGGGTCCCAAAGAGGAGGGCCAGAAGAGGGAGTTCCAGGGACTGGATGAACCACCTGTGAGGACCAACTCTGTTTTATCAGGATTCAACTTCAGATGTCTGAAGTCAGAAAATTGTCTGAAGTGAAATGACAAGGCTGGACCCCACACGTTTGAAATAAGAGGACCAGGCCTTCCGTGTCAAACGCATTACATATTTGGTAAATTGATTCTCCAAAATGTAGTGGGAGATTCATATTCAGTAGAGACTCAACCTCACTTGATGTTCAAGCCACCTGCAATTCGAAGGTCTCACGAGCTGAAGTGAGTGCGACTTCTTGTTGTAACAATAGCGCTTTGAGTTTGCTTAGCTTATTGAAGTCTGTTTTCAAAGTCCGAACGGAAGGCCACAGTAAAATATTTACAATCCCATGTGCAGGTGGAAAAAGAACATTGCCATAACATGTAACACGTTGTGAGACCGTTACTTTATACGGGATGCCTGCCAGTAAATTGCATGACAGAGCGCAACTCATTTTGACCATGATACAATACAGATAGTTCATTCTGATCAGTGTCAATTACGGATGAGACAATGTTATCTAAAGTGTAGCTACGAGAAGATAGTGTTAATACTATTATCAACCACGGCAAGAACGTTTTCTAAAATATCTTGATCAATATGCCTTAAGTGGACTGCAGCTTCCATCTGAGACAGTTTCCGAAATTCATTGTATGCAGCATATGCAAAATGTTTACTGCGAGGAGATTTCGGACCTAAAAGGAAATCAGCCAGATCAATGTCACCTGACAAGAGAGGAAGGTGTTGTTTCACAGATACGTTCAACAACAAGTGGGGAGGGTCTAAGGGCAAGTTTACCGACCAACCAGATATAAGCCCCTTAACTCAATATATCACAACAAATAATACCTGGGGGTCAAAAGAAAGAGGAAAGTTTGACAGTAAGAGCCACTACACCCAATGCACACAGAACAGTATCAGTGAGAAGTGATAGTTAGTAAATGGTCAAGTCGAGACTCAAGAGTACAAGGTGAAAAATATATTGTTCCCATCAGAAGCCACACTGTACCGCCCTTGTTGTCATCATATGGGATCTCCTTACCCAGGAGACAAGACGGCCGGTAAGCATTACCGTGACCGAAATGTAATAGGAGAGCAGAACAGCAGAATGTAGTGGTGGCTACTGAAAAAAGCAGTGTATGGTGTTTGGAGTGAAAAAGTGAAGGGTACTAAAATTAGGTGAATGGTTGGAAAAAGAAATTTTATTGATATCCCCCAAACCCTAAGGTTAAAAGGCAGGTGTGGGTGCAGGTTTTAAAAAATAACCGCACTTATTAGTGGTCGACCACTCCAAACACCATACACTGCTTTTTTCAGTAGCCACCACTACATTCTGCTGTTCTGCTCTCCTATTACATTTCGGTCACGGTAATGCTTACCGGCCGTCTTGTCTCCTGGGTAAGGAGATCCCATATGATGACAACAAGGGCGGTACAGTGTGGCTTCTGATGGGAACAATATATTTTTCTCCTTGTACTCTTGAGTCTCGACTTGACCATTTACTAACTATCACTTCTCACTGATACTGTTCTGTGTGCATTGGGTGTAGTGGCTCTTACTGTCAAACTTTCCTCTTTCTTTTGACCCCCAGGTATTATTTGTTGCGATATGTTGTTTCACAGATGACAGCATGGAATGTTCCAACCATTGCTGACATAATTTACCAACAGAATATGTAGTAACTGTATGAGAATGAGGAAAACGAGGATCAGGTCTGCTTAGTGTAAATCCACTGGAGGCATTAGAAAAGCATAATTGACAAGCATTGGTATTAATTGGCTACAGTAACCAACTCAAAGGATCAAAATTGGAGGAGTTGAGTACCATCTTGAAACATTTCAGTCAGTGGTTCAATTGTATAGTTTGTGTGTCTGCCTTGTGTCATAGGCAGCCAAATACGGAATTGAGGGTGTGTTCAAATTTTATCAGTGGCCAAACCAAAACAAGTAGTTTGTTGAACATTCTGATTTAAAAATATCAGCTAAGATGGTATTAAGCACACATGATGTCTTGATTCAGTTCCCTGCACATGCCAATCTTTAGTACCCCATATTGATTTTAAATCAATCATGTCCTTCCAATACTCATAACCTTTTAAAGATAAGTCGGTTATGAATGATGAAGTATATACCAATTTAGTATGGGTCAGCATGAACTGTGCATGTATGTGAAGTCAATTTGTAGTAATATGACAGCGGGTCAGTAAGATTGTAACATGAAAAATATACAAATGTACTTTTCTGTGTCGGTGAACTCCACTGGAATGGTGTCTGGCAATGTTCCTATTGTGTATAATTAAATTGTGGTCTCAAAGTGTTGGATTTGTGTAAAGAAGGACGGCCATAGTGTTGGTAACAGAATAGATCAGCATAATTTGCAGAATTTAAATACTAATCTTCAATCTCAAAAGCAGTGTAATATTTTAAATCCGAAAACAGCGGTAACATCCCAGTCATCGAGGTGTATTCCTCGCACAATGACATCACCTAAAGAAACTCTGAACATGCATGGAATCTGTAAAGTTTCCATTGGATTATAGACTTCGAATGGTGCTTTATCCCAAACAATACCATCAACAACTGGGAATGCTGAAATGTTAAATAGGGCTTGATCCCTTTTCATTGTATGGGATGAAGTGTGTGGGGCCAGAACTCCGCCTACCAAGTCTAAAGCAGTGCATCCAGGCAAGTAATGGCCATTTATTAGTAGGAAGAAAACCAATTCACATGTAGAGAAATACCATCATAAGTACCAACCAGATGTATGTCTAAGGTGGAATGAGGTATATGCTTTTAAACCAGGAGATGAAAACACAAATAAGTGTTGGGGGATCTGCCTCAGAGGAAGACTATGAAGATGAATCCGAAGAAAAGTTATATCTGTCTATATAGTGACCACTGGAATCTAGACTAAATAATGGGGGTTGGTCTTCATTGGAAGATTAATGGATTGCAATTCCAGGAATGTCAACTATAATTTCGCCTGTTGGGGAGGCATATTCATTTTTTCACAGTGGTTGAAGTTGAAGGTAAAACAGGCAACAAATCAATTGAAGTCTCCATCTCCCCTTCCTGTTGTTGTGGAGTTGTCGGGGAGACAGTAGTCATTGGATGCAGTGAAACATCCCTCCTGGGAATGCTTGTAGCCATACTATTCAGTGTCGGCCATATGATGTAACTTGGCATGTTTGATGGAAATAGATTCTCTCTGCGACCAGCCAGCGGCGGCAAAATAACAGTACCAGTACCCTTCAATCCAAGGACTCGGACTGGGGCACGATGTGAAGGACAAAATTATTTTTTGTTGTCCATTTTCTCTCTGACCAGATCTCCAATTTTAGGAAGCCAGCCAGTAACGGGAATCAGCACCGCTGCTTCTGTGGATGAGGGTAAATGATCTTTCGCCAGTGTGTCACAAGTTTTTTGTAGATCCTGTAACATAGCACAATGGTTATCTACGTCAAACGTTGCAGCTGCCGCCAAAACGTCTAGACCATCAAGGTCTGGCACAGATATTTTAATGCCAAAGAGCAATTTGTATAGGGGCTACCCACCCAGAGATCTTCTAGGGAGATTATTAAGTGCACGTTGAATTCCATAAAGATGAGTCACCCAGCACCTAATACTCTAGCTGTTAAAGATTGGCTAATATGGAGATGAGAATTGCACCTTCACCCCCAAAGACTTCTTCGCATCCTGGTAAGCCTTAGAGGCAAAAGCCGGACCTTGGTCTGAATGAAAGGTGCCACAGGCAAATGTTCCTTCAAAGACACACAAATCTTTTAAAACAGTTCGAACGTCAGCACTGTGTTGTGTAAAGAATCTAGTACAAAAATCCACTGCAACCAAGATATGTTTAAAAACAGTGTCAGAAGTGAAAGGACTGCAATGATCAAGATCAATGCAGACAAATGGCTGATTTGAAATGTAAAGTTGAGTATGTGGTGGATACCATAGAAGGCTTAATTTACTCTCAGATGTCACAAGAAAGAACATATTTACGTGATTGCTGATATAAACCACACCACCAGAAACGTTGCTACAAAAGCGAAATTGTGACCAGAAGAACAAGTTGTCATTGAAGGATTGTACACAGTAAAAGAAATTGCACACTACAAGTGACAGGACTTCGAAATCAGCAAACTCAAGAGCCAAAACCAGAGCACCTCACTTGGCTAATTAAGCCGTACAATCTCCAAGGGATTGTGTGTGCACCAAAGAAGATTTAAAATCACTATCAACAATTGTGCCTGCCACTACTGCGCAGGTTACGGATAATTATGCTTGGAACCAATGGCTGGCTGTGCAGAACCATCTGTGTAAATAATGCATTAGTACTGATCAAGAGGAAGCAATGACAATGGAGGAGGTTGAACATGTTAATATTGTAAAAACTCCTGTGTCTGCAAAGAAGGGTCAAAGACAAAATTGAAATCAGCCGATGTCAATGAACGAGCCCGTCATATCCAATGCTGATATAAAGCCTTAGAATTTGGAACACTCACCTTTGTTCCAGCTTTTAAAGCAGGCACTGGTGAGACAACGAAAATACGTTTTCCCTGAGCCAGAGAGCGTTCTTTTAGAATCGCCATCTGTACAGCGGTCAAAATGTTTTCAGTAGAAGAAAAATGCAACTCTGCTGGAGTAAACAAATGTGATTTATAAGCTATGGGGACTGTGTCCGCTTCATTGAAAGTCACATAAGTAAAACCTAACGCTAGTGGTACAATCCTTATGCCCGAATTCATGGTATTGTCTTGTGTTAACAAGAACTGGGTCGCATGCTGATCAGACTGCAAAGATCGTAAAATTGCGGTATGTTCCAGAAGCCAACCTTTAAGAAGAAAAAGAAGGTTCTATCAATGCGTAAAGCGGTTTGATACACTGGGTATAATCAGGAATGTAAGTCCTCCTAAAATTTAAAAAACCCAGCAAAGATTGCAATTTTGTAAGAGTAGATGGAGGTTGCAATGAGCACATTTCTTTAGAAAGTGGGGGCCAACCCCCTACCTTCGTTATTGAGTTCATATCCAAGGAAAAGTACAGCCAAGAAGGCTATATGTGATTTAGCAACATTTAATTTGTAATCAGTCAGCAAAGTGTGTGATAAGTGGCCCACACACTGAAGATGCAGATTTAATTAATCGTCCATCAAGTATATGTCATCGACGTACAATAAGGCATCAGGTTCGATCTCATGGAAAACCCAACACAATGCCTGCTGCAAACACACCTGGGCTATACTTACATCCCATAGGCAATCTCACATATCTTTTCTGATTGACTAACGCGCAGAATACTGTGAGGTCATGGCTTTCAAGAGCCAAGTGTGACTGGAAAATCCATTGGAAATATTTAAGTTGTTATATATTTTTTCAAACAATGTTGTTAACTAGTGTAGAGCTATGGGTGTTCTGTACCACAAAGGTACGAACATTACTGTTCAAATGTCTGCAATCCAAAACTATACGATAGGAACCATCAAGTTTCAATATCGGGAAAAGAGGATTATTCATCAAGGAAACACAGGTTTCAATTACACCCTGATATTTCAACTGAGTAAGAATTTCACCAACGGACGCCTTAGCAAACACGTTTAATTGTGTATTGTTGTTGGGCCTGCGGAGTGGAACGCAATGGATTTTTTTTTTAATTATTATATTTTTTATTGAACAAAAACAAAGATTGACCAATATTCTTATACAAAAATATTTAAAAAACATTCAAATTCTTAATTTTACACTAGACACCATTATTTTGAATATTAGAATCCTCTTTTTACAATGCTGTCCATTTCTCCATTATCTAAGGTGCAACGTGCAAAATCGCTGAAAATCCCTCTTTCATATTCTATAGTACGCCTAATAAAAATATTTATGCAATATAAAGTGCTATCTGTGTATTTATCTCTGATAAAGTGCATTTTCTCTATCATTTACCCGGCTTGGTCTAAGCCTTAATAAAGTGCATCAACTCATATTCTCCCCTTGACCTCCGCGCTATTTCATGAACAAAGTGCATTTGTGCTCAAAGAAATTAACCTAAAAACTACTTTAACAAGTTTACCCTTTGCGACTTTCTATCTCATCCATATGCTTCCATACAGAAGTATATCTTTTAACAGCTCCGACACTTTTCGCATAAGCTTCTTCCAATTTTCTTAATCAAAGAATTTTTTTATACCATTCTAGATGTGTTGGTACTTTTGTTGTTCTCCATTTCTAGAGAATTGGTGTGCCTACCACCAGGGAAGTAATTACTACAAAAATGTCGTCCCCTATAGTCATTGGCTGAGTTTGTCTCTGCTTTACTAAACAAAAAAGTGCTATTTCAGCCTCTGGATCCAATCTTCTCTGCAAGCCAAGGCTAAGCGCAGCACAAACTTTCACCCAGAACTATCTTAACATCCGGCATGTAAAATAAACATGAAGCCAGCCTCCCTCATCCAATCGCTGACAACAAAAGTATTTATTCTTGACTTTTGGATGCATCTTATGGAGCGCTTTAGGAGTTTAGTATGCCATCCGGTGTGATAGTCATTATTTTAAAATTTGCCGCTCTTAGTGCTTTGCTGCCATATTGCGAGATAACTTGCCACTCAAGATCTGAAAAACTACATTGCATTTCTTGTTTAATCCTAACCAGAAAGTTATTAACCAAGAGGGATTCTCCTTGGCTCCGTAATAATCAATACCAATTTCCCACCTCTCTTAGCTTTGTTAAAAAAAGAAAAGCTAAAGCCGGAGTAGCACCTGTGCTAGATGGAAGGCAGTACTTATTCAATAGATGTGTAATTTGAAGATAGCCAAAAAGAAGAGCTTGCACCTGTCTCCACACCTAGCTTGAATTTCCTTCCAATTAATGCATCTCTCTCCAATCATGAAAGGACCCAGCTCTTTTATAGCCATTAGCTTCCCAAAATCTTAAATGGTTATTCTGGATTTGGAGGCCTAAGCTTTTACATTCAGTAAGCTGCAGGTACTTTGACCCTGCAGAATGAGCCTTCAAGTAAAATGCCTGAAGTCGTATACGAAAGTCTTATAGGAAATTGTGCTGTTTTTATAAAAAACTGAATCTGAGACCCGGCTCCTTGTATCATCTTGTCCCCAAAAAGAAGGTATCCAAGAATTCCTTCCTGTCCATTAAACGCACAATTATATCTAAAAAAAAATGCTTCATAGTACGTACGGATTTGGGGGAGTGCAAGCCCCCCAAAATTAATACCAGTTGAAGTACAGCAAATTTTACCCATGGCGCCTTCTTGTTCCAGATAAACTGTCGAAAGATTGTTTCCAGCCCTTTGAAATACGCTGTGTTGATTTTAATCGGAACATCTGTAAAAAGGAAAAATAATACCAATAAAATCAACATTTTTATAAGGGCAATACGATCGGTTGATGTGGGAAGAAGTGCCCACTTATCAAGTAGGTCTCTAATTTGTTTTTTAGCATGACCTCATAATTTATTGATACATTTCCATATATTTATTTGTGACATCTCCCCAAATATCGAATCGGATCAGAGGAGAGAGCTTGCACCTTTAGATTATCTGTGAAGAAATCACTAGCAGCTTTAAGCAACAGGATTTCTGTCTTTTTGTGATTGATTTATACCCCCCAATCTATTAAAACTGTGCAAATTCTCTTAATATCATTTCAATATTCTGTTTTTCAGGTCTAAGATACGAAAGAATGTCGCCTGCGGATAGTTTTAATTTTGGCATTCCTACTATTGGTGTTTTATTCTCTACGTTAATGAGGATCCAAAGGTTCAAAAAAATTTTTTAATAATACGGGAGAAAGAAGATACCTCTGTTGAGTTTCTTCGTTTATCTCAACCGTACCAGCTAAGTTACAATTTATAAAGACCTGTGCCTGGGCCCCTTGAGATATATATTCTGTAACATGATAATAATCTGCTGGGGAATCCCAACCCTTTCAAGACCATAGAAGAGAGCATCCCAATTCACCAGATCAAACGACTTTTCTGCGTCGACCATCATTTTAAAAGCTGGTGTTTGATTAGTATTAAAAAAGTCAAGTGCTTGAACTAAGAATCCTGTGTTGGATGACATTGACCTACCGGATGCAAACCCTGTTTGGTCCTTAGGTATCCCATACTGTGCAACTGGAGTAAATCTATATGTCCAGATTTTCATAAAAAATGTATAATTGGAACTTAGAAGGCTAATTGGCCTGTATGAATTGACATCCCTGGGAATCTTTACCCTTCTTAACAAAACTAACAGTGGAAGATTCTTTAAAAGTTATTGGAACCTCTCCTCCAGCCTTTACATAGTTAAAAAGCTCAAGCAAAAATGGTGCTAACTCTTCCGAAAACACATTGCAGAATTCTGTCAGAAGGCCACTGTTGCCACAGGCCCTTACCCCTGATATTGATGCTAAGGCCTGGTGAATTTCAGCTGCAGAAATATCTGCAGTAATCTCTTTTTTCTGCATACTTGATATCTGTGGCAGGTTTATATCGTAGAAATATTGATGCAATTCTTCTTTCGACACTCTATATTTAGTTGCGTATTATTCATTATAATGATCTAGAAATATCTTAGCAATTTTATCCTTTTTGGACACTAAGGTCCTCGCCGCTGGCTCCAGAAGTTCATTAATTGCTGAGTCTTCCTGCTTCTCCTTGGTCAACCAGGATAGAAATGTTTCTATCATTTGACTTTCCTCATAAACTTTCTGCTGGAATGACCGTGAGCTATTTATTTATTCTATAATAAAACAACTCCTAACTCCTGTTTTGATTTACTTAATTGCCTCTCTGCTAGATTTCTATTCCCCAGGGAGCTGTTTTTTTCCTTCAGCACAGAGGTATAAACTGCCTGCTGAAGTTCAGCTATACTTGACCTTCTAATGTTTGTTTGGCAGCCATAAAAGCTATCATTTGCCCATGTACTGAGGCCATAAAAGCCCCCCAGACAGAAAAGAGCTTTGCTGTACCCTTCTTAACCTGAAGTAATTCTTTTATACATTTTCTCATGCTATCCATCCATTGTTGGTTTGTTAAAAGGAGTCGATCCATCTACCACCTGGATCTTTACCTCTTTCCTACATCTAATTCGATTTCAATTTTTACCAGCAAATGATTTGAAAACGAATTGACCCATATTTCTGAGTTAAGAAAGTTCAGAGAGCGAGAAATAAGAAAGAAATCAATGCGAGAGGCCGACTGATATTGACGGGAATAGTACTTATACTGCAAAATGTTCCCATGATTCTTTTCCCATGGATCGATTAATTGATAATCTTGTTTTAATACGTCTATTGCTTTTTTAGCCTTAGGCTTCAGTTGTTTCTTTGTCTTATTCGAAGTATCTTTTCCCTAGTCTTGAATAAAATGTAAACCCCCCCCCCCCTAAATTATGGGGCCCATCGGCCCTCTAGCTATATCGTTGATCTTCATAATACGTGTGGGATCATCTACAATAGGTGCATAGTAATTCACAAAATTAAATGTATTCCCATTTACTCTGGCTATAACCCATATCCATCTACCATATGGGTCTACTTGTACTTGAACATTCTCCTATTCTAACCCTAGCCCCAAGTAGATGGCTACCCCCCTAATTGAAGCCCTAGCCGAAGAAAAATATGCCTGACAAGGATTTAGGGATGAATGGCTTAGATGTGTTTGTCTTAAGAGGAGTTTCCTGCAAAAACAGAACTTGTAGTGAAACTGAAGCTAGCCATCTTATTAGCCCACCATGTTTTTGCTTATTGGATATACCATTTACATTTACTGTAATTATACGGATTTTAAAACCTATCCCTAAAGTTCCTGCTTGAGTTTAAAGTGTTGTCATTGATGTATATCTTGCCTGTATGTTATGTTATGTTATGGGAATTTGTAAAGCGCGCAGCTGCCCCAGCAAAGGGGCGTCCCGGCGCTGATCCTGAACAAAACATAACAGAGAACAGAGAAACATCCGGAATTTAAGGGAATAAATGAGTTTTAATGGCTTTCCTAAATTGGTACAATTCATTTATTTCTCAAATGTGGCCTGGTAAAGTTCTCCCCTGGGTTGTATCTTTCCCTCTATGATTCTGCTCTTTTCTCTTTTGCCATGTCACGCTCCACCTGTGCCCACCCCCTCACCCCCAAAGGAAGGGGAATTGCCTGAAATGCCCCTCACCCCCCAGGTTGGCCCTTCTTCCAAGTGTCATGGTATTGCACCCTGCGTGATTCATTCCTCCCCCCCCCCCCCCGTTTTATCCTGTTGCTATACTCTAGTTACTATTAATTATCTATTTCCCTGTGGAAAATTCTTGCAACTGGGCCTCATCGATGTTTGCGAACATATGAAATTTCCCTCTTACTAAGACCCTTAACTTAGATGCTTGTGCTATCTCAGCCTGTGCACCCTGGGCCTTGAATAAATACAAGAGCTTAACAAATTAATTTTGCCGATGCGCCACAGCCGCTGACATGTCAGAGAAAATATGGTAACTTGATCCTCCTTCAGTACAAAATTACTTCTTCTGGATTGTTTCGTGAGTATCTGTTCTCACAAGACCTCTGCAACTCCCTCGCCTCCTACTTCCACAACAAGATCGCGGACATACACAACAGCTTCAGCACTCAACCGACGCACGCCACGACTGAACCACCACCCCCCACCACCACCCTCCGCGCCTGGACCCCGATCAACACCGAAGACACCATCCGCAGAATGAACTCCATGCACTCCGGATCTCCGACCGACCCCTGCCCTCACCACGTCTTCAAAAAGGCCGACGCTGTCATCGCACCCCACCTACGGGACATCATCAACACCTCCTTCAACACCGCTACCTTCCCGGAGAGCTGGAAGCACGCCAAACTCAGCGCTCTACTAAAGAAGCCATCAGCCGACCCCACCGACCTCAAGAACTACCGCCCCATCTCGCTGCTCCCGTTTCCTGCAAAAGTCATCGAGAAGACCGTCAACAAGCAGCTGGCCGCCTTCCTCGAGACGAACGGATCCCTCGACCTCTCGCAGTCTGGCTTCCGGGCCAACCACAGCACCGAGATCGCCCTGATCGCAGCCACCGATGACATTCGAGCCCTGCTCGACAACGGAGAAACAGCGGACCTCATCCTCCTAGACCTCTCCGCGGCCTTCGACACTGTCTGCCACCCTACCCTAGTGCAGCGCCTCAGCATCGTCCGAATCCAGGAGAAGGCACTGGAATGGATCATTCGTTCCTCGCCGGAAGGACACAGAGTCCGCCTCCCCCCGTTCAGATCAGAAGCTACCGAAGTCATCTGCGGCGTTCCTCAAGGCTCCTCGCTCAGCCCAACCCTCTTCAACGTCTACATGAGCCCCCTCGCAGCCATCGCACGCCAACACAACCTCAACATCATCTCCTACGCCGACGACACCCAGCTGATCCTCTCCCTCACCAACGACCCCGCCACCGCCAGAGCCAACCTACACGAAGGGATGACAGACGTAGCCAAGTGGATGATGAACAGCCGCCTGAAACTGAATTCGGACAAGACGGAAGTCCTTATCCTGGGATCTTCACCCTCTGCCTGGGACGACTCCTGGTGGCCCCCCGCCCTGGGCAGCGCACCCAAACCAACAGACCACGCACGCAACCTGGGCTTCATCCTGGACTTCTCCCTCTCCATGACCAGACAAGTCAACGCCGTCTCCTTGTCGTGCTTCAACATCCTGCGCATGCTACGTAAGATCTTCCGGTGGATCCCCACCGAGACCAGGAAGACGGTCACCCAGGCCCTCGTCACCAGCCGTCTGGACTACGGCAACTCCCTCTACGCCGGAACCACCACCAAACTCCAGTAGAGACTCCAGCGGATTCAGAACGCCTCAGCACGACTCATCCTGGACATCCCCCGTCGCAGCCACATCTCCGGACACCTGAGAGACCTGCACTGGCTCCCGGTCAACAAGAGAATCACCTTCCGTCTCCTCTCTCACGCACACAAAGCCCTACACAACCAAGGCCCAGGATACCTCAACAGCCGCCTCAACTTCTACGCTCCCACACGCCAGCTTCGTTCGACCGGCCACACCCTCGCCGCCGTCCCCCGCATCCAAAGAGCCACCACAGGAGGAAGGTCCTTCTCCTACCTGGCCGCCAAGACTTGGAACTCCCTCCCGACCCACCTCCGCCTGACCCAGGACCACCTCGCCTTCAGGAAGCAGCTCAAGACCTGGCTGTTCGAGCAGTAGCGGACCCCTCCCTCCCCTAGCGCCTTGAGACCCTCCGGGTGAGTAGTCCGCTATATAAATGCTTTGATTGATTGATTGATTGATTGATTGATTGATTGATTGATTGATTCGCCAATCCGGTAATCTGCAAAGTTCACTAAAATGGTCTGCAGCAATTTTGAGTTAGGAAAGGGCTGAGACGGTACCCTATGTGCTCTAGTAATATTGAGGCCACTTGAAAATTCTGGGATTACATTTTTAGGGAGAAAAGTCCCAACCCATTGGATAGTTTAGCCTGACTGATGGTGTTGTCTTTTAAATTCACGTCCATTTGTGAAAAAAATAATTTCTCCCCTGGGTTGCCCCTGTGATCAGCTCCTCTTCATTGACCTCACAGGCTCCATTGCCTTCAATTGAAGTTTCTGGTGCGTCATTTTGCAATCCTCAAACCCTGTTTCCTCATCTAGCCGCCCTTGTAGTATACGCTCTATAGCTGTGTCTCCCGTTACTGCTTCCCTTCTGGACTCCTGTGTATCTTCTTCAGAGCTCCAAGGGCTTGAGATTGTTGCAGAACTGAGTCTTAATTTTAAGCTAAGTTTGTCTCTTGCTGCTACAGACGCTGCTTTCAAGTGAGCTGTGCGTGCTTTCGTTTTATGGCCTGCCACGGTTCCCACATTGATCAAAATATTTGAGATTCTTAAATGTTTTCCCATTATGTCGAGCCCCAAGGTGTTTCCACTAGGTCGAGGGAAGAAAGAAGGGACCCAAACCAGCGACTCACTGCCAGAAACTCCACAGAAGTATGAGCTCCCTCTGGGATTTTTTACTACCTGTATGAAACCTGGGGGTGACCCTGCCCTTCCAATCCACTGCAAAATACTCTTTATAGAGCACTATTGAGGTGTTGTCATTTAATCATGACATTTTCTAAAGGCATTAGACAGAGGCTCCAATGCATTTAAAGTCCAGTTTTAGTGTGGTTTAGTGACTGCTTGCCAATTGAGTATATTTTACAATATGGCCTGCAAAGACACACAATGTCCCTTTAATAGTCAGTTAAATTGTGTAAAGTACCTGGACTTACCACCTTTGTGGCACTATGAGAGGGGCAGCCCGTCAGTCAGGATCCTTCAAGTTCTGATCTCTGCCTCTGTTCCTGTCTTAATGTCCATTCGGTTTGCTGGGGAGTAATACAGGGGGTCAGAAAGCAGCCAAAATCCAAGGTCTTCTGTTGTTTTTCCCCCGGAATAATTCTTTTTATTAGTTAGACGTCAGCCCAATACGTCCTGGAAGCCTTAAATCGATAATTTTAATGACTGCCGCCATTCAGGAAACTCACAGCATTTTGACGTTCCTTGACGACAGCATCGTAGGGCCGAGCCTGTAAGAGGATGATAGGGGGAGGAGTGAGGTAATCACGCTAGCAGCAGAGCAAGCGGGTTACGCCGGCTACACATTGCAATGGAATTACATGCTCTGGATAATCTATGTCCAAACCCACCTGATTGCGTTATATAATTCATGAGCCAGGGTCAGTGCCCATTCGGAAGCATAAGTATGTTTAGCCTCTTCTGGGACATATTGGGAGAATAACATCCACCCCTCTAGAGGAAGCAAGAATGAACGTGGGAGGTCAATCAACCTCCGCCAACAAAATATCATAAGATGATGTGAGGTTATCCTAAAAGACTGCCTTAATAGTGCGTTTAATATCACCTTCAATTTGGAGGCCTATTTCATGAAGCATATGGGGGAAGGGGGGCAAACACGAGTGTCAGCTGTTTCTACGGTAATGAAAGTGTCAGTTGCTTTCGCCTCCAGACGCTGGTGAAGTGTCCGTCGCACTATGGTAACCTCTGCTGCACTGTCGAGGAGGGTAACCGCCCAACTCATGTCGAGGAGCAGGGTTCTCACCATCTGAGGCATACTTTGCAGTCAAAGCGTCAACTTTTTTCTTCTGAAAAGGGGCTCGATATTGAGGTGGTTCCTCCTGCTTGACTTTTACGTCAAACTGGCACTGCAGGTCTCGTCATGTCTGTCACCCTCCTCCTCCGAATTGTTAATCCAATGATTCCTGAAAGGAACGAGGAGAACGAGTATCAGGAAACTGAAACTTCTCTGGTGTCTTAATTTTAGAGCGGCCATCCGAATCGTATCTACGTTCTGAGGCGTAAGGTGGAGGCAAACCAGCATGCGAACCAGGTTCTTTCTGTTGTTACTGCCAATAATTCTTGTTTCAAGCCTTTCTAGGAAAGACTAGACAACCCTCCTTTTTGGGAGGGGGTTTACTCTGTGACTGTGTAAATGGTCGTATTCCTAAACTATTGCGTCCCAAAGATGTATATACATCAGCAACAATAATCGCCAACTACCGCTGCCGATCCACGTCCGCCACCGCCGACAGGCGTTGGCACACCTGTAAGCAAACTGCTTCCCCCTTAATGTTAGCCAGAATCATATCGAAGACAATAGGGAACATGCCCCCTTACTTCAACCCCAAATCCAGGGCTGGACCGGCCCTGTGTTCATCGTGGACCTTCTACAGAACACTCGGTAGAGCGGTCATGGAGGGGGTGCCAAAGCAAAGTGTATACACTGAAGCAAACATTGTCCCCAGGTGGTGCAGTCAGCTAAAGAAAGAATCAGACCACTAGGTAAACTCAAGGTAAGGATACTGTATTTCTCAACAGGAGTCTTATGTGGAAAAAACAGCCTTGAGTTGCTCAAACTTTTGTTCAAGCCAAAATGGCAAGTCATTGTGATTCGGAGGGTGCTTGCCCATCACTGAGTTGATTATGGTGGGACTAATGACAAGACGACCGGCATGTCCCGGTGCTGGAGGAGTAGCTCCAGCTGGAGCGGCATGAAGTGCAAGTGCCATAAACTCTATGACACTTCTGTGAATGTGAATCAACTGTGTATATAACAGACGTAGCCCTGCAACAGTAAGATTAAGGTAATTTGGATGCGGTGTAAAACTAGCCAAAGCCGGGCAAGTGGCCCCATCGTTAGATAAGGGCCGATACGAACAACAGATACAGGGTGAGGAAGGGCATCATTAAACCAAATGGTATGTTCCAAGGACATCAACTGAACTTCAATCAATGCATATGGATGATAAGCCCCCCGTAGGAGCAGCTCTCGTATATTCATGGAACAAATTATCATTCCCATCTACCGTGGGCAATTTAACCCAAGAATAAAAAACGTCGAAGCGGTAAACCGGGTCTGCCTCAACAACAAAAATGACGGTATCTCCTGCCTTGGGGACTTCGTGTT
The DNA here is from genome assembly GCF_964263255.1 of Lissotriton vulgaris. NCBI lineage: Eukaryota > Metazoa > Chordata > Amphibia > Caudata > Salamandridae > Lissotriton > Lissotriton vulgaris. The sequence continues at coordinate 665,885,958 of NC_141697.1, forward strand.
GAGTTGAGTAAGCGGGAACCGCAGCGCAGTTATGTGGCGCAATAGCGACCAGTTGTGCGATATCAGAAATGGGAAAAAGAAATAAGAAAAACAGTAGTGCAAAATAGGGTATAGAAACCTTTTAAACTGAAAGCTTAAAGAACTTATAAATATACAAATATAGGAGGCTAAGGCCCTTCACCATCGGACATCTCCTGTGACTGGTGAGGGTATCATGGACAAGCACAAGCGCTACTCAGGGATCTACTGAATAAGTACAGGCCCAAACGTAGGCAGCACCATGTTGCAGGGATTCTGCCCAAGAACAGAACTATATGTATGATTATGGGACCTTAGTGCACAGGGACTAAGTCATCCTACAACCTCAGTACCCTTGAGCCCAGCACCAACTAGCTATGGTGTCTCACATGCCCTCCTACTCACTCACAGAGAAACAAGTGATTAGACACCCAAGAACACAACACTCCAGTATCTCTCAGGACTCATGGTTGCAAGACACACACTTTCACTCGCACTCTTGTACCACAATAAGATCTGACAGAGACACGTAACTGTTTAAAATATTTATTTTAACTAACATGCCCAAGCATGCAGAATACGTGCCACAACAAGCAGGCAAATGCATAATACAAATACAGTCAGCATAGCAGCTTGTTTATATATCATGAAGGGAGATGTCATAATAATAAAAATAACACTTATAGAGTGCCTGGTTACACTAGAGCCAGTGTTTCCCCGCGCTATGGTGCGGCTAGTAAACAGTTGGGTGGACAGGTCCCTCTCTAAGCCTCAAACAGTTTCCCTCCCCCTCTAACCTGAGGCGAAGAGATGGGTTTTCAATTGTTTCCGAAACATTTGTTCAGAGGTCTCCAGTCGCATTCTTGTTGGGAGTCTGTTCCAGTGTTGAGCTGCCTGGACCCTGAAAGAGCGTCCCCCCATCCGGGCTCTTCTGATCTTGGGGACCTTAACCATCCATGTCCCAGTAGATCTTAATTGGCGCACCGGTACATAATGGGTCAGCAGGTCAAGAAGATATTCGTCCCTTTCCCCTGCATAATACGGTGACTAATCAGCAGGGTTTTAAAGACCACCCGTTCTTTGATCGGGAGCCAATGTAATGATTCAAGGGCTTTCTTGGATGGCGCTCTTTTGGGCAACATCAAGACCATCCAGACAGCCGCATTTTGTACACGCTGAAGCCGAGTGATACATCTGCCATTAGCTCCCAGGTATAGGGCATTCCCATAGTCCAGCCTCGATGTAATAAGGGCATGGACCAGGGTTTTTCTGGCCGATATTGGGAGTAAATCAAGGGTCTTTCGCAAAGTTCTCAGAATACCAAAGCACTGTCCTGCCACGAGCCTTGTGTGATATTCAAAGGAGATTTTATTGTCTAGCCAGATACCCAGATTTCTAACTTGTTCACTGGGAGAAGGTTGAGGCCCCAGCTACTGCGGCCACCATGCCGATGTCCACACAGACGGTGCTTTCCCCACACTTAGCACTTCCGTCTTACTTCTGTTTAATTTTAAACAGTTGTTAGCCATCCAGGCCGCTACTTCCTGGAGGCACGTTGAGTAATTAGTGGCTGCTGCCTCATTGGATTGAGTGAGAGATACAACAAGTTGGGTATCATCCGCATAGGATACCACTTGCACCCGAACCTTTCCGTAATCTCTGCCACAGGAGTTACATAGAGATTGAAAAGGGTGGGGCTCAAGCTGGACCCCTGTGGCACCAGTGAGATCCTTGAGCTACTTGGAAGCTACGATTCTGGAGGAACGACGCCAACCATTCCAGAGCTCCGCCTACCACTCCCCCTTTTTTAGACACTGCAGCAAGGTGTGATGTGCTACAGTGTCAAAGGCAGCACTTAAATCCAGAAGGATAAGTGCTGCTGTCTAACCTTAATCCACCAGCTTCCGTATGATTTCAGTTGATGGGAGCAAGGCGGATTCGGTGGAGTAGGACGCCGGAAAGCCAGATTGGGTGGGGTGGAGTATTTTACCAGTTTCAAAGTGCTCCGTCAGTTGCACATTGGCTACTTTCTCTGCGATTTTAGCGAAGTAGGGGAGAAGGGAAATTGGGCGCAGATTGTCCAATTGCTCTGCGCTGATATTAGTTTTTTTTAAGCGGAAGCACCACAGCCTCTTTCCAGGCTGTCGGGACAATGCCCGAGCCAAAGGAGAGATCTATATACCCTCGGCATACCGAATATTCAAGGCACTGAGCCTTTTATTAGCTAAGCGAAGGGTGGTGTGCAGAGGGATGGCGCCCAAATTTGAAGTTTGGATATGAGATCTCCTCCTATGGCAAGAACAGACATTGATATATGCAGAACTACTGCACAAGGCGTCGAGGCCAAGAGATATTTAGGACCCACTGCATGCATACCTGCTTACAAATCCGGAGGAGACTAGTGATACTGTGAAGCTCCTCACCTCCAGCGATTAGATCAGATGAGCCAGGCAATACCAAACTCGGAACATACACACTCAGAATGCATGTAATCTTCCCCCTCCCCTCCCCGCATGGGAAAACAGCTAAAAAACAAACACAACACGCGCTCCCTGAAACTTAAGGCTAGAGGGTAATAGGAGAATACACCCCTGGACTATATCACTATTGTAGCGCGAGTCGGCCCTGCCCTGCCATTACACGTACTCTGCCGATACTCTGAGCGGTGAACTCCCCAAAATAGAACAAACAGGCAGGTGTATGCTAATGTTCATTGAACTCTTTGAAATGTGAATATCCTAGGTTTCTAATGTATACTGTAATGCATAAATGTTAATAAGAGAAAAAAAATGCTGGCCCTGGCAGCAAGTGTTGCAACTTTACAGATGAAATAGCAAGAGTTCTAGGCTTTGTCAATGCATGTTTTAATGGGTGACAAGTCTGTCCTGGTTTGACTCCGTTTTAAATCCATAATCGGAGATGTACTAGAAAACCAGATTAGATGCTATGGAGATTCAAGCCATTCTGAAACTCGCAGAGCTTGCACTGGAGTTGGAAACACCATTAGTGGCTCTTAAAAACGTGTTACGTGTATGTTCATAGAAGAACGTGCTGCCGGAAAGTCTTGCTTTGCACTTAATAAGAGTATAAGGATGAAAAACGGACAACTATCAAGTGACCAAAAATGGCACCCTACCTGGTCCAGGCACCAACCCTGCTCCCTCAAAATAATGGGAATTATGCGCTGTGGCTGCAAGGGTTCAAGCAATACTTTCAGACGCGCTGCTGATACACAGGGAGCTTGCAGTGCAACGGAGTGGCGGCTGAAACAGGAGGTTTTATATTTTGTGTACCTCCTTTGCAGTGAAAGGACACCTTCCTGTCCGGGCATAGCCATTGAAGCCCTCTTGTGACATCAAGTCCTTTGAAACTTTCTGGGGATCCTCAAAAGTCTTGCCACGCATATACCTTTTGGTTAAGTCCTTCCAGCTGGGTTGCGAGCGCCTTGTTACTCGTGGCCACTCCTTCACTCAAGCCAGCATCTGCAAATGCTTCCATCAATTGGACATTGTTCGATGTCCTCGTGGCCTGCTCCTCTCCACAGAAGAGGCGGTATGACCTGTTACTGGCCTCCAATTAACAGAAGAGAAAAGGTGCCCTGTCTTTGGCAAACATTTCTCCAGGTTGGGGCAGACAACGTACAACTACTGGAAAGCTGTACTAAGAAATTCTCTTCCTATGGTAGGCACTGCATATTGCACCAAGCCAGCCACTTGGTTACAAAGTATCACACAGCACAACACAAAGGGGCGAGGAGACATGTACTGGTAAACAGAAGTTGACAGTTGGGGAAGAAGTTGGGCATATGCGAAGCCCATACCTCTACAGAGTTCTTTGTGCATGCAAGATGTCTCTTCCACACAGGACAAAGGCAGCTTGTCCTGTGGGGAACCAGAGTTCTGCAGGCACTCACCCTATAGCCCATATGACATCGTTCATACTATGAACAGTTTCGGTGTCACACATTTGTGTAACATGGTACTCGCACACACATTATGAGGGTGAAGAGGGCAGAAATGGCGGCACTAAATCAATTGTGATGGGGAGGGCTTTCAGCTATCTTCCTTTCCTCCTTGTGTACATGAACATTCACATTACCATTAAATATAACATCAGCCTCTCCATTATCTGCCATGAAGATACAGTAGTTACCCTGTACTATGCTTGGCGATACCACTGGGATGCACCAACTGGCAAATACAATTCAAAATTCTGTTGCTGAAAGTAAGCGAAAATTATTGGTCAAGTTCCACTGGGGGATTAACAGGGCATCAAGAAAAAGTGAAAACGGCCATGATGGGCCAGATTCCCACCCATGCAAGATTTTCATACGTACAAAGACGAAAGACGTAGGAAAGGGACATTGGTCCTATGGACAGACCTCACCAACATGAACAATTTTTTAGGAAGGAAGACACTTGGATTGAGGAAACATTATGATATGCTTGGGGTATATAATATTACTTCTGAAGTTGTGGTTTTCTGAAACTGCAAAACGGGGTTCCAATGAACAAATCACATTAAGCTTTGATGAAAAAGTATGAAATCAGTATTTAACCACTTTCCCCCTCTTCTTATCCCCCAGATGAATGACCCCAGCCAGGCCAATGACGAGGGTATCACAGCTCTACACAATGCCATCTGTGGCGCCAACTATGAAATTGTGGATTTCCTAATTGACATTGGAGTGAATGTGAACTCTCCAGACAGCCATGGATGGTGAGCAACTGCATTATAGGTTTCCTTATACACCCTGCATTCCCGTCAAGGATTAGTATGTCCCATCATGGTCATTGTCCTCCTGCCAATCTATATTCCAGAGTTCTCCTTGACCCCTTCTTCTTCTGCTATGGCTATTAGTTTAGCAAAAGTTTTTTTGTCACATGTAACATCTCTAGGCAATAAAAAGAATTCCAACGAGTTCCTTAACTCCACCAAACCATATGCAAGAATAATTCCAGGAGCCCTTTTACCCGTTTCAGGTTTGGGTTTTGTAGTTTAGTAGCTCGGTCCTTGGAGTGGCTCTCATTCCTCTCTCAACTTTACGCCTCCTTATGATCACAAGTGAAGAACTTATAGTTGTGTGGGGTTCTTACTACAGAGCAGGTTCCTTTTGCTTACCATATATAAAGTCCTAGGCAAGCCATGAAAGGAGCGTATTTTTTGAAGTTGTCTTTCCTCACTTTTTAACCATCATTTTCTTCTCTTACTTCTGTTCTAGGACCCCCTTGCACTGTGCAGCCTCCTGTAATGACACTAATATTTGCATGGCATTAGTGAAACATGGCGCCGCCATATTTGCTATGACGTTCAGTGATGGTACGATGCCAGTCGAGAAGTGTGACCCTTACCGAGACGGATATAAAGAGTGCAGCTCATATTTGTCAGGTAGGAGAATGGAGAAAGAGAACTTCATTCAGAAGTCTGGCGAAACTGGGTGTGTTGGGGCTCTGGTGCACCCAAATCATTCACGTGGGTGCTTTTTTGCCTTTGTAGTGCACATTTATGTTCTTTTGAAATGACATCAGGTTCCTGTATCCACAAAGAAACCCAATCTAAGTGATGGGTGTAAGGCGCAGGCATGGGTAGTGGGCACCCTTTGCCATAGGACTCAAGCTGCACCTCACCAATGAGGCATAAGTAGGCCAAAAGCTGGCTGGGCTTGCTTGTGTGTCTGTCCCAGGCGCACTTGGCTGTTCAGTCAGGGCTCACTAGTTCCAGTTGGAGCAGGTTAGACAGAGTTTATGCAGCCTGGCCATTGTGTAGTGTTTCAGTGGATGAAAAATTATGCACTGGAATGTGTCCCATGCAGTCACTCGTGGCTGAGAATTGTTTAAGCATTCCTTCCATTACTTTGTTGTTTGTTATTTCTACCACAAATCACCTCCCAGCTGCTCTTATTGTTTCTTTTGTTACTCTGTTTAATTCATGGCTTTCCTATTCGGCCCCCCTACCTTCCTGACTTTTCATTCTCACCAAGTAAGGCAAGTTTATCCTTTGACGTTGTGTTAACTCTTTTAAATGTTTCTATTCTTCCTAGAAGTGGAACAGAACATGGGGCTGGTGAATAATGGAATTGTATATGCACTGTGGGATCACATCACAGAAGAAAGAGATGAATTGTCCTTCCGCCAGGGTGATACGGTCACCATCCTCCGCCGTGATGAACAAGATGAACCTGAATGGTGGTGGGCATCTCTGTACGGGCGGGAAGGATACATTCCCAAAAACTACTTCGGGGTAAGAATCTTAAAGATTATTAGTAATGTACCCTATGTGATAGATTTGTGAATAGAAAGTAACCCTGGGCTAAGGCTGGAGAGTTGATTTGATGGGGCATCCACGTAGGAGAACTGGAGGTGAAGTTTATGGAGCTAGTGTTATATGTCTTGAGTGAAGAGCCTTCTGTCATTGTTATAAACTGCAGGTAGCTCACAGTCATGGTTAATCTAAGAAGCCTCCATCAGATACAGTCCTAGTTTGTGCATCTTATGAAGAGTGAGGGGCAAGAATAGTGGTAGCACTCAAATGTGAGATGGAATGCAGAATAAGGGGCATACCTATGCCATCAGTGTGCATGGGATGATGTTTATAGCTAGTATTTCTGCTTTTCAGTTACAACTGATACAATCCTACTAAAGGGAATATTTGCTTTTCATTGTAAATCGAAAGCACATATTTTGTCCGTGCTTATACTGATTTGGTGCCCTCTTGCTTAAGTGCAGGCTATGTATTAAGCATTTTAATATGATAGAAGATCTGCTATGTCCCACTTGGAGCCAAGTTAAATCACCCCACAAGCCCTTGTAACGGTTCCCCAAGCCAGTGAGCCTATGGAACTGATTCTATTTCGCGTCCCTGACGTTTCGAAGTCTCATCTAACTTTAACTCCTCTGTTCTCCGCAATCTGGTGAGTGGTGGCGAGCACACCCACAGCTGAACTCTGAGCAAGGTATTGGGCCATTAGAAAAAAAACACCATCAAGATGTATGTGTGTGGACCACAAAGTGCTTCACCTAACACTTCTATTCGTAGACTTACACCCTGATGGGGTCTAAGAAGCTTGTGACTAGGAGCAGCAATATCAACACAGAATGGTCTTTGGCCGTATCATTAACACCTTGAGCTTCCATGTTCAGGATCTGAAAGCATATGTATACCAATTTTGCTGACATTGCACTCTACACCACATACAATAACTTAGAAATCTGGGTTTAAGTACATGGCCTTGTAGGCAGCATAGCTAGGAAACACAAAGAGGCAACCACCACACTGTGCCGTCTGCAGCATATCTTCTAAATCATACGTTTCCCGAGTAATTGTATTTGTTGCAGACAATGCAACTTCAGAAAAAACGGGTGTATGTATACCGTCTGGGCCTGCTCAGGGGCACAGGGATTACAACCTTTCATTATCACCATATCCAATATCAAAGTTTGGCCCTAATGGGGCCAAAACCTGTTTAGAGACACGGCAGAATCACCTGCTCAAACTACTGTGAGTGCATTAAATGTCAAAATATTAAGCTGTGCTTGGTTTGTCCCTACAAGACGGATTTCTCCTCCACGTCTTCAAAAAAATGATTTACCACCTCAACTGTTTTTTCATACAGCCTCACAATTGGATGTCACAAAAATTCATATGGCCAATAGTATATTAATCCACATAGTAGGCTTCTTCAGTTTGTCCAGTGGAGCAGGAAGAGTGCCAGTGTCAGACAATAATATTTTTTTTAGCCTTAACCTTCTTGAAATCTTGCAATAGGTAAATAAATGGGCAAGCAGACACTGGATTGCAGAAACAGAGCACGTAGTATCTATAACATAAACCTCATGACTTGTGTATAAAATCTTATATCAGCTGATCATTGTCATTTAAGTGAAGAAAATAGCAGTAGGTACTTTAAATGGCCGCCATTAACTTATATGTACTACAACCAAATGTTTTTGAGGGGAAACTGCCTTTAGAACAAGGGCTGAGCCACGAGTGCCCTTTCACCGCAAGAGTAGCTATGCTTGCCTGAACCATGCATGTGCCTTAACCATGCATCTGACTTAACCAAGTTCATAAAGCTTTATTCAAATTTTACAATCATAAAAGCAATGTGCAAAAACAGAAAATACATCAGAGTCCCACTTAAAACAGATGTCAAGGTATGAATTTATGTATAACCCCATGAGTAGGAAACAACCATTAAAACCACAGGTTAAAAAAATAAAGCATGAAAAACATGTACACATAACAAATCATAAAAAGTTAATAATTCCAATCAAAGACACTGTGCAATTAGGCGAGCCCTCAAAATACATGCCCAGCCTAAAAATTTCGCTATAGCTAATGCTATGGGTAGTGAGGTATCGGTATGCAAAATTCGTTCGGCCTCTGCCGCCACCCTGGTGCCTAGAAGCCTGCAGATTGGTATAAACCAGGCACTACGTGGCAAGCGTATGTATCGCAAACAAAAAGGATATGTGCCGTAGACTCAATAATGGCACTGCACCCCGACACCCAGTTATCAAATGAGATGGCTATTTCATCGTGAAAGATCTTACAGGGAGTGTCCCCACCCTGTACTGAAAGTACAATTTGCAATCCTTAGGTTTAGTGATTGCGTCCCAATATGATTCCAGCCTTGGGGCCACTTTATGATCCATACACCGGCTGGCAAGGAAAGTAGACATTTGTTGTCTTGCATTTTTTACTAAAAACAATTCCCAGTACTTAGCCTTCAACACAGCTTTTGATGGAAAAGTAGAATTTACAGGATCAGTCCACAATGCTATCAATCCTAGCTCCCCTAAGAGGTTTCGGACTGCCCCTAGCCATTTAATGTGATGCAGTGTGTCAGCCTTAATGATATCTAAGAAACCCTGGGCATAGCCAGCTAGTTCAGGAGTAGACCATAATCTCCTCCAATACAGGAGGGGCGCAATTTGGCTACAGCTGCTATGGGTTTCTTACCCAGGTCCAATAACAGCGGACACATAGGGGTACTCTGGGGAAGTCCAGCAATATTTCTTAAGAACCTATTTTCAGCAGTAGTAAGAGCTACAAGATTCTCACAGCCCCAAACCTCCGAACCATACAATGCTGAACTGACAGCTTTCAGATTATAAATTTCAAAGGCTGGACTGATTGGCTTGAATTGGGAGCGATTATACTCCTGGCAGAGAGCCCCCGATATCTATCTAAGTTTGAGTGAGGCTAAGTTGATTTGCCGATCCCACTTCATACTGCCTTGGAAGTTTACTCCTAGATAGGTGAACTCATTAACTAGTTCTAGTGGTCCATCCTTCATGTTAAAACCTCTCGTATTTGCCTTTCGTGCGTTGAACGTCATTAACTTTGTCTTAGACACGTTGACCTCCAAGCCCCTCTCACAACAAAAATCCTCAAAGATTTTTTAGTGCTTCTTTATTCCGCTAGGGGTCTTGGAGAGAGTCAACGTGTCATCTGCAAATATCAGGATGGGTACCTTTTCACCAGCTAATATAGGGGCATCAGTCGATATTCTACTCACGCATTCGGCTATTCCATATATATATAACGTGAACAGCGTAGGGGCCATCACACAACCCTGTCTAACACCACGTTCCACGGGAAATGATTCATTGACTTCCCGTGTCCCCCATCTAATTTGAACCTTGTTATCTTCATGAAGTCTGACTTAACCATCCTTATGCGTGGCTAAGGCAGACATCAGTCTAGTGTCCTAATGGGTGGGAAGAGGAGGAGGAAGCGTCGGAACAGGAAGATCTGGACGCAGACAGGAAAGTGGGGCTGGGCCTGGGTTTGGGAGGGGTAGTTTTTAGGGGTGGGGGTCGGTTTTAGGGCTCAGGGTGGGGTAGTTTTTGGAAGGGGGAATAATTTTAGGGCTCAGGGAGGGGGCTGGGGTCATTTTTAGGGCTCTGGGTAGGTTTGTGGGTAGTTCTTAGGGGTGGGGTCATTTTAGGGTTCAGGACAGGGGTCAGGGCAGTCTTCATCAAAGGGGGCTGGCTTTTTAGGCTCAGGGAGGAGGTAGGGGGTCGAAATAGTTTTCAGGGATGGGTTTGGAGGGTGGATTTTGTAGGGGTGGGTCGGCTTTAGGGATCAGGGAGGGGGTAGGTCAGGGTAGTGTTTTTAAAGGGGGTAGGGTTTTAGGCCTCTGGCGTGTGAAGGGATAGGGGTAGGTTTAAGGGCAGCGTGTGGGTGCATTATAGGGCTCAGGGCGGGGAGGCTTGGGTCGGGTAGTTTTTGGTCGGGGCAGGGTTTTAGGCCACTGTGTGGAGTGAGGTGAAGAAGTAGTTTTGAAGGCAGGTCGGGTAGGTTTTAGGCATCAGGGCGGGGGGAGGTGAGGTTGGGAAATAGTATTTTAGTGCTTAGGATGGGGAGGGGGGTCTGGGTAGTGGTGATCTTTACAACGCATATCCCCTTACCAATTAAGCCTTTACAACAAATCTTTGTAAGCACTAAAAAAAGAATTGTTTTTCAGCGCTAACAATGTAAACATTGATAACCACTGATTTTTATAAGTTTTAGAAACACTGAAAAATGCTATAGCCATGTACACTGTAAGAAAGCCAATGTCTGTACTGCTAGAGTGCTGTACTCTACGTTGTAAGTCTACTAAGACCATGGTAGTCTATATTTGTCAACCTTGATAAGCCTTGCCTATATTAAATGGTGAGTTTGCCCATGAGAGTCTGTTGTGTTCTTCAGCATACTCCATCACGGACTTCTTTTATGTTATATGTTCTTGTGTCTGGTCAGTGTTTGGTTGTGAGTCCTGGTACTCCAGACGGCTTTGGCTGGCTCAATACATTAATTCCCAAGTTCCATAAATTCACTAGCTCCTAGCTGCATGCTCCCTCTCATTTTGCATGGATACAGTAGGGAATAGATATCATACATCTCTTAACCAGAACTATTTCCAATTACACAGATGTAAATGTAAATGTAAATTGATACTTGTATAGCGCACTACTTACCCGCAAGGGTCTCAAGGCGCTTGTACGAATACCGTTGTGGAACCCATCCTGGCTTTCCCTGTGAGGCGTCCACTCCTGGGCACCCCCAAGGTGGAGGCCAGGCATCCTTAGCGTTGTGGGGGCCGTTGTGGAGATTAAGCAAGCTATTGCCCAGAGTTGCCCAGAGTTGCAGAGTGGGACTCCATGATTGGAATAGGCACCGAGGCGAGAATTATCAGGTCCGTGGAATTTTGAGCTCAAGAACCGCCGAGGCGGGGAATTGAACCCTGATCCCGGGCTAGACCTCTGCATCAGGGTCTGCCACTCTAATCATTGAGCCACACTTCTCCACTAATCAGATCAACCCGTCTTGCTTATTCCATTTTACAGATGCAGCCAACATTGGGCCCAAACATATGTAGGTACTTACTCAAGGTCCCTCAGCACTTATGACAGGAGCTACATTACTTTAGCCTGGTTTCCTGAAATTCGGCCATCGCCTGCAGATTTTAGCGTAGAGACCCGGGTTAGATATCTTTTGCTGGAGGTCTATATCAAACAGTTAAAGCAGTCAATGAATCTTCTCTTTGTAGAAACATCGTGACACATTAATGTAAGGAATGCTTTATTGTTCCTACATGGAGAAGATTCTACCTAGTAGAAAAGCATGGGCCAACTCACCCCATTAGAATCTTACTTTCATTCTGCCTTCCCTTTCCATCTTAAAATTTAAATCGTAAGCTTCATACCGGTGTTCCCATAAAGATACCACCAGGTATAAGAGGAACTGGTGATGAGCTATACTACTAACCAAATTGGAGTTTTTTAAATCCTTTTTTAAATAAAACCTGACCACCATCATCTTCTGTATTCTCTTGCGCTGCCAGTATTGCACCTGACTAGTAAAAAAAAGGAGGGGTTGCTGGTGACCAAATGAAAAATGATTCAGCAGACTGCAAGTTCTTTTTCATTCAGTCTTACAGGCAGAGGCGAACACTTTCATCATTCCCAGAGTATCTTTGTTCCATGCACCATTTAGTTTGCATGTCCTTAGTCTTCACATATATAGTTACCAGGTCCTGTATGAACGATATCCATAAACCAGACATACACATAGAGTATTGTATGCTCTGATAAGCTACTCAAATACAGTGTTCATTCGTGCAGCAGGGTATCTAGAGTGAGAGGAGATCGCTCTCTTTTCAAACTTCAAATTTCCTGACCATGTGATCATCGTGATATATGGTTTGTCCTGGATACAATCTGATATTCTTAGTATTATCTGTCTACATGCTCTCAGACTAATATTTTTTTTAAAGGACAGTAAATTGGTATTTATACATTTAATGTATATAGAATTAATGTTAATTGATTTGGGGGGTTTGAGGGAATGAGCCTAGGAGGTTTGAGATGATTCAAATACATTTCTACAATACTAGACTTCAGAATAGGATGAGGGGAGTTTCTGCCACACCACTGATGTTTTGATTTTCGTTCCTTCTCTCCCCTTCTAGCTCTTTCCCAGAGTCCGAGCGCACCGCTCTCCCTAAGGATCCCATCAACCCCCGCTAAGAAGATGGCATGGAATCTACATTGCTACCTGAGAAGATTGCAGACCCTAAAGACCCTGTCAAACCCTCTAAGAAGATGGCTTAGTTGGGCAGAGCACATTTGACAATTTAACGCTGGGAAGCAATGCACTGCTCCATGACATTGGAGAAGATTACATGATAGGCCATGGTCTTTACCTTCTGAACTTCCCATGGATGTCACATTAGTGGTAAAAGCAGCTTCTCATGCTCTCTGCTGCTCCTCTTTTAAGGCTTGCAATATCCATCATTTGGCTCACAACAGTGTTGTGGATGAGGAGATAATGGCGCCCTGCGAGAGACTGATGCTGATGCTTTGCACCACTAAAAGAACTAAACTGAAATAGAATAGGCTAGCCTGGCTTACTTTTTCACAGTAAAACAGCAATATTTTGGGGTTGTATTTGCAGGGGTTATAGAATAATACAAGAGTAACAACTGAAACATTGCACTGCTGTGTCCGAGTGTGTACGATTTGACACACACTAGTTTAACTCCTCAATGAAGGGAGAGCATGACATTGAGCTTCACAGCTGGAGTTACTAGAGCATGGAACTAGTGTGGGACAATAGTAAAACTTCTATATGGGTAAGTACAGAACAATAGCAAAAGGTAGAAGTATAATTTTTGTGAGAGTTGGTGTATCACCATAGCATGAAACAGAAGTATTTTAGAGAAAAGATGGTCAGATTCTTATTGTTTTGCGTGATGTTCAAAAATATATATCTGAATTTAAGCCAAAAGGATTTGTGCCACATACTGAAAAGGACTGAAATCCAGCCGTCAAGAAATACATCTGCTGTGTCAAGGTTGGATAATTAATGATGGTTACTGCGTAATTACATTCTTGTATAAATTGCCTAGTGTTTAATTAGGTGAAACATTTCCCTTTGCACAATACTTATTGATAAGATTTATACAGCACACAAACCATATTCCTATTAGTGTTCTTAGTAGCCTAAACGTTGGTACTCCTGTTCTGACCTAGAAAAATATGAGGCTCTTTTTGCACTGACCCGACTGAAGTCAAACTTTGCAGGGCAGTTGATTATTTGACAGACCTATCTCACTGGTTGTTACTTTGTTGTATTCACTTTCTTCAGTCACAGAAGAATTGCATTGTAAATCATTAGATCCTCACATGACTTTTGTTTGCAATACACTCCAGTAATAACCCTGTGCAAAGGTGCCAACAGATGTAGACCTACAAGAATTTCATTATCATGCCATTCTACCTGATATTCTAACCATTGAAGACAGTTAAATATCTGTTAATAAGAATGGTGTGAGGATGTTCAGGTTTAACTACAATATAGCATGTTTTCTGCTTTAGAGCTCATCATATCTAAAAGAGTAATTTTTCACCCCTTTTGTAGTAATCTCATGCGTCTGAGCGGTGCCCTGTTCTCCCTTACTTCACATTATGGATAAGCCATGCATGCACCTGACTGTATTTGAGTTTTAACTTTAGAGCTACAAATTTAGAGAAAGACGGGGAACTCTTGTATTCCAGCTATCTGTCTAAAGCTGCCTCAAATAAAGTACTTTGCCGTCTGTTGTAGAGATCCTATTTGCTGCTTTGCATTGGAATCACTTGATGTTTATCCAGGCTAATGAGAAAAGATGGCCATTCATGCAAGTCATTTGATTGCTCTCCACACAAATGTCGCAGCAGGACACAATGCCACATTGCTCCTACTCATTGTCTTCAAATTATTTGCAAGTAATATTCTAGAATATACATGCTCTGAATGTTCAATTAACTCAAGAACACTCAGCCCAGGGTCTAAGCATTGACTGTAACATCAGCTTTCCCTTGGAGCCAATGTGTGCATTAACCATTATTGGTAGGGCCGACAAGCCCTACTTAATTGATAGGTATCCCAAAGCCCCTCCCCACCCATGTTGGTATCCAGAAGTTCTAAACACGGGTCAGCCCTAAATTATGATCATCTCCAGCTACTGTCCACACACCCCACCTACCGATGGTATTGCCATCAATATCAGAGGACCTTTTGGTATTGTCACCATCCAAAGCTTCCCACTGTATGTATTTTACTGCTTGAACAATAATTCTAGCTTCATCCTTTGATTTTGATTTTCTCTCTGCATTTTTATTTTTTGTATGCATTTTGTCTTGATTTTTTTTCTTTTTTTATTATTAAAAGTTGGTAAATTGTATTTTTTGTACTTTAATAGATATGTTCTGCGAAAGGAACCATGTTATTGTAGAATATCTTAATAAATCTTGGATTTTTTTAAACCAGCATTTGCACAATCAATAGGTTTGGCCTTTTACAGTTTTTAAATTACTGATATACTGAATGGCACATTTGAGTGTGTGTATCCTTGAATGCTAGAATGGATGAAGAATGGATGGTTGACTGAGAACAAGGATAACTAAGTGGTTGATCAAATGCGTGAATGGCATAATGGACCAAAGGAGTGCATATGTATACATAACTGCAAGTGGTGAAGAGGCGAGTAAGTGCTTAGAAATGTTTACATAACCTGGAAGCATAGCTTGTTGTCAACGGAGTTAGACTCTCTCAGTTCCTCAATAATGCGCTGCAGATATTCATGTGATACATACAGCGTATGTTTAACATTGCTCTATCTTTGTGATGTATGAACCCCTAAAAAGCCAAACTCGTATGGGTCATATTTAATAGAGATTTATTTTCCCAAAAATAATACTTACAGTTAAGGTAACCTTGTGGTCTTTATACTTTGACATGTATGTTAGCTTGTGCTTGGAACAACTGAAGCAGAACCACGCCTCAAAAATGTCTGCATTCATACCCTCTAACATTACCTTCTTCGGTGAATTTCCTTGATAGCAGTCTGCTTAAAGCTAAGTGGACTGCGAATTATTCTGTGGAATGATTCCCCAGGTTTTGCTAAAAATATCCATTACAGAATTTAATAATTTCATATGTGAAATTCTACAGTGTCACAACATTTAAATTTATATTTGACATTGGCATTAATCTGAATTGAAAACATTTGCAATAAGATGGCAAACATGTACACAAATTATTATGAAGCTTAATCGCAGGAAATGGTAAAATAACTATGACCAAAAGTGAGCCTTGTTAGAAATAGACAGCTCAAGAAAACATCACCTCCAGTGTTGGTTACGCAGAAAAAATTAGGCGCCAATGTATTAGCATCCATTGACGTATCTGTTCTCTCGCCTTGCCTTCGAAAGTCATATATTTAATGTTCTTTTTTCTTAAGCTTAACTATTTAAACACAATCATACATATATTTTTACTTTTTCAGGCATCTTTTGTCAAGATTACTGTATTTTAATTTTTTCCAAAATTAAGTGGTCCAAACAATTTGTTCTATTAAATTATTTCCAGACATCTGAACGTCTTCAGGGCTGCAATTCATATATACAAACTTAATGCAAATATCCATAAACAAAAACCATATGACCTCACTGCAAAATTCAAACTAGATCCGAATTTAGAACTAAAAAAACATTGACTCATTAAAACGTTTTCAGATAAGGTTACATTCGTTACAGTACTGAGATTTTCTTAAAATGGTAAATCACAATCCTATTGCAACGATTCAGGTGGTTACCCGTCTGTTGCCCCTAAGTGGTGTCTCATTCCCTGTTGAATTCTCACTGGTTGAGGAGTAGAAGTTTTCAGTGAGATATGGGTATGATCTTTTCTGACTAAATAGACTAATATCTTTCTTAAGTTTGTCGGTTTTCATTTTTAGGAGATACTCACAAAAAGAACAATCTATTGGGCCTTAAACCCCCATCGGATTTTACTCCCAGCCTTAACACACTGGGGGCTGAGGTAGAGATCTTTGAGAAAGCCGATTTGACTAAATGCAAAAAGTCATAAGGTATGTTCCCAAACCCAAATGTAATATCTCCAGGGGGAAAACCCAGCCCTTTGAGCGCTGAAGAACAATAGGAACCTCACCATCAAACCCTGTGATAAGGGTGACGGTATAGTTATCTTTGACACCCTCCAGTATGTGTAAAGGATGAACAACCTGCTTGGAGTGACCAGACATTACAAAAATATCACTACCAACCCCGAACCCAGATTAAAAGACAGGATTCTTTTAGTAGTCAAAACTGTGGCAGAAGATAGATACATCTGCATCAAAGAGGCGGAATTCCTTACCCCTTCGTGCACGCACATGCCCGTTATATACGGGGTTCCAAAAGCCTACAAAGACGCGGACAACCCGCCTCTGAGACCTATTGTTTGCACCATTGAGTCCACCACGGAGCCTTTGTCTAAATACGTCGACAGGTTCCTTAAACCCCTAGCATGCAAGTTGCCTTCATACGTGAGCGACACTGGTCACTTTATTTCTAAGATTGAAAATCTTCCATACAACAGCAAATGCGAACTACTGGTTACCATGGACCTTGAGTCCTTGTATACAAACATCCCCCAAAAAGAGGCCATAAAGTGCTTGGGGAAATTCTTGAATCTGACCCCGCGATTACCAACTCTCCCTTCATCCTACAGTGTTTGGAAATTGTGCTAGGAGAGAATTTTTTCGAGTTCAATGGCACCATATACAACAAAATGGCCCTGATCTTTGAGAATGTCTGTGTATGGTCGCAATTTAGCAACAACATTGTTTTATTCTGGCAGGGCAACTAGGAGACCCTAGATGAATTTACCCACTGGATCAGTGCAGCCGATACAAATCTGAAATTCACTGTCCATTCCAGTAACATGAATTTGGAATTTCTTGATTTACGGATTGAGCAATGTGACTCATCTTCAGGTCTCGTTGTATACCAAGCCAACTGCTAGAAACACTTTATTGCAATTTGGCAGTTTCCATCCTCCATGCCAAAAGGAGGGTATACCCTTTAGCCAATTCCTTCAAATTTGAAGAAATTCCACCAATCTGGGTGATTTCCTCAAACAAACGGAAATCCTGAGAGAAAAATGTTTGATGAGAGTTGACCCTGCCAGATTGATAAAAGATGCCCTTAAAAGAGCGAGGTATTCTAATCGTGAAGCCATGTTTCTACCTAAAAATACGGAAAAAAACAACAAACTTGTATGTGTTACTAAGCATTAGAATTTTGACCACATGATACGCCAAGTCATAAACTCCCAATGGCATCTCCTCAACATTGGCGACGATGAACACAAACTACTAAGACCCCTCTTCACTTTTAAGAGGAATAAAAACTTCAGCAATTTGCTGGTCAGAGCGAAGAGTTTTTTTGATTTCAAAAGCTTTTTATTGGTTGTTTCCAGATAAGTAGTACATACAGTAAATAAAATAAATATATAGGAAGACATAATACATAAGACATAAACAACTGAAAGAAAATAAATGTGCAAATCAGTAAATCACATTTCAAAGCAAATTTTTTATACTTGTAGTTGCAAGTGTAGTATCTTATTGTCATGATTGTCGGGTCGGAAGCCTACAAACTGCCAAGACTTCCCCCGCAATCCTGACATCTGCCGAAATACTCCCGTTAGACGCGCACGCGCAGGGATAGGCAGAGCAGTTAAAGCCCTGCCTTTCCCGAGCAAGAGCGCTTCGCGTTCTAGTGTTCCCGCACCTGATTCCCTCACTTAAGCGTCGTCAGCGTCCTGGTTCCTCGTCGGGCCGTGAGTCCCTGTTTTCATGTATTTTGTATCCTGAAGTCCTGGAAACCTGAAAAGAAGAAGAAAGAAACAATGTTATCCGTGGTTACGGTATTCAGCGCTCTGCGCTGCTTTCTTTATTTACAATATGTGTTTTAAGTTTACTAAAACCTTTTACAACCAGTGTTCCTGGTGTCCTGATGAGCACCTATAGCTTCCTCCTTTGGTGCTAAACTTCACCGGAGCCTATGTTATATTGTCTTCAATTATTAATATCAAGGGAAAGGAGTTTCAAGAGTTATTGCAGGTGGGCAAACATAGAGAAAGGGACATATGGAAAATGCTTAGAGGTATGCTTTTCCTAAAATATTGTACTTTACATTGCAGCATTACTCAGACCAAACCTCATTCTGAACCTCCTCCACATTCCTGGCCTTAAAGGGGAAATAGGTATATTTCTTACTGCTGAGAGCTCTGTAATTATAAGTGTTGGTGGTATATGTTTTCTAAATATGTTCCACTTGTTTTTAGCCTTGTTTGCCTAATTTGGATCGTTTCCAGAAGCCTCCTGGGTGTGACGTTTCTTTACAGTTCCTGGGTGTCACGGAGGAGTGTCTTCCCATCCTTCCCCTCTTTCCCTGATTACCTGTTGTAGCCTGTTTTCATATAGGCGCAGGAGATGGTTGGGGGAGGTTGTGGATTTCTACTGCAGTTCCGTGGCGTTCCTGTAGAAAAAAACAGGTGAGACTTGTGACACTTATATGTGGCTGAGAAGGTTAGCGGTGGCATGAGGAGTATCTATATGGACAGCAGGGTGAGCCTCAGCCGGTGTATATGGCCACTTAAGTCCTAGACTTTATTAGTGGTCAGTTGAGTAATGACGCTGGTCTGGGAAAGTCAGACACTAGTAGGATTGGAGGGTGGATTTCAAGGTGGTTTGTGTGAACTAAAGTAGAGGTCAAGAGTGTCCCACATATGTCTGGTTGAGGATTTCCACGGTGAGCTTTGGAGAGTTACGTTATCAGCCCCTCTTAGGTTTGTGACCTAATTTAACCAGCATCTAAAGGAAGCTTTACGCATGTCTTTCCAATTGTTAAGTATTATCTTGACTGCCGCTGTTAGAAGAAGGTCATGGAGTGCTCTATCTTTGTCATTCAGTGATTCCACTCTAAGGAAGCCGAATGCTAGGGTCGAAAGACCTCTTTGGTGAGTATGAAAAGAGTTTTGAGATGAACTTGAATACCCTATCCCAGAAAGGTTACACGCATTCGTATAGTATTATTAGATGTTCTAGGTTGCCTACTTTGTCGTTGCAGTTCCAGCAGGTGGAATCGTCCCTGATATTATGTAAGTGGAGACGGGCCGATGTCCAGTAGGCCTTATGTAGCAGCCAGAACTTCGTGTGGGAGAGAGCTGGGCTGATCTTGTTTTTCATAGTTGAGTTCCAGGTTTTAATCCAGTCTAACTCTGAGATCGGAGAAGAGGAGTGTGACTCCCAGAAGGATTTGAGTTTCTTATTAAGTGCCGACTGTTGTGGGCATATCAGCTTATATAACCGGGAGACCTTGTGGCCTAGGTTATGAAGTTTCAATAGGTATCTTGGGAGGGAAGGGGGGAGGGGGGACAGTTTTGCTTTGGTTAATGCTGACTTTATTTTTAGGAAGACATAGAATTCGAGACGGTCTAGGTTGAACTTAGCTTGTAATTCTCTAAAGGAACAAGCATTTGCAATGCAATAGGTCTCGCATTAGGAAAGTTTGAGCTATTGGTATTGTAAATGACAAATATTTTATTTATGTGTTGGTTTTGAAAATTGCGAAATTAATAGCTTTGTCATTTACAATGCCAATAGTTTTAACTTTCGCAAACGTGACACCTATAGCATTTGTCTCTATAACATGCAAACTCATCTTGAAACAAACGTACACTGCTAGGCTAAACAGGGACTTACAGGACAACTTTCACATAATGCAATGGCAGGTCCAAATGCAATTCTGACTCAGTAGCGTCAAGAAGGAAACGCTGGAAAAAAATCTGATAGTTTCACTGACAATTACTGCAGGCAGAAAGAGTGCAAGATAAGACACGCAACAGTTGATTCCGCACTGTCAGGATGGGGCGGGTCTGATGCGCTGATGATGGGGAATAAAAAAACATGTATCAACCGGGCTTGTTCTTTTACAAAATATTATTTCTCAAGAAATATAGTTTGCTAACTAGTTTTAAATGCGTGCATGCTGTTTGCGAGGAATGCAGCTAGAGAAAGCAAATTTAAAATACAAAACACGTGTGCAATGTTATCAAGTGGATTCTTGACGTAAAAACAGTGTTCAGTAAGTGTCAAATACTGACCAATGACAAATACTGCAGCTTTCACATAGGACATGCAAAAGAATTGTCAATGGCAACGGGCGCCGACTAGCAGGAAATGCAGCAGGAGGTGGTGCGGGACAGCACGCAGCGTCCCCAAAAAATAAATAAATAAATAAATACCGCCTTCGGGTAAAGTCTGCGCTATATAAAAATGCATAAATAACTAAATAAATAAATACCGCAAATCACCGCCGTCACTCTGCCGGCCTGCGACCAGGAAGTCAGGCAGGCCGGCGCGACAACAGGAAACGGGAAGTTGGAGGGCGGGAGCCTACCCCGCCTCCCACGGAAGAGCCGCGATTGGACGGAGCCGTGTTTGGAGCACCGGAGCAGGCAGGAGCCTACCCTGCGCCCCGGTGCCGAAGGAGGGAAGAAGAGTCCTGCTGCCGGGCCCTGCAGCTGAGGAGAGCCGCCGCACGAAGGAAGCCGGTGAGTGGGTTGCTGAGCGGGGGAGCGGGGGAGGGGGAGGCGGGGGAAAAGCATGTGCGCGCGCGAGTGCGGGGGGGGGAAGCATGTGCGCGCGCGAGTGTGGGCGGGCTTTGTATGTATGTGCGTGTGTGTGACTGTGGGGGAGGGGTGTGTGTGTGTGAGCGAGTGTCTGTGTGCCTGTATGTGTGTGCCAGCGTGTGCATGCGCTCGCCTGTGTGTGCGTGCGTGCATGCAGAGGGGTGGGGGCTGCCTGCCTGCGTCTGTGTGAGCAAGGGCTGTGAGTTACTCTGCGCATGCGCGGGTACTCTGCGCATGCGCGGGTTAGACGCGCGCTCCCGCGGTGAAAACTGCGAGGAAAAACGCTCGTAACAGATTGGTGTCCTCATTCCCAATAACGGGCGACAAAAGGTCTGAAGCAGACACTCTCAATGCTCACGCATTGAGAGTAAGGTCTGCTCGACCTAAAAAGGATAGGCTCCATTACAGAGTTGCCGGGGTGAAGAAGATGCCTTTGTTAATCCAGGATTAATTGTGTAGAGAGTTCCCTTTGTATAGCAGTTTATGTTTGCCCCAAAGGGATTCAAGCTTGGACCTCTTAATGCTGGTATCTAATAGTTTGTCTATCTTTAACAGAGCCGATATTGTGTTTTTGAATATGGGCTTGGAGCAAGTGACCGCATTTAGATTTGAGGTTAGGAGGGCCGCTGGGGTGAGATTCATCTGGAGTGTTGCCTCAATATCTAGCCACACAGGGGAGTAATCTACTGATGGCAAGAGCCAGTATGAGCCTTGTTTAGCTAAGAATGCCGTCTGGTAGAGTCTAAAGTCAGCCAGGTTGACCCCTCCCAGCGACTTATCCAAACTAAGTTTTTTCATGCAGATACGTGCCCTTTTTCCCTTCCATAAAATGTTTGAGAGTAGAATGTCTAGCTAATGATGGAATTCCTCAGATAGGAGGAGGGGGAGCATAGTGATTAAGTAGTTCACTAGGGGAGAGATCATCATCTTGATGGCTTTGATCCTACCCCACCATGTAATAAATCTTAGGGACCAAGCGTCAAGAAGAATTTTAATTTTCTCTAGGGTAGTTTTTTCGTTGCGTTAGAGCGTCTCAAGAATAGTACTGCCGAATTCCATTCCTAGATACTTTTTTTTTTTTTTTTAAACCTTTCTTTTCAGATTGCACAGTACACAGCGTCCGCCTACAACCCAATCGGGCCGGCCGCTATGACAAAAAATCTGGATACCAGAGAACACATTATAACATTAAAGCCATTCATCGCAACATATCGGTGCACTGGCATCAAACACCATAAAGAAAGGATCGACCAGGTTTCGTTTTTATAATTTTGATGAAAACAAGAACAAACACTCACATGGTAAGAGCAATATCTTGGGTGCGAGGTGGAGAGGAGGAGGAAGTCAATCTCTAAGAATTTAGTGACTACTATCGAGGGGCGGGGGGATGGCGAAAAGGATCACAAAATTTTTTATTAGTCAAGTCTTCAGGAACGTCAATTACGGGGACAAAGGAACCTCAGCAGTGTACTCGAGTGGAGGGGTGCAGATATCTCCACGGTACTCATTCCACTGTGACCAAATCCTGCCCCACTTCCTGGGACGGCCCCGAGCCTCATAGACCGTCCTCTCCCGAAACATGCACCAGTCCATGTTTTCCTTCCAGGCAGTTATCCCAGGCGGTCTATGAGAACCCCAGAGTTGCGCTATGTCCCTCTTGGCAACCATGTTGCCAAGAGTTACCCAAAAGGTCTGAGCAGCCGTACAGTCCGTAGGCTCCCAGACATTAAGCAGGCAACGACGCGCCTCAGGTAGAAGAGAGACCCCGGTGACCCGCCCCATTATATCATGCACTCTGGACCAGAAAGCGGAGATCACCGGACATTCCCAGATGATGTGGAGAAAGGTGCCACTCATGCCACAACCACGCTTACACAGCCCGTCAATCGAGTATCCCATTCGAACCAGATGCGTACCAGTCATGTAAACTCGATGGAGGATCTTCAATTGCACAAAACGAAGGCGAGCTGGAATAGCCACCTCTTTAGGGGAGGCGATCGCTATCTGCCAATCCTCGTCGTCTAGTTCGAGGCCGTCCGCAATCCAGGAGGCCCGGAGCCGCACCAGAAGATCAGCTCTGGTATTAATGAGCTTTTTATAAATCAAGGAAATCGTACTGTCAGGCACGTGGCCGTCCAGAATACGATCCTCGAGCGGCGACGACTGGGGGATCTCCGTCCCAGGAGGGAACACGGAGACAAGAGCATGTCGCACCTGAAGATATCGAAAATACTCCCTGTCGTCCAGCTGGTACTCCACCTTAAGGGCCTTCTAAGGACTTAACTGTGCCTTTGGACCAAAGATCCTCCACCTTGCTAATACCGATCATATCCCATCTATCAAACCCTTTCGATCGCCACAGGCTGCCCAACCTCTCAGAGTCATACAATGGAGTCAGCCGTGTCATCTTATCACCCCAGCCCGTAGCCACAGTCGCATCTCTCCACGCACGCACAGCACATTTTGTAGGTCCAGTCAGACGTCGGAATGGCTCCTTCGAATACAAAGCGCTCTTAAAGTTGCCACCCGGCAACAGTAATTTGTCCATGGCGAAGGCAGGGACGGGGCCCGGGGAATACGTCACATGGTTGACCGCGCTCAACTGTGAGGCCCAGTAGTAACGCTTGATGTCCGGAAGGGCTATGCCACCATCATACCATGGTAACGTGAGTTTAGATAAGGAGATACAAGCCCGTCTGTCCCAAATCAATTGCCTCTGGAGCCCCTCAACCTCACGAAAGTAGCTAGAGGGAACAGGGTCAAAGAAATTCTGCAAGGTGAACAAAAATCTAGGGAGGGGACATCATTTTGAAAAGAGCCGCGCGTCCCAGTGGGGACAAGGGCAAGCTGCGCCACCGTTGGACGTCCCGTTTAAGGCGCCGAAGAGGAACATATAGATTGCGGTCGTAACGTACAGAGGGGTCCAGGGAAATGAAAATTCCCAAATACTTGAACCCAGTCTCCGCCACTTGGATCAGGAATCTACGG
The DNA here is from genome assembly GCF_964263255.1 of Lissotriton vulgaris. Classification (NCBI taxonomy): domain Eukaryota; kingdom Metazoa; phylum Chordata; class Amphibia; order Caudata; family Salamandridae; genus Lissotriton; species Lissotriton vulgaris. The sequence goes on from NC_141697.1 coordinate 665,909,979, forward strand.
GGTAGCGGAGGCAGCACCCCTGCTATAACATATATACACGATTTAGTCCAGTTAATTACGAGCCCCGAGTTCTTCCCAAAGGAGGTGAGGACATCAAAAAGCACGTTGAGGGACTTCTGAGGGGAAGTAAAGTAAAGAAGAATATCGTCTGCGTAGAGAGAAACGCGATCCTCAAGGTCCGGGGCCCACCGGATCCCTTTAATTGAAGGCTCCCACCGAAGCCACGCTGTCAACGGTTCCAATGCCAAAGCAAAGAGGAGGGGGGAGAGCGGGCAACCCTGTCGGGTGCCGCGCCCCAGCGGGAACGATCCAGAGACTCTGCCATTAACAACTACCTGGGCCAACGGACGTTCATATAGGAGCTGTACCCACGCAATAAAGTTAGGACCAAAACCAAACTTCGAGAGGGTCGCCCACAAATAAGGCCACTCGATAGTGTCGAAGGCCATAGTGGCATCCAGCGAGGCCAAGATGGCCGGTTCAGTAAGCGTCCCAGCTCTCGCGAGAACACCGTGAAGTCTGCGAAGATTAAGCGCCGTATTCCGATGAGGAATGAAACCGGACTGATCCGGATGGATCAGGTAACAGATCACCGTTAGCAAGCGATTCGCTAGGACTTAAGCCAGGATCTTAGGCTCAGCGTTGAGCAACGAAATAGGGCGATAAGAAGTGCAATGATCACGAGGCTTACCATCCTTGTACATGACAACTATAGTGGCCAAACGCTGATCAAGGGGAAGGAGACCAGCCTCAAAGGCATCAATGAACATATTGCGCAGATGGGTCACCATCTTATCAGGCCGTAGCTTATAGAGCTCGATCTGTAGACCATTTGGTCCCATAGCCTTACCCGAACGCAAGGACCGTATAGCGATTGCAACCTCATCCACCGTTATGGGCGCATCCAAAGCGGACCTATCCTCTTCTGACACACAGGGCAGCGCAATATCACGCAGAAGCAAGCGGGAGAAAATGGTCCACGAAGCATTCAACAATCTCACCTGGATCAGACACGCGTTCCCCAGTCACACGGGTGATCACTGGCACCACACGGCTCATTCTCTCAGACTTATCCAACCATGCCAAGAGCTTACTAGCCTTATGTCCCACATCATAGAGCCTGCCCAGTTGATTCCTGTGCATTACCTTCGCAGCATCGGTCACCAGGGCCTTATAATCAGCCTGTTTCAGCGCTAAGGAGTGCAAGATTGCAGGGGTATCGTCACCACCCAAGTCACTTTCAAGCGAGGTAATTTCGACCTCAAGGACTAACAAGTTTTCCTCTTGGCCTTCTTATCAGCGGCAATGAAGGACAGTGCAGAGCCCCTTACTACAGTCTTGAAGGCCTCCCACAAGGAAATAGGGGATTATTAAAATAACAGTCAATAGCCTTGAGAAGATCAGAACGGCGCTTGGGGTTCCTAAAATGCCAAGGATGGATGGGGGGAACCCTACTCCCACCGAAACCTCAAGCATCAAGGGGAATGATCAGAGATGCCCCTGGGAAGATGACGAACCCCACGCACCAAGGGGGTATGGGCAGCCAACATCAGAAAGTAGTCAATCCTCGAGAGGCTGCCGTGGGCTCCAGAGTGGAAAGTGTATTGAGTTTGCGTGGGGTTCAACATCCGCCAGACATCCACCAACCCGAAAGTCTCAAGCAATTCAGGCAGCCACAACTGAGACGCTGGCAGAACCCTGGGGTAGCCGGTCACACTCACCCGAGACCACCAAATTGAAATCTCCACCCAGTATGAGGATACCATCCGGAAGCCCTAGGAGAGTCCTTCCAAGATCGGCGTAGGTGGTAGCCTGGAGCCCCGGGGGGAATATAAACAGTAACAATTGTAAGCAGCTTCCCCTCCCCGCTCAGAGACAGCAGCATACCGGCCCCTATCGTCAAGGGCAACATCCTCGATTTCAAGG